>NC_083351.1:13015909-13320340 GCF_030254825.1 Meriones unguiculatus
TGGTGGCACATGTTTGTAATCACAGTACACCAAAGTGATCTGTTTGAAATGTTAAGTCAAGGATGAAGATGTGGCTCAATGGGTCGAGCACTTGCCTAGTATGCATGAAGCCATGGGTTCAATCCCCAGCACTGCATAAACCAGGCATGGTGCTTCAGACCTGTCCTCCCAGCATTTGAAGGCAGAGGCCGAAGGATCACAAGTTCAAGGTCATCCTCTGTCTTCATAGAGAGTTCTAGGCAAGCCTGGGCTGTGTAAGATCCTGTCTCAAAAAAACCCAAAAAGGAAATGTACATAGTAAGATGTCTATGGAAATTCTACTGAGTGAAATAAGGAGATTACTTAATGTGCTGATAGGAAGTGCTTGAGGTACATAAAAATCACAATGTACAGAAGAAACGCCTTTCCCGGCATGCATGTGAAGTAGAACAGCACGTATGTGAAAAACAGGAGGAAACTTCTGAGGATGTCCATAATCATGTGATGATATCTCCAAAGACATTTCTCTCTCTAGTTGCTAATCTTGCTGTAATGCAAATAAACACTTTTTGCATCTTACAGATCTCAAATAAAATTAAGTCAGGTATGGTGGTGCACAACTTTAAGACCAACACCCAGGAGGCAGAGGCAGGGAGGATCTCTGTGAGTTCAAGGCCAGGCTGATCTACATAGTGAGACCTTGTTTCAAATAAATAGATGATGGACAGACAGAACACAGACAGACAGACAGAACATAGACAGACAGACAGATAGATGTCAGATAACAAAATTAAGAGCCTCTTCTCATGAACACCGTAGCTTTGCACACATGGCTAAAGGCAGCAAGGATTGTTTCAGATCGATAACCAAACCAGTGAATTTCCTTTGGCATCTGCTCAAACCTTAGAGCTGAACCACACCCCTCCTCCCATCCCCTCGTACACGCTTTAGCATTCTAAATAAATCCATATAATTTTGTATGTGTGGTCTGCCATGAATGCAGATAGGGACAGTGACTGACCATCCCATCAGAACCACCAGAGAACCAAAGAGGGGAGGATGAGGGCAGACTGAAGGGAGCCCTGCCACTCACTGGCTGCCTCAGCTCCAGCAATGTCCCGCCCATTGAGCCTACTGACTTGTCGATCTCGTTTTGTGAATTAACTTGAGAACTGTCCCGACAATCACTGAAGGCATAGGCCCCATGTATGCTCACGCTTGGAGCTCCATTGTTTTCCAATAAGGTTCAGGTTGTTTTCTTGTTTGGGTAGAAGCTGGTTGTAGTTTCTGGACATTCAGACTTGGCCTTCCCAGCTTGTCTATAACCTGTTTCTCATAGCCGACCCAGCTCTTTCGAGATGATATGGTTTAAGTCCAGTTCTTTACCCTCATGCCTGTGCTCTCTTTGGGGGTTAAATGAATGAGACCTTCATGCCCAGGACTTCTCACTATGTCGATCACCAACGGAGCCTGATTCTAAAACAGTCGGTGGTCTTCACAGTCCAGCCTGGGAACTAGACAGTTTGACGGACCATCGGATGCCCTCCTGAAGGCTCCTGAGAGCTGACCAGTCTGTGTTCTGATGGTCCTGGGAGAAAAAGGACTGTCCCAGAGCCATGGCTTCTCCTTGGATTGAATCCAGCCTACACAGAGCCACTTGGGACCTAAGCTGTCTAAGTACACATGGATTCCTGGGTGAGTTTCCAAAACTCAGGAACGCTGTTTGGTCCGAGCAGGCTGTGCCCCCTAAAGCACCACGTACAGATCAGCGGGGCCCCGTGTAAATATTTCAGCCGCAGATTTGGAGAACATAGTGTTTTTAGGGATGTCATCCCTTCTCTTCCAGACATGGATCTGAATGGCACGTTGCTTCCGTTATTAGATGGAAATTAATTGTGTGTTATGTCTACTTGCTGGGAAGTCCAGGCCTCCAATTCGATTGTAACCCCTTTGGCTGTGTCCCTAAGGAGGTTGCTGGAGTGTGGGAGGAGCTAAGTAGATAACATGCCCCTTCCTCCTGATCGAATCCAACAGCAAAGAAGAGCAGACATAGGCATAAATCTAGGAACCGGAGCTGGGAAAAACCCTGAGGGAGAATAACAAGGCTGATTATGAAGAAATAGGTTGTATGTGTCTATCTAATTGCCCATCCTAGAATTAGGCAGAGTTAGCCACTCAAGCCAGAACAATGCTGGACAGGCCTCTGAAGCCAAGCCTGCCTCCAGGACTGAAGGCATGCATGCTCTCCAAGAGAACAACAAATGGGGAGAGAGCGATGAGGTGGGGCAGGGACTCTGGGTCTGCATTCTGTTGCTGCAAATGTTTGCTGCAAAACACCAAAGTCATGTAATTTATAAAGGAAAGAGGTTTATTTGAGCCCATAGTTATAAAGGCTTAAGTGTTTGGCCCTGGCTTCTGTTCAACCTCTGGTAAGAACTATAAGGTGGCTTGACCCCATGGTTGGTATAGAGTGGAAAAGAGGGAGGGGCAAAAAGGTCAGATAGCCCATTCTCATAATAACCCCTTCCTGTGGGAATTATGAGATTCCTTTCGTGATGGCAAGCCCCTGTGACATGACCCAGACACCTCCTGCAGGCCTTATCACCTCTCAGTGGTGTGACCCCAGCAGTGAATTGCAGCAGGCTTGGCAGGAACAAACCACATCCAAGCCAGGGCAAGTTAAGCATCTCAGCTCCTTCTCTCTGGACCATCAATTAGTTAGTTACCGCTCCTCCTGTGGGAATCAGCAAGAGAGGGAACCAAGGGGCTGGGGATACGGCTAACTTAGAAGAGTGTCTGTCCAGAAAACACAAAGCCCTGGTTCTATCCATCACACTTCATAAACTAGGCATGAAGGTGCATACTCATAACCCCAGCACTCAGGAGGTGGAGGAAAGAGAATCAGAAGTTCAGGGTCATTTCTGGCTACATAATGAGTTCCAGGCCAGTCTGGGATACATTACAGCCTGTCTCAATCAGCCAATCAATAAAAAAATAAAATAAAAAAGGAGGGACAACACAGCTAAGACGTTACCATGATGGCTCCAGCTCCTTGGAAACCTGGAGCTTGCCACCAACAGACACCTTGAGGTATGACACAAAGACAGTGTTTATCTTCAGCCACTCCGAGACCCCGGGTTGTCACAGTGAACACACGGAGGCTAGAACCAGAGAGCAGAACTTGAGTGCGAAGAGGAAGTTGACCTCCCCCCCCCCCCCCGCCAGGCTTAGTTTCATTCTTGTAACACTATTTTCTAGGCAGGAAAAGGAACCCTGGGCATGGTAGTATACTCTCGTAATCCCGGAGCAAGACAGGCTGAGGTTAGAGCAGGAGGAGTTCATGGTCAGCCTGGGCTATGTTAAAAAAAAAGAAAAAAAGCTACAAAAAGAAATTTAAAGAGGTATGAAGATGTAGCTAATTAGTAGGGTGTTTCCATAGAATGAATGAGCCCTGGGTCCCATCCTTAGGATCGCATAAAGCAGGCATGGTGGTGCACCCTTATAATCTCAACATTCGGGAGGTTGAGGCAGGAGGTTCAGGAGCTCCAGATCAACAGCTCCGTAGCCAGGGCTACATCATGTAACAGGACGCTGTTGTTACATGTAGCAGGGATCTTCACTGCTACACTTGTTGCCTGATTGCTTTTCTGAATTCTAATTTTAAAAGCACAACTTTTCCTTTCCTTCCTTTTGTCTCTTTTTCTGATACAGACCAGAAGCTTATGTGCGCTTCCCCTAACGCCACCCTCCACCTCCGTCTCTTCCTACAGTCCTTTGCTCCTCTCCACGCCTAACTTAGGGTTAGGTTAGCTCTGATGCCGTGACTGCACACCTGGTCTGCCCTAAGTCATTTTCTGCCTCACGTACGTCCCCTAAATATCCTATGCGGAAGGCATTATTTCAACTCACCGCTTATATGTGGTAGCAGAGACCCAGAGAGGTGGAGTAAGCTGTTCAAGGCCGGGCAGCCACTGAGCAGGGTTCAGACCTAGATAGTCCTGTCCCAGAACTCAAGCGTCTAATGTCTCTGAGCAAGGTGGTTCTAGGGTCACGTAAGCCTGGGATGCACGCGCAGCACAGTCCACGCTCACCCCCGCCGGTGAGGCCCAGCCAGCATGTGCCTTGGGTTCTTTCAGCAGCCCACAGAATTGTTCTATCTGAATGTATTTTTGCTTAAGATATTTTAATTTTTTTAACTTTCACCATCATTATTGTCACACAGAGAGAAAGCATGTTGTGTGTGTTTGTGTGTATGATTGTGTGCGCGCACGTGTGTGTGTGTGTAGTGTGTTTCTCTGTGTGTGAGGTGTGTGTGGTGTGTGATCTGTGTGTGTGGCCTGTGTATTTGTGTGTATGCTTGTGTGTGTGGTTTATGTGTGTTGTTTGGGTAGATGTGTGGGATCTATATTTCTGTACGTTTGTGTGTAGTGTGGTGATGGTGTGTGTGTGTGTGTGTGTGTGTGTGTGTGTGTATGTACAGGTCAGAAAACAACTTATATACTTAGTTCTCTACTCTGTGGATGCTGGGGATCAAACTCAGGCTGTAAAGCCTGATATCAAATGGTTAACTGGCTGAGCCCTCTTGCCAGCCCTTGTTTGTTAGTTTGTTTGTTCATTTTAAAGTAGAGAAGTGACCCACAAAGGCAAGACTGCCTTAGGCCCATGAAATCAGGGTCCTGTAACCACTCACTCTGAGTCCACTCATTCTCAGTCTCACTCTGAGACTACTTTTTTTTTTAAATAAAAGATCTATTTTTATTTTATGTGTATTAAGTGTTTGCCTGCAAGTGTTTAAGTGCTTACATGCTAGCCTGGTGCCCTCAGAGGTCAGAAGAGGGCATGATATCCTCTGGGACTCAGACACTTGTGAGCCACCATGTGGGTGCCAGGAATCAACCTGAGTTCTCTGCAAGAGCAGCCAGTATTTGTTCCTTTTTTCTTCTTTCTTCAAGACAGGGTTTCTCTGTGTACCCTTAGCTATCCTGAGCAGCCAGTATTCCTAACAGCTGAGCAGTCGCCCCAGCACCCAAGTAACTCCTCTAAGTAGGTCTGTGTGTCCAGGTCTCCACAGGAGAGGAAAAGCCGCGTGGTTGCCTGTGTCTAGGTCTCCATAGGAAAGGGAAAGCCGCGTGGTTGCCTGTGTCTAGGTCTCCACAGGAGAAAGAAAGCCGCGTGGTTGCCTGTGTCAGATGGAGTGCAGAGTAAAGGAGCACATACACATGAAGTTTACTGCTCGGCAAGGTTTCTGTGTGATGAGCCACACCTGACCTCATCCTGGGACAGCAGCAGGGACCAGACCTGCTCTGAGAGCCAGCGAGCTGACAGCACCCGGCTCCAACACCTCATCAGGCTCACCAGCCATTCCAGAACACCTTCACTGCAGCCTCCAGAGAGATTCTGATGGGTTCCTCATCTGACTGAGGGGAGATCCATGCTCATAAAAGCTTCCAGACCTCTGAAGTAATTTCCCCCTTCCCACCTCCTCTCCAGCCCCTGGGGACCCTTCCCATCTTGGCTGTAGAGGAAGAAGGACAGAACATGCTCCATGTTGAGTGAGTGCAAAAAAAGGGGCTCAGATTGGGAGCTCTTGGGGGGTTGGGCCAAGAACCCACCAGGGATAAGTCAACTCTGTGCAGTCCTCAAGCAAGTAACAGATCTACACCCTTAAAATGCTAATAATATCTGTGAGCTTGAGGGCAGCCTGTCTACACAGTGAGTTCTGGGACAGCCAGGGATATAGAGACCCTGTCTCAAAAACAAGTAAATTAATTAATTAAATGCTAATCACAGGATCTGGAGGGACAGATGCTCAGCGGTTAGAGCACCGTTCTTGCAGAAGATTCCAGCTTGATTCCCAGCACCCACACGGTGCCTCACAACAGTTTATGATTCCAGTTCTGGGAGATCTGATGCCCTCTTCTGGCCTCTGTGGGCACCTGGCACACATCATACATTTGGAGCACAGACAGACATGCAGGCAAAAACAAACCAAACAAACCATACACACACACACACACACACACACACACACACACACACCACTTAAAATATGTTTGTAAAGAGATTGGAGAGAGACCCTCTACCCTATGAGCCAAAAAGTGACCCTTCCTTCACCCTAGGCCTGCTAACTTTGTTGTCTTGTCCCTGCCCGCCCCTGGGTCTATGAAGAATAGATGTCGGTCATGAGCCAACCAGTCGGAGATAGTTTTGTTGCACCAAGTCAGGTTTCAGTTCTGCTGCGGGTCCCAGCCCTTGAAGTTCTTCCCTTTTCTAAGGCTAAAGTTCAGTTTTAGTTTTAGTTTTGAATTTTTGGTTTTTCTAGACTCGGTTTCTCTGTGTAGCCTTGGCTGTCCTGGACTGGCTTTGTAGACCAGGCTGGCCTCGAAGTCACAGATATCTGCCTGCCCTCGGCCTCTCCAAGTGCTGGGATTATGGGCGTGCACACTCAGGTCTGGCTAGTATTTGTTCTTAAAAATAGTTTCTCATGAAACCCAGGCTGGCTTGGAACTCACTATGTAGCAAAGGCGACCCTTGAACTTCTGATCCTCCTGACTCCCAATGCTGGGACTACAGGCATGTGCTACCAAACCCCGCTTAGGTGCTATCTTAATTTGTTGTGCTGGAGGATCATTTGTTACACAGCAACACACACACGTGCGCACGCGCACTTCCTTTATGGAGTCGTCTCTGTTCGTTCTCCGTGTTGCTTTAGCATAGTTCAGAAAGCCCTACAGTGACTAACGGTCGATTAGGAATCCCCTCCCTTCAAGATCTCAGGTTGGCTTCATCCTGACAGTGTCTGTATTCCACCCGACTGGGAGGGAGGAGTCAGGCTCGGGAACAAGCAGGCTTCCGTCCAATCGGTAGCTCATATTTGGAAGCATCTTCTTGTCTGTTTCAAAAGTGTCCATCTCAGAGAGAATATTCCCTTACTAACAGTTCCCCTGCTGTTCCGGCAGTAGCTCATCCTTTCACCTTCTTTGGAAACAAGAGTTCGTTCCCTGGCAAGCCGAGCGTTCCATTAGCACTGAGCGGAGAGCGCTCCCGTAGGCCTTTGCGCCCAAGAAAATGGGGTCGGACCAGGGAGTTCTTTTCACTTCATAGTAAGCACATTAGCAATTGGGTGGGTCTGAGAGAGCAATGGCCATGAGAGGGCCAAGTTCAGCAGCTTATAAGCCCTTGCTATTGTGTCAATCTCTGTGGATAAGGACGAGATAGCAAAAATGAACGAACAAGGTCCTTGCCCTTGAGCTACCTGAGGTGGGTGTTAGGAACCAAACTCTGGTCCTCTGGTAGCGAAGCAAGTACTACCGGGCCATTGCTCCTAGTTTATATTTCTTTTAGTCTGGGTGGGGGAGACAAGCAAACCCATCAGAGCAGCCAGAAGAGGGCTTCCTACTTGCAGGAGCTGAACACAGATCACAGGGAGCAGGAAGGGTCCCTGGGCCTTCGGAGGCGGAGCTCCTGATCCAGTGGTGTTAGAGGGAGAATTAACTCCGTGGAAGAAGCTAGGGATGGTTTCCTAGGCAAAGGGAAGTGCCCAATTGTGCTTGAGTTAACCTGGAAGGCTGCATGTGGTGGGGAATCGTGAAGTGGAGGAAGGCCTTGCTGACTATGGCATGGAGCTGGGGACTGTCCTAGATGTGAGGGACAGCAGCTTCTGCAGACAGGAGACAAGGCTGGGACTCCTGCGGAGGATGCAGCCAGCTTTGGAAGTAGCCTTGGGGATGGAGACAAGGGGAGACACTCAGCAAATACAAGGCTTCGGACCACAAATAGGGAGCCATCACTCCTGGTCTCCAAACTTTGGAGGTGAGCCATAGAGCTCCCCCCCCCGCCCCAAGCTTGGTCATTGTCACTTCTGGAGTGGCTAGAATCTAACTTACCTTTCTCTCGTCCTTCTTAGGGTCAGGCGGAAACACCAACAAGCAAACTGGATTTGCTATTTGAAGGGAAATCTCGCTAAAATAGACCCACAAACCCACTCCCAGTTGCTGGCAAGGAGCCCAGACAACAGGGAGTGCAGACTTTTCTCAGTTCCTCACAGGAGCCAGGTCTTGGCTACTGTCCCCTCTTGACAGAGTTCTTGCAGTTCTTGCTGTCACTGCCTAATGAGGCTGCTTTTACACCCCTCCCCCCGTTCATTTCTACATTTGACCCCAAAACTCGGGCCCCACAGGGCAGCCACAATGATTCTGCAACAGTCTTATACTGTAGCTCAGGTTAGCCTGATCATGTAGGCAAGGCTGTTCTCAAATTTGTGATAATCCCTCTAACTCAGTTTTTCCCCTCCTGAGGCAGGGTTTCTCTGTGTGTAGTTTTGGCTGCCTTGGAACTCACTCTGTAGACCAGGCTGACCTTGAACTCACAGAAATCCACCGAGTACGGGAACCGATAGTACATGCCACCACCAGCCTGGCCTACCTCAGCTTTTCAAGTCCTGGAGTTATAGGCAGGGCCACCACACCTGCCTCAAATTAGTGTTTTAAAAATATAAAGCCAGGTGGTGGTGGTGGTGGTGGTAGTGGGACACACCTTTATACCCAGCGCTCGGGATGCAGAGGCAGGTGGATCTCTGTGAGTTTAAAGTCAGCCTCATCTACAGAGTGAGTACTAGGACAGCCAGGGCCACACAGAGAAACCCTGTCTTGAAAAACAAACAAACAAACAAACAAATAAGGAGCTCAGTGGTTAAGAGCACTTGTTGCTTTCCCAGAGATTCAGTTCCTGTCACCCACAGGGTGACTCACACTTACCCCTAACTCTAGTCCACAGCAGCCGATGCCCTTTTCTGGACTCTGTGTGTATTGAATGCACACGGTACACATCTATGCATGCAGGCAAAGCCCCCATACACGTAAAATAAAATAAAATGTAAAAAAATACAGATTAGGGGCTGGGAGATGGGCCGCAGTTAAGAGCACTTCTCTTAACACACACACACACACACACACACACACACACGCACACACATACACACGCATGTGTATGAGTGAACAGGGTCTCGTGTGCAGGCTGGCCTCAAACTTTCTGTGCAGCCACGGTTCTTCTGAGTGCGTGCCCAAACAGCTGCATAAGTCACACACCCGGGAAACGAGCTCTGCCCAGAACTATGCGGGAAACCATGACAGTTGTTCTTATCTGCAAACTGAGAGAAACCACCTTTCGTTGACTGAAAGGGAAAAGGGATGTGTGAGAAGGACTTTAGTGTAGCATGCATGAAATTCCAGATTGGGTCCCCAGTGTAGGGGGAAAAGAAAGGATATTAGGTGGCCCACATAGTGCCAAGAGACCTGGCAGCCTTCAGTTGTCATCACGCATCTGGAAACGTCACCAGCCTGCAGGTGTCCAGGCAGGGTCACCGTTGCCTCCACCACAAGCCAAATATTTCAGTTTGCAGGCTGACACTGCAGTTTCTTTGGGCACCGTGTTCTGAACCTACAGCCTCGGCAACCTGTCATCCGGCTCCTCTCAAAGGTTCTGACCCCTCCCCCCACCCACAGCACTGTCCTGAGGGCAAAGCCTCGGAACCAGGGTAGACCTTTGGTGGACATGGTTAACCTGTAGGGTAGAGTGCTTGCCTAGCATGTATTAGGCCCTGGATTACGGCCAAGCGTTGCAGAAGCATGTTGGCATGTACCTGTAATAGAATTTCTTGGGAAGTGGAGGCAGGAGCATCGGAAGTTCAATGTCATCCGTGCAGCATAAGGAGTTCGAAGCCGGGCTGGGTGAGATAAGAGAGAGAAACATTTAGAGGGTATGTAAAGTATGTTTAGCTTGATTCAAATGTTATACAACGTATTTTTGTATCAACTATCACTTGGACACATGACATACTACCAATATCTATAATTTTTATTTTTTATTTTTTTTTTTTATTTATTTATTTTTTTTTAATACATGTACTTGCTGGCTGGTGGTGTTGTGTACCTTTAATTCCAGCACTTTGGAAGAAAGGGCAGGAGAATCTCGGTGAGCCTGGTCTACAGAGCTAGTTCTAGGACAGCCAAGGCTACACAGAGAAACTGTATCTCAAAAAAGAAAAAATAAGCCAAGCATAGCAGCACACACCTGTAATCCCAGCACTTGGGCAGGAGAGGCAGGCAGATCTCTGAGTTCGAGGCCAGCCTGGTCTATGGAGTGAGTTCCAGGATAACCAAGGCTACACAGAGAAACCCTGTCTGGAAAAACCAAAAACAAATAAACAAAAATATGTATTTATTTACTACATGTATGAATGTGTACTTTGAGGTGTGAACCACATTCTTTCAGGCACCCATGGAGGTCTGAGGGCGTCAGAGCCCCTGGACCTGGAGTTTTATGTAGTTGTGAGCCACCTTGAAGGTGCCGAGAACGGAACACGGGTCCTCTGTAAGAGCAGTAAGTGTTCTTAACCACTAAGCCTTCTCTCCAGCCCCCAATATTTCTTTAAAGTACCAAGGGAAGCAATCTTTTTAAATTATAAACTTTAAAAGTATTTCCAAATTCTGTGCATATGTGACTGCCTGGGTGTGGGTATGTGCACGCGAGTGAGCGCAGATGCCCCTCAGAGGTCAGAGGCATCGGAAGCCCCTGGAGCCAGACTGACCGACAATTGTAGCCGCAGCAACAACACCGGGGTACTGGAAACTGAACTCACATTCCCTGCAAAAGCAGTTCAGGCTCTTAACCACCACTAAGCGCTCTCTCCGGTCCCTGAACAGTTCTTTTAAGTCCTCCAACAAAGTGTTCCGCTGTTTGGTGCAGAAACTCTGGGCAAGATTTATACACGTCTCTCCCGTCCGTGCAAAACTTGAAATGACAAGGTTTAGGCAACTTCCTCTCCTAGCCCGCCTCCTAACTCGGCTGATTGCTTTTCTCTCCTAATTTTTGCTCGGTCCTGACTTCGGCAGTCGCCTTAAAGAGAAAGACACTGCCCGATGTGTGTTTAGTAAACCCTCTTTGGAACATGGTAGAATATACAAATAAATCAAACATGAGGGAACACCATAAACAGACACGGTCTTATGGGGCTGTGAGTTTCTAAGCATCGGCAGGCCATGCCTTCCAAGGATAAACAAAACCCCAGGACCACGAGAAAACCCATCTCATGGAGCAGGAAGAGCCAGCGCAATGGCAGGGCAGACCCCTCAACCGGCGTGTTTCATAACCCTTTGTAAACAGGAAGCACACGTTTCTAACAGCAGAGCCCCGAGGAGCGGAGAGGCACGGGCGTTGCGGGGTGGAGTCAGAGGTGGCCGCCGGATCTGTGAATGAACAAGTTAGGACCGGGAAAACTTACTCTGCAACACTACTCTGTGGGGGCTGGCGAGAACCAGTGGGTTACGGAGCTTGCTGTCAAGCCTGACAACCTGAGTTCGACTCTCTCCACGTGACGGAGGGACCACGAACACCAGTTCCCACAGCTGTCTCTGACCTCCACATGCGTGCCCACCCGCGTACACACATGTCCACGTGTACACACCCACAACTAAATGTAATTTAGAACTGACCAGTTTTAACCAGGCTGTGGTGGTGCACTCCTTTAATCCCAGCACTCCAGGAGGCAGAGGCAGGGGGATCTCTGTGAGTTCGAGGCCAGCCTGGTCTGCAAAGCAAGTCCAGGACAGCCAAGACTACACAGAGAAACCCTGTTTCAGAATACTCCCCCTCCAAAAAAAAAAAGTAAAATAAGAAATTATCAGTTTGTTTTTCTCGTTATTCTGGTTTACTAATCAAGTAAGCTAACAGCACTCCTACTTAACATTTGGAGTAATAAGCAAATGTTAATTTACACTGAGTGAAACTGAATCATCATCCCGGAAATTTTGTTATTTAGTTCATGTGCTGAGGCATGAATTCAGGGCCTGACGCATGCCAAGCCCATTCTCCACCCTTGAGCAGCATCTTCAGCCCTGAAAAACTGTAGCAGCATGTAGAGTCTGTATGTCAGCTTAAAAATAGTTCCCAGGCAGGGGTGGTGGTGCACTCCTTTAGTCCAGGGACTTGGGATGTAGAAGCAGGCTGATTTCTGTGAGTTTGAGAGCAGTCTGGTCTAGGTAGGGAGATCCAAGGCCAGACAGGCTACACAGCGAGCCCCTCTGTCAAAACAAACAAAAAATAATTCCTGGCCCATTGGGGTGATGGAGCTTGAATTTGATCCCCGGAACCCACATAGTGAAAGGAGAGAACCAACTCCTGCAAGTTACCCTCTGACCTCCTTACGAGGCCATGGCACCCACACTCGCACATACAACAAACAAACAACTGAAGTTCCCATTAATGGTGCATGCTTATAATCCCAGCCTGTGAGCAGGCTACGGCAGGAAGCTAGTCTGTGACCAACCAGAGCTGCGCAGTAAGGCCTCATCCCAAAACCAAAGAGAATGATTTTTCTTTGAGCCGATTATGATCAAGGATACTTCTTTGAAAGTCCAGGAAATGTCGCATCTGCCCTTAGCCTGGCCGTTAGGGTCACCTTCTGCTTTTCATTTTCTCTGAACTGCTCGCGCGCTTTGTAAATTGTACAATGTTGGCAGGGACACAACGATCCTAGCCCGCGGACATGCGCACTGTGTGTCCTGGGAGGCAGTTAACCCGTGTGGGGCTATTGGCCAGCATCGCCAGCTGGGAACCTGCTTGAAAGTTCACTGCGCTGTTCCCTCTCTGATTAGCATCGTGGGATATTTGGACTCCCAAGAGCTTCTGACTGGCTCCTTCATTACACAACAGGTTCCATTAAAATGTTGTGTGTGTGTGTGTGTGTGTGTGTGCGCACACACACAAACATGCTCAAACATGCTCACACTTGTGCACACATTTAAAGGCTAAGAAGCTGACTTTGGGTGTCTTTCTCAATCTTTCTCCACCTTAATTTTCGAGTGTCTCACTGAAACTGGCGTTCATAGTTCAGTGAGGCTGGCCAGTCAATCCCAGAGATTCTCCCATCTCTCTGTCCCCAGAACTGGGATAACAGCTGCAGGCCATCACACCCAGCTTTTACTTGGGTTCTGGGGGCTAAATTTAGGTTTCCATGCTTGCTTGGTGAACACTTGACTAACTGAGCCATTTCCCTAGTCCCATCACACTTTCATCTGGAGTCCTTTTGGGTCTTTTCTCTGCTAGGTTGGAGTCCCACCTCCAATCTTGGATTTTATCAAACTAGCAAGCTTTTATAGTAACTATGTTGAGAGTCTCATATGATGCAGGACCAAGTCTGGCTGAATCTCCAAGCACACAGCTGGATCCTGCAGCAAACCCAAGAGCGAGAGCTGACACTTTGGAATTCAGATGTCAGACACATGCTGTGCAGAGCTGACCCAGAACCCTGGTTCCCCTACCCTCTGACGGCCTAAGCCCCCTGGGTTCCAGGAAGCCCTCATCATGACTCCTCAAAAGGATGCCCAGAGCCACTAGCCTCTCATAACTTTCTATTTTGTCATCTTGTCATTTTTTCCAAATCAAATTCCACAAACCCAGGTTTAAAACTAACCAATTAAAGGCCAATGAGCAACTCGCTTCACACTTACTCTTGTTCAGGCCCCAGCTCAGCTCAGTCCAGGGCAGGGAGGAACAGGCAAGCAGAACTTCTGGGCACTGAGGACAAGGGCATGGGAGCCGGGGCACCAGCCCAGACTGGACGGGAGGCCCTCCCGGATTTTCAGGCACACGCCCTAGCAGGAAGACAGCTGCTGGAGAACCGTTTGTCTTGGAGTCCCCGGCTTGCTGGTCTCCAGCTCCACACCGGGCGAGAGATCAAAGCTGCCCTGCAGAACTGTCTCCATTAGCAATCCAGAATTCTAGCTCCTTCCCTGGGGAAGCACTGCCTGTGTTCCAGGCTGTCTTTCCCCATCTTGACTCTCGGAGCTGGCTGTAATAGGAAGAATACTTTGGCTGAAGACCCACCTTAAATATCCTCTCCTAATCCCTTTTTTCTACATGGTCTATTTTTCAAACTGTCATTTTTATTTTTTTAATACCCATTTTGTGGGTTAAAAAAAAAAAGTGTGACGGAAGGGAGGATATTCAGGTCCAGAGAAGGCCCGGTAAACGGTCCAAGTTTGTGTCCACTCCTCCCTGCAGCAGCATCTACGGCCCGCAGTGGGGTTTTCCTGCCTGTGGTGGGGTACCTCCCTGTTAAAACACTTTTTGCTGCTTTTTCCTTTCCCTGCCCCTCGGTAAGTTATTCCAGTGAACTTCTTTCCACCTCAGAGGGAAATAGTGGACAGGAAAAAGTGGTCCTGTGGTTGGTAGCCTTGGCTCCAGGTGGATTCTGAGCTTTTTTGAGAACAGGTCAGGAAAGACGACTTAAGCCCCGCCCTCTAAAGGGAGTTCCGGGAACCCCGTGTCAACAAGAGGAAGATACTTCTCCCAGACCAGTGGTTCTCAACCTTCCCAAGGCCACAACCCTTTAACACCCGTTCTTTTTGTTGTGGTGACCCCGAACCATAAAATTATCTTTGTTGCTACCTCATAACTGTAATTTTGCTTCTGTTCTGAATCATAACCTAAGTATGTTTCAGACATAGAGGTTTGCCAAAGGGGTCTTGACCCACAGGTTTAGAACCACTGCTCTAGATAAATCATATCTATGAAACATCCACAAGGCGCCAAGCCCTTCTCCAACCAGCTGGCTTAGCCCTCAGACTCCGCGAGATATGCTTTATGACTTCCCTGTTACAGATAGCTCAGAGAGGGGCAGTGGGTTGCCCCAGGCAGCACAGAGCTTAGCAGCACAGTTGGCAACTCAGGTTTTTCGTTTGTTTGTTTTTGCTTTTAAAAATATTTATATATGGGGCTGTGTGAAGAGATGGCATAGAAGTTAAGAGAGCAGCCAGGTGTGGTTGGGAGGCAGAGGTAGGCTGATCTGGGTGAGGTCGAGGCCAGCCTGGTCTACAAAGTAAGTCCAGGACAGCCAAGGCTACATTGAGAAACCCTGTCTTAAAACTACCTCCCCCCACACACACCTCAAAAAAAAAAAAAAAAAAAAAAAAAAAAGAAGAGAGCACCTGGGCATGGAGGCACACACATTTGATCCCCTGTCTGAAAAAGAAGAGGAGGAGGAGGACTTTCTGCTCTACAGCAGGACCAAGGTTTGGCCCCAGTACCCTCATGGAGGCTCACAACCACATGTAACTTCAGTTCTAGGGGATCTGACACCCTCTTCCGACCTTTGAGGGCACCAGGCATGCACATGGGGCATAGACTCATGTGGGCAAAACACCCAGACACATGAAATAAATAGATCTAAGGACACCTTTAATCCTAGCACTTGGGGGGCCAGCCTGGTCTACAGAGCAAATTCCAAGACAGCCAGGGCTACACAGAGAAACCCTGTCTCGAAAAAAATATATTTCTAAAAGCATTGCTGTGTGTATATACGCATCTGAAGCCTGAGTTCCTCTGGTCAGTGTAACCAGCTTGCCCTGGGGGATCCCCAAGTCTCCCAAGAACTGAAATTGAAGATGAGCCACAACACCTACCGGTCATTACAGTTTGATTACAGAAGCCTGACATCATGAGCTCTCAGTCTGCTTTCTTATTTTAGTTTGTTATTTGCTTATTTAGGTTTTCTGAGACAGGGTTTCTCTGTGTAACAGCTCTGGCTGTCCTGGAATTCACTTTGTAGACCAGGCTGGCCTGGAACCCTCAGAGCTCTGCCTGCCTTTGCCCCCTAAGTGCTGGGATTAAAGGCATGTGCCACCACCGCTCTTGAGAACTAATTCTTTAAAGTGGTCCTTTAACTCCCAAATGGGTGCCATGTAATGAGGGTGTGTGCACACATGGAGGAATAAACAAATGTAAAAAGTAAAGATTTGTTATGGATTGTATATTGTAGTTGAAGCTGGGCAAATTACATCACATGAGGTTTTACAAGCTAAAGATAAAGATATTAGAGCAATGGGAGGGAGGAGGGGGGCTAGAGAAAATAATTGCATGTTTAAATAGAATAGTCAGGGTTGGATGAGTAGAGAGGGTGACATACGCCTGAGAACTTCAAGGAGATGTGAGAGGTAGGAATGTCAGCACCAAAGGGAAGATTAACATGGTCAAAGGCAATAGTGACATTAATGACAAGGTTGGAGCTTGCTTGGTTCATCGGTGACCAGAGAGGCCAGTGTGCCTGCGACAGAGCAGCCAGAGGCCATGCATAGGAAAAGGCCACTCTGCTCACAAGGTGAGAATGAAGTTCAAGGGTGATGGGTAATGATGACTCCACTGGGGCCCAGACTGGGAGCTTCAGGAGGTCGGATATGGAGACATCAGGAGGCAGAGCAACCAGCCGTCCTGATAGGTTGGTGGGACCCGAGATGCTATGGAATCCCAAAGTTTCTGTGGACAGCTAGAGAGGAAGCTAGCATCCACTGAGCTGAACTTGGGAGGCAGATATGGGGCTATAGGGAAGACCAAGAATTTGGTTTAGGGCATAGTGAATCTGTGATGTGTGGTTGCTCTTAGCTCAGGGCCCTGGAACCCCAAATGAAAAATGCACAATTCCATTTGAAAATTGGTTAACTTCTTAATGGCCTTGAGTATTTCCTCCTGATGTGAATCTCAACAACAAAATGGTTGTTGGTAGGAGTAGGGCTCACTACCATCACCTCCAATATATTGCCAGGTGATGGTGGCTCATACCTTTAATCCCAGTACTCAGGAAATAGAAGCAGGAGGATCTCTGAGTTTGAGGCCATCCTGGTCTACAGAGAGAGTTCCAGGACAGCCAGGGCTACACAGAAAAACCCTGTCTTGAAAAACAAAAAAATTAAATATATTGTTTTTATTATTGCATATGTATGGATGTTGTTGCCTGCGTGTATTCTGTATATCGTGCGTGCAGTACCCATGGAGACCAGAAGAGGGTGGCAGATACCATGGAACTGGGTTTATAGACAGTTGTATCTGTGTGGGTGCTGGGAACCAAACCTGGGTCCTCTAGAAGAGCAGCCAGTGCTCTTCGACATTGAGCCATCTCTCTAGGCTTCTGGTTCTAGGATCCAAACTCAGGTCCTCGTGCTTGACCAGTAAACATTCTTACAGATTAAACTATTTCCTTGACAACATTTTTTTGACAGTAATATATTTTTTTTCATCCCGGGTAGTCATACACTGTTTGTGTCTAAAGCCATTATTCAGAGAAAGTTTTATTAGTGTGATGGCTGTTCTTGGTTCCACTTTATATTGTGTGTGGAATTAACTAAATCCCAAGTGGCAGGAACACCTGAGAGACCTTTTCTTTCCTCTTTCTTTCTCTCTCTCTTTCTAATTTATTTTTGAGACAGGGTTTCTTGGTGTAGTCCTGGATATCCTGGAACTTGGTCTGTAGACCAGGCTGGCCTTGAACTTACAGAGATCCACCTGCCTCTGCCTAGTGCTGGGAATAAAAGGGACTTTCCTTAATAAAATCATTTGACATGGAAAGATCCTTTGTTATTTTTACTTTTTTAGTTTAGACACCATAGGTTTATTATACATGATGAAATAGTTGAGAACATCAGCAGAATGAGCAACTTCATGTGACCCCATTTCAACAGTGATTTCAGTCCACATACTTTCCAAGAATGTCACCACCGTCTCAAAATTAGAAATAATCTTTGTCATTTAGAACTACTTTGGTGCATTTATATTCTGGCAGAAGACATTTTTTTCCAACTTTCAACTGATTGGTTGAATTTCCGTACCCTTTGCTTTCACAACTGGTCCCACAGCCACTATTGTTGCTTGGGTGTGATACCTTTCCTTGAGACTTCTGGAAGCATAATGTCACCTTTGGCTACAGTTTCAGCAGTATTCCTTTCAAACAATACTCTATCAAAGAGGGGAATAACATTTCTAAAAGCTTGTCCAGCCATGACTGCCAAAGCTGCCAAAGCTAGGACTCTGCACTCAGGCCACCACTGCAAGGAGAAGTGGGAAGACCCAATTTAATCTGGATTCTTTTTCTGTTTGTTTTGTTTTATTTTGTTTTGAGACAGGGTTTCTCTGTGTAGCCTTGGCTGTCCTGGACTCACTTTGTAGACCAGGCTGGCCTCAAACTCACAGAGATCCACCTGTCTTTGCTTCCCAGAGTTCTGGGATCACAGGCATGTGACACCATGCCTGGCTTTTAATCTGGTTCTTTAGAGGTGGAAAGACCCATCTTTAATCCAGGCCACACCTTCTGTTGGAAGCCTATATAAAAGACATGCATACCTGTGTATATAACTCAACCAGCTTACACCGTGTGTGTGTGTGTGTGTGTGTGTGTGTGTGTGTTTCTTTGTAAATCTCATGAGAGTGATAAATAATTTTGTTGGCACAAGTCTGTAAGGGGAGAACAGAATGTGGATCCACAGTGCTGGCTTTATAAGATTTATTATTTTTATTTGTATATGTGGGTGTGTGCCCATATGAGTTTGTGTGCACTGAGTGTGTCATCAGAGAGCATGGGATCTCTTAGAGCTGGAGCTATAAGTGCTTGTGAGCTGTCCAAAGTGGGTGCTAGGAATCAAACTTGGATCCCTTGGAAAAGCAGTCTGTGCTCTTGACAGCGAGCCATCTCTCCAGCCTTATTTTTCTTTCTTTCAACAGCAACAATTTTCTCAGCCCTTCTCCTGAGTCTGCTGAACTTTCTCCCCCCTTATTTCATTGCTCTTGAGGCTTCTGTGGAATGTCTGACGCAGTCAAATCTTAAACGGCTGGTGTACAGTTCCGGATACTTACATGGGTGTAAAAGGCTCTGGTTCAAACCTCAGCCTCACAACAAACAAATTCAACACAAAACAAGGCACTAGGGATTAAAACACACACACACACACACACAAAACTAGGATACAAAAAAAAAAAAAAAAAAAAAAAACCAAACAAACAAACAGGCCAGGCTGTGGCAATGTATGTCTTTAATCCCAGTACTCAGGAGGCAGAGGCAGGAAGATCTCTTTGAGTTTGAGGCCAGACTGTTCTACAGAGTGAGTTCCAGGACAGCCAGGGTTATACAGAGAAACCCTGCACACATATGGTACAAGCAAAAAAGAAATCTTTTTAAATAATAGTTTTACGTTACCTTTATTTATTTGTTTGCTTGCTTGCTTTACTGTGTGTGTGGAAAACGAAGTAGCGTAAGTGTAAGTAAGTGTGTTAAGACGTGTGTTTGGAAGTCGTTTCTCTTCCATGGAGGGCTTCAGGAATAAAATTTAGACCATCAGGCTCAATGGCAATGCCTTTAGCTGGTGAGCTATTTCACTGGCTCCAAAATTAGGAGTTCCGAAGAAGATCTTCATTTCTTCATGCTTCCCTTTTCTTTTCTTTCTTTTTTCTAAGATTTAAGAATGATTTTATTAGCCAGTAGCAATGGCACATGCCTGTATTTTCAGCACTCAGGGAGGCAGAGGCAGGCAGATCTTCATGAGTTCGAGGCCAGCCTGGTCTACAAAGCAAGTCCAGGACAGTCAAGGTTACACAGAGAAACCCTGTCTCAGAAAAAAATTAAAAAATAAAACAAACAAACAAAAATATTTGAATTCCTTGTTGTAAACACCAGTTTTATGGTTCTGGGTAGGAAAGACTAATATTATTTCGTACACTCTAAAAGAAGGGAACGTGTTTCTTAACTGCTGAGCCATCCTTTCCACCCACCTGTATGCATCCTCCCTTTTTTTTTTTTAATAAATGAAGATGACCTTGAACTTCTGATCCTCCTGCTTCCACTCCCACCACCCCCACTTTATGCTGGGGATCAACCCCAGGCATGATGCATGCTGGGCAAACGCTGGACCAACTGAGGTACACTCCCAGCCCTGGGCCTCCCTTTTGAGATGGGCTGTGTAGGAGCTGTCAGGCTGCCAGTCCATTGACATCTTGTTAAACGGTGGGGAGTGGCGTATCTAGGCCGGGCCAGGATGTGATTCAAAGTCACGGCATACACCCCCGGTTTGTCTCTGGAGCCTTTCCCGACCACCTCCTTGTTTTTCCACCCTGCTACTCCTTGTGCAGAAATTTCTTGGTTCTCAACTCACTTAGTTTTGGCTTTGGACACAGTCTCTCTCCTCCACCCATCCCTTTGCTGGTCTGCTGGGCGTGACTCATTTTTCTGGATCTCAGTAGCTACGGTGTTCCAAGCCATTGCTCTGGGTCTTTGTCCTTGAATTTGCCCCATATGCACACTTGTTCCCCTGGGTGTAGCCTATCTTCGGGTATCTGCTAGATTCACCTCTCACTAGGACCACAAGGGTGGTTGTGCTGGCCTGCAGCTTTGCGATTGTAGAAAGCCACTGTTGCTTCCTTAGAAAACAAAACAAACAAACAAAAAAATCACTTCCGAAGGGTTAAAATTATAGCTTTACAACTTTGAACACTTACCCACTGTGTGGAACCTGGGTTCAACGTACGGTATCAAGAGCAACCACAACAAAAACCACCTCAAGATAAACAGTACAGCAAATGAAAACAAAAGCCACAATTGGTGGTATATGCCTCTAATCTCAGCCATTCAGGGGCAGAGGCAGAAGGATTAAGAGTTCAAGGTCAAGGTTGCTCTAGGACACTTAGCAGCTAAGTCTGAGGTTAGCCTGGGTTACTTGAGGCCCTGTTTCCCCAAAAGGAAGAAAAGCAACAGCAGGCAACAGCACACTCACCCGTAATTCCAGCACACCGTGACTAGAACAGGCTAGTCTGCTGTACTGGGCTATATCTAGAGATCCTGTCTCAAAAACAAAAATAAGAGCAAACAAAGAAACAACACAAAACAAAAGAGAGGATGGGAGAAGGGGGAGAAATAGAATAGAAGCAAGAGTATTGCGCAGGAAACTAGAAGGGAGTGACCTCTCTCCTGTGGACGCAGAGAACACTGGGAGACACAGGTGAATCTCCAGGTTCTACTTTAGGTGACACAGGGTGTGTTGAATTTAGGCCCTCAGACATGCAGGTCAAGTCCTCGCTCACTGAGTCACATCCCTGGCTTTTCCCAGGGTTCTTGGCACAGTGGCAGCCGTTTGCATACTCTCGAGAAACATCAGTCCAGACTTTAACCTAGATCTTGAAGACAGAATTCATTGCATGCAGGTCTTTGTTTTTATTTTATTTATATTTTTACAATCTCTTTGGTGTTTATTTCCAGAACTTAGCACGGAACTTGCTCAAGTCAAGTCCTTGCTAAACACCTAATGAAACCACTCTGTCTAGTTCACAGAGCAGTCATCAGCATCCGAGACCTTTTACCATAAAACGAACTGTCAAAGGTGCTTACTGCGGACTGGAGAGATGGCTCACAGGTCGGCAGCACTGGCTGCTGTTACGGAGGACCCAGGTCTTATTCCCAGTACTCACGTGGTTGCTCATAAGCACTTATAACTTCAGTTCCAGGGAATCTGATGCCCTCTTCTGGCCTCTGTGGGTACTGCACACAAGTAGTGAACTTACAGACAAGTAGGTAAATACACACATAAAATTTCTAAAATCCATGTTTACGACCTTGCTGAATAGAGCTTCCATTCACTGGGGGATGTGTGGAGGGAGCTTTTGTAGACCCAGAGGCTGAGGACGAGAACTCCCAGAAACCTCTGCCCTGCTACTTAGCATTTCATAGCTCCAAATAGGTATTTCGCTTATATGTGTGGAGGGGGTGTTTGTTATTGCTGTTTTGCAGAGCCTGAGCTCGGGCCCAGGCCTCCATGCATAGCTAGGTAATTGCTTTGCCACTGATCTATATACCCCCCACCCCAAGGTACATTTTTAAATTCACAAAGCCCACCCCTTCATTAGCCCCCTTTTGGTTTTTCGTTATTTTAACATGAATTTGGTTCCCATGAGGTCAAGACTTGATAATTACATTCAGCCTTTTGCAATTATTGGTGAGGAACCAGGTAACAGCACTGACATTTAATATTTAATTGTTTTTGATCAGCATTAATTAGTCACAGATGTATACCAGATTCCCATTTAATTAAATACTCTTGGGAACATATTGCGGGCCTGGGTATTGTGACCACATCAAAAAGTAAGCGTTCAGCTTTAAAACTTGGGCCCCAGAGATGCAGGCAGCCATGGAGAGGAGATTCCAGATGTCTGGAATTCCCTTTGCCTCAAAAGCAGACCTCCTGCCTCCAGGTCTTCAGACCTCAAATCTCAGTGTTTCTTTCGGGAATTTCCAGACTCCCCCCTCACCCCTCTATCCCTGCTGCTTTTCCCCCTTTCTCCTTCCTTCCCTTCCTCTTTTCTCCCTCTCGGTCTCACTCATCCTCACCATCATCATCTGTTACTGCCTCTACCCTCTCTGCTGAAACTCACTTTGCAGACCAGGCTGGCCTCGAACTCAGAGATCTGCCTGTATCTTCTACTGACTCATTCTCCAACCCAACCAAACACAGGTGATTACTTCTCCGAGGAAAAGCAAGCCCACTACGGACCCCTCCTCTTCCTAAGTTTTGCTCCCTTCTCTTTGTTCCCTTTTAGAGAAAAACTCACAATGGTGTCCTGTGGGGCTGGGCAGGATTAACTCAGCCGGTGCTTGTGAGCCTCGTTCAGCCCCTAGAACCATCTAAATGGGATGTGGTGGTACAGTTACATGAGCCCAAAAGTTAGGAGATGGATGCAGCAAGAAGGAAGAATTCAAGGTCATCCTCAGCTACGAACAGCAAGTTCAAAATCAGCCTGATCTATAGGGGACCCTGTCTCAAAAATAAACACTAAATGAAAGAAATGGTCTGAACCTGCTATCCAGACCAGGTTCTCCTCATCCCAGTCTGCCTCAATGCCTCACTCCCTTCAGCATTTACCTCTGGACAGTTTGGTTCTGGTCGATGTGAGGATGACATCCTTTCCAGCATCACCGGTGTTACTTCCTTGATGCGGATTCCAGTGATCCATTCGCTATGCTCTTACCAACCTGGCTGAGTGTGTCTGTTTGTTTTTCTTCCTTTTGTAGAGAGAGCATCACACAAGCACTCCACATTGTCCTTAAACTACTGAATCTCCTTCCTTAGTCTCCTCAGAGTGCTAAGATCAAAACATGTCCTCCTATAATAGGTGTAAAGTCTGCATTGTGCCATACGCAAACACTATTCATTTTATGTGGGGGACTTGAACGTTCCTGCATTTTGGTACCTTTCAAAGTTCTTAACCCACTGAACCTTTTTCCTACTTCTTTTCTTTCATTCTCTTTCCTTCTATCTTTCTGTCTGTATCCTTCCCTCCCCCTTTTCTTTTTTTCTTTCTTAATTATTTGTATGCCTTGTGCATGCCAAAGTCACAGGACAACCTCGGGCATCAGTCCTTCCCTTTCTCTTCATCCACACCATTTAAGTCTTTTTTTGGGCATGGTGGCACACACCTGCACTTGGAGAGGCAGAGGTAGGTGGAGCTCTGTGAATTCGAGGCCAGCCTGGTCTATAAATTGGGTCTAGGACAGTTAAGGCTACACAGAAAAAAAAAAAAGACAGCATCTTTTATTGTTTACTGCTGGGTGTACTAGGTGAGCTGTCCGTGAGCATTTCAGAATTCTCCTGTCTCCATCTCTCATGTCCTGTGCCATATAAGGACTGGGATTACAAAAATGGGACACTATACCTGGCTTTATATAGGTTTGGGGTTCTGAATTAGTCTTCATGCCTGAGCAGCAAGCTCTACCACACTGAGCCAGCTCCTCAGCCCCGTACCTCCTCTTTTTAGGAGGCAGAGGTGCTGCGGTTCTGTCCTGAAACTCTGGAGCCGCTCTTGTACAAGTGAAACCCCAGTTATGTTTTCCTGCTCGTGTGTTGCTGGCCGCAGGACCACCTCGTGTTCGCCTTCCCCAGTTGCCTGCCTCATTTCCTTCCCTCCTCCCTCTTCTCTAATAGAGCGTGGGTTGGAAACTCTGCCTCAGGCTGTGATTTCTATGGAGCCCAGGCTAAGTCAACATTCCAGTGGACACACCGAGCAAGCAAGCAGGGAGAGGTCACTGCTGGAGATAAAAATGGAGAGCTTAGAAAGCACAGTCATCCCTTGGTATCCGTGGAAGTTAGTCCCAGGATTCCCCCAACCCTGGGTACCAAGACTCAGAAATGTAAGTTCCCTAATATAAAATGCTGCAGGATGAGCTGTTCTAGATTTGCTTATAGTTAATATAATAAGAAACCATGTGAAATTTTTATTGCATTTATTTATTTTTTTATTGTGTGCATGTGCACATACACAGATTCTGAAGCACTCATGTGGAGAACAAAGGATAACTTTTGGGAATCAGGGTTTGTTCCTTACCATGAGGGTCCTGGGAGTTGAGCTCTGGTCATCAGGCTTGGTGACAAGCACCTTTATCCACTTAGGCATCTTGTTGGTCCATACAATGTAAACATTTATCCTGTGTTATTTAGGAAATAACATTCTCAGTCTAAGCACAGATTTTTTTAATCAAACCCAGGGCCTTGCACATGCTAGGCACATACTCTACAACTACACATTTTGAGATATATTTTAACCCATAATTGGCCATATATAGAGATGTAGAACCTACAAATTTACAGAGCTGTTTTTAATATTTATTGTGTGTGTTTCTGTGTGTGTGTTTGAGCAAGAGAATGTTTATTTAGGTCCAAAGACAACCTTTGGGAGTTACTTCTCTCCTTCCACCATGTGGGTTCCCGGAATCAAACTCATGTTGTTAAGGTTTGGCAACAAGCACCTTTTATTTATTGATTTACTTGGAGACAGGCTCACACCACATAACTTTGGCTGGCCTGGAACTCACAATGTAGGCCAGGCTGGCCTTAGACTCACAGAGATCCACCTGCCTCTACTGGAATTAAAGTTTCGAAGACACATCCACAATGACCTTCATCTGCTAAGCCATCTCACCAGCCCAATGGATGAGTCTTACCCTGGGAAGCCAAGGTTGTCTCCTGCCTCCTTTTGCATCACTTTTACAGAGTTGCCACAATCTGTCTGCTTCTGCCTTTGTGCCCACCATTCCAGTCCCAGTGCCATGTACCTGTGATGGGATCTATCATATGTCTTCTCAATCCATTCAGAGTAAAACCAAAGTCTTGGCCAGGGTGTCTAAGATTCCTCTATGCACTTGCCTCAGCCTGGCTCATGCACCTTATTCCAGCCATCTTGTGTCTCTAAAGAGCTCAGTAGGGTACTGCCCCAGGATCTTTGTATTTACACCTCCCTGGGCCCTTTAGAATCTCTCCCGTTATCTGTGTTGCTTGCTCCCTCTGACCTTTTGATATGTCACTTGTACACTCCATTGCTTGTCAGCCCAAGGAGGCTCTATAGAGGAAGAAGGGACTGAAGATGGGAAAGTTAGTGTTGCTAAAGTTCCTCCCCTGGGGATGGTGGCCTTCTTGGTTGTCAACTTGACTACATCTGGAATTAACTAAAACCCAGGTGGCTGGGTAAACCTGTAAGGGATTTTTCTTACTTAAATCATTTCAAGTAGGAAGACTCACTTTTGTTTTATTTTATTTTCCAAGACAGCGAGATAGGGTTTCTCTGTATAGCCTTGCCTATCCTGGACTCACTTCGTAGACCAGGCCTCTAACTCACAGACCTGCCTCTGCCTCCCAAGTGCTGGGATTAAAGGTGTGTGCCACTACATCTGGTGAATAACTTACTGATTCTGTTTTATGTGCATTGGTGTTTTGTCTGCATGTATATCTGTGTGAGGGTGTTGGATTCCCTGGAACTGGAGTTACAGAATAGTTGTGAGCTGCCATGAGAGTGCTGGCAATTGAACCCAGGTGCTCTGGAAGAACAGCCAGTGCTCCTAACCACTGAACCATTCCTCCAGCGAAGACCCATTTTTAATCCTGATCATTGGAAGTGAGAAGATGCACCTTTAATCCAGGTCACCCCTTCGAAATCTCTCTAGTAAGTTCATTCCTTCAGTGGCATTAGAACTAATTCTTCAGGATTCTGGCCTATACTGAAGTCCAGCTGAGACAGCCATCTTTGTAGACTGAACCACAAGAACTACAGGATTCTTGGGTCTTCTGTTGGTAGGCAGCCATTTGAGGATTACCTGGACCACAGCATGTAAGCCATTCTAATAAATCCCTCACCCCCCGACTCATTCTATCAGTTCTGTTCCTAGAGAACCATGACTAATACACAGGAGTAGACATAGAAATGTTACCCCTTTCCTAACGGCTCCAATAACAAAACAAGGCATGATTTGGCCAAAGCTTACTCTGGGGAACCAATGAGTTCACTGGCTTTTGATCTCTATGTGGCCTTGGGGGTCAGAAGCGGAATTTTAAAGGCAATCCCAGAGAGAGAAGCAAAGGAAGGTTAGAGTTGTTTTTGGAGTTCTTGGGTTAGGCCAGGCTTGTTCAGCCTCCAAAATTCTTCATAACCAAGGTCAAGGTCAAAGTGAGTGCAAGCACCACTGCCCTCTGCTGGAGAGATTGGCATCCTGCCCAAGACCTGTAAATACACTAATTGCTTAAGAAGTCTTCTTTTAATGGGAAAAAAAAAAATCAAGGGCAAGCATGGGGCACAGTGGCATACACCTTTAATCCCAGCACTGAGGAGGCAGAGGCAGGAGGATCTTTGTAAATTCAATCACAGTGTGGTCTACAGAGCAAGCTCCAGGCAGTCAGGGCTATATAGAGAGACCCTATCTTTCAAAGAAAGAGGAAAAAGGAAAGTATTCCTGTTAATTAATGCATTCAAGAACTGTTAACTAAACGCTTACCAGGAGCAACCGCTGTGCAAAGCATCAGGAATATAGCACAGAGCAGAGCCCCAGTGTGGGTGGTCCACACCTGTAACCCCAGCACTTGGGAGGCAGAGGTGGGAGCCTCAGGCGTCCAAGGTCATCTTCTTCTACATATCAAGTTCAAGGCCAAACTGGACTATGAGTCCTTGACTCATAGACAGACGGACAGACAGATGATAGATGAATATATAAATATTTAAAAAGAAAACAAGAAAAAAGAAAAATAACAGCTCAGAGGAAGCCCCTGCCGTGGTTGCCTGTCACCCTCCCTCAGCTGCAGAAGTGCTGAGGTTACAGCTTTGGACACAGGACACCCGGTTTTTTACTTGGGATCATCAGGCCCACAAGGCAAGTGCTTTGAGCTATGGAGCCATCTCCCTGGCCCTTAATCAGTGCTCAGGGTTTTGAGTGTGTGTGTGTGTGTGTGTGTGTGTGTGTGTGTAGCACTTTTTGCCTGTGTTTGCCGTATTTCCTACAGACACATACATGAAGTGGGGCACTTGGACTTCGGAACCAAATAAAAGTGGGTAGTAGCTCTCTGACTCTGGGTACATTCCAGAGAGAGCCAAATGATGCAACACCCATCTTGGGGAATGAAGATGTAAAACAGAAGGTGTGAAGTCCCCTTTAACAAGTTTGCTTTAACTGAAGGGAAAGCATAAAGCAGTCAATGGCATCTTTATTTATGCAGGTGTTCTGCAATAAAGCAGTGAATCGCCCTCGTTAATGGCTCAGACTTTACAATCCAGTAAGTCAGACAAAGGCACTATTTCTGGCTGACGAACCAGGTGAGATTAAAGCCTGCCCTTATACCACAGCTGTGGCTTTTTAATTTTTCTTCAGTTCAGATATCGGTTGTTTTGATGCAAAGCGGTTTTATCACAGACGTTCATCTTAACCTGTTTGAAATGCAAACAGCGTCCCTTGTGAAACTAAAGCCTGGTGATTAGAGACCTGCCTGCTCTAGGGTGCAGGCTTCTTGAGGATCCAGTTAGGAGCCAGCCACTCCTTCAAGACAGCTTGGGAGGGCTAAAAGTTTAGAGCCTGGTATGGTGGTGCACATCTGTGGAACCAAAATTTGGGAGGTGGAGACAGGACCACCAGCAATTCCTGACTAGCTTTGGCTGAATTATGAGTTCTAGTCTCAGGGCCACATGAGACTCATCTAAAAAACAAATAAACAAACAAACAAACAAAAAAAAACAAAAACAAAAATTAAAAAAAAAAAAGAAAATTATCAATGGGGCATGTCTCTAATCCCAGCACTCAGGGAGGCAGAGGCAGGCAGATCTCTGTGAGTTCAAGGCCAGCCTGGTATACAATGAAAATCCAGGACAGCCAAGGCTACACAGAGAAATCCTGTCTCAAATAAATAAATAAATAAATAAATAAAATAAAAAAGAAAGGAAAAAAAAAAAAAGACAGGTGTGTGGGGATTTGGGAAGTTGATTTCCAGCATCCAAATGCCAGAGCATACATTTTTAACTCCAGTTCCAGGGAATCAAACACCTTCTCTTGTCCTCTCTTCTGTGCGCGCGTGCGCGCACACACGTGACCCTTCTATACTCATAGGGGCCATACATACATGGATGAAAATCTTTAGTGCCTGGTGTAGCAGTAAACATTTTTAATCCCAGCACTCTGGAAGCAGAGGCAGGTAGATCTCTGTGAGTTTGAGGGCAGCTCAGACCACATTCATAGTGAGACTCCATCACACACACAAAAAATCTTAAAAATTATTTTTTGGACATGTCACTTTGAAAATTTCAAATTCTTTGAAAATTTTCTTATTTTGTGACAAGATACTCTAGACTTATCTTGTATCCTCTCTGTCCAAAATTGTAATCTCAGTCATTTTCCCAAAGACATATGGAGCTTATTTATTCTTTTTTAAAGATTTATTTATTATGTATACAGTATTCTGCCTGCATGCATACCTGAAGAGGGCATCAGATCACACCATAGATGGCTGTGCCACCATGTGGTTGCTGGAAATTGAACTCAGGACCTTTGGAAGAGCAGCCAGTGCTCTTAACCTTTGAGCCATCTCTCCAGCCCCTTATTTATTTATTCTATCCATTTTTGAGACAGGGTCTCACTATGTAGTGCTGGCTGGACTGAAACATCTCTACTGGAATTAAAGGTATGCATCCCCATGTCCAGCTAATGGTGCTTTACTTAGGCGCCTCAGTGACAGTTTAAAAAATGGCATTTAGCTGTGGACACAGCTCAGTGGGGAGAGTGCCAGCTTCCCCAGGTTTGAACTCCAGCACCCACTAAAAATGGGGTATGTAGACACACAGGTCCAGAAAATATTATTTAGGAGCCAAGATCTAACCTTGCTTATCACTACTAGTGCGCCCTGGGTAGGGTCAAGAAATAAGCATCTCTACTCATAAACTCACAGGAGGGCCGCATGTTTATCTGCCTATTGCGTTTGTTGTATGCTTTTCTTAGTGTTCTATTGCTGGGAAGAGACCGTGACCACTGCAATTTCTATAGAAAAAAAGAAAGCATTTGATTGAGGCTGGGTTTCAGAGGTTTAGTCCATTATCATCATTGTAGGAAGCATGGGGGCACACAGGCAGACATGGGACTGGAGACATAGTTGAGAGTTGCGCATCTAGATCCACAGGCAGCAAGGAGAGACAGACAGAGAGAGACAGCGCAAGAGTGCCTGGCTTGGGCTTCTGAAACCCCAAAGCCAACCCCCCCCCCCCCCCCCCCCCCGTGACACACTTCCTCCAACAAAGGCCATGCCTCCTAATCCCTCCCTTCCAATACTCAAGAACTCAAATAGATGAACGTATTGGGGGCCATTCCTTTCCAAACCACCACAGTGCACCTGTGTGTGTGTGTGTGTGTGTGTGTGTGTGTGTACACTTGAAAGCCAGAGGAGGCTGCCAGGTGTGTCTGATCACTCTTTGCCTTATTTCTTTGACACACAGTCTCTCACTGAACCCACAGCTACACTGGCAGCCAGCCAACTGTAGTAATCACCCTATCTCTACCACCGACAGTGCTGGGGTTATAAGCATGAGCAATCAGTCACACCTGGCATTTCCTATGGGTCTTTCTTTGGGGGGGGGGCTCAAACTCACAGAGATGTGCCTGCTTCTGCCTCCCTGAGTGCTGGGATTATAGGCATTCACCACCATGAATGGTTTAATTAATGTTTCTTATACACTCATATGAATAAGGCAGCTATTTCATCAAAGCAATACATAACAACGGTGGTTCTAATTACTTAGAATGAAAAGAGATTAGATGGAAGCGTTGAGAACCAACATTCTAAACAGGTAAAAAAAAAAAAAAAAAAAAAAAAAAAAAAGAGGTGAGGCCTGAAGGAAATTCAGAATTAGGGAAGAGTGGTGTCATGCAGTTATGAATAGAGAATATGATAAGGAAGGTGAGAAAGTCTATTTGGCTGTCCAGATGACTCAACTAGTTAAAAAAACAAAAAGCAAAACACAAAAAAACTTGCCTCCAAGCCTGGTGATCTGAGTTCAATCCCTGGGACCCATGTGGCGGAGAACCCACTCCCACCAGTTGTCCTCTGACTCCACATGTGCCATTATGAGGCATGCTCGTGCACACACGGTACATAAAATACAAGATTTTTGGTTGTCTTAAAATCCATCTGCAAGTTGTTCCTGCTCCAGTAAATATTCCCCTCCCACGGCCATGCTAGCAACCCTACTTAAACTCTGTGAGTCCTGGCCGGGTGTGCTGGCACACTCTAATCCCAGTACTCTGAGAAATAGGTGGATCTCTGAGTTCAGGGGCAGCTTGGTCTACACAGCGAGTTCCAGGACAGCTAGGGCAGTTACACTAAGAAACCTTGTCTCAAAATAAATAAATAAATAAATACAAATCAACCAATCAACCAACCAAAAAAACCTTAAAACAAACAACAACAACAACAAAAATCTTCATTGGGTCCTAAAAGGGGGAGGAGGTTTGTGAGGAAGAAGGGGTTCAGTGGGTATAGGATGGGGAACTCAGAACTCAGAGAGAGTAACTTGGGCGGAAATGACCCAAATACATTATATACAAATATGAAAAACAGAGGAGAAAAATGGCCTTATGGACTCTGGGTATCTAGACTCTGGAAGCTGTTGGTCCCCGCCACCCTTCCGCGTAGCTCCAAGGTCAGGGTCACCTACGGCTTCCACGCAACCTGTCACCTTGACGACAGGGCGAAGAAAACCGGAAAAGACGGAAGACGCAAATGTTCTCGCGATATCTGGAACGGCCGGCTCCAGCCGGAAGCCTACGGCGGCGGCCGGCTCTCGCGATATTTGCCATCAGAGCGCGGGGGGGCCCGGCCTGGAGGAGCGCTGCTGCTGCCGGAGGGGAACATGTCGGAGTCTGACCTAGGCAGAAAGTGGGACCGGTGCATGGCCGACGCAGTGGTGAAGCTAGGTGAGCGCTTTTCTCTCCGGTAGGCTCTGGCTAGAGCGGAGCGGCCCGCGCGTGGACGGAAAGCCGCAGGGGTCAAGCCGCGGCCTGGTGCCGCCCCGCGGTGCACATTTGAGCTGTGGGGCGCCGACAGGTGACTGTCAACCCGGGCGGCGGGGGCGACCGGCGGCCTCCCGGGTGGATGGAGGTGCACGTCCCGGAGAGCAGCGGCGCTCTGGGCGCGGGAGAGAGTGCAGGATGCGTCGGGGACCTCTGCCACTCCGTGCCACATGTCCCCTTGTCGGGGCGAGCAGCCTGCCGGAGCCCACACTGCTCCCCAGCTAGAAGTCTGCCTTGGGAAGAAGGTCACGGCAGCGTTTTATAGCCGCCGCCGGGCCGCGGTGGGAATCGCTGTCATGCGCGACCTCATTTATCTGAACCCGATTCGGGTCTGAAACTGGAGACGGTGGTGATACTCTGGAAGAATTGCCCCAGACAGTAAGATCATGGCCACTGCAGCCCCCCTTGTTACTCCAGGTTGTCTTTCGACACGCGTTCTGTGACGACATACTTTATGAGGTCATGGTGTTGGGGAAGGAGGATCCAGGGAATCCCATTTAGTGACCGTGATACAGATGTAAGGCGCGCTGCTCAGCACAGTATCTCAAAAATGTTTTTTTCCACGTTGTGAGTTGGAGTCTGGTGAAGGACTGAAATCTCATTGCTGATCTGTGGCATAGCTGAGAATTCCCCCCAGGATTTCTCACTTCGGCTCTCGGGCTCTCTGCTGATGTTCCTCCTTCGCTCCATCTTTCTCTTGTGAATATGTGTATATACATGTCACCTTTGTCAGCAGGTATCGGTGTGTAGGCCAGAAGTGGATGTTGGAAATCTTTCTCAATAGCTCTTCTCCTTATTCATTATTGATTGATTGAGACAGTGTTTCACTGTGTAGCCCTGGCTGGCCTGGAAAACAATGTTCACCGGATTAGCCTTGAATTCAGAAACCCTCTGCTACTGCCTTGGGAGTGGCCGAATTAATGCTGTGCACCACTATACCCCACTCCAGTTTATATTTTGGAAAGGACTGGAGCTCATCAGTTTGCCAAAACTGGCTGCCAATTGAGCTCTTATAGTCCTTCTCCCCCTCCCCAGTGCTGGGATTTTTGCTTCGGTGCAAGGGATTTGAGCTCAGGTCCTCATGTTTTGAAGACAAGGGACTGAGCTATCTCCCCAGCCCCCCCCCACTCTTTCTTCTATACTAATATTTATTGTTGCAAATTAGAATTTTTTTCTTTCTCACTTTTGAGACAGGGTCTCTCACTGGGTCACCCTGGCTGGCTTCCAGCTGACAGATCTGCCTGTGTCTGCCTCCTGAGTGCTGGGAGTAAAGGTGTGTGCCATCACATAGGTTCATATTTTACACTCCTGCATGGAAATCTATTTAAGAGAATTTAGGATTATATCCTCAGATGAAGATATTTGGAAAGAATAAAATCATAAGCTCAGGAAAGTAGGTGTGTCTTCTGTTTTTCTCACTGTATGCCCTAGGCCCCAGAAGTGTAGAGTGTAGAAATTATTCAGAATGAATCAAAACATGGCAGTTGATCACAGTTACTTTTTAATTCCCAGATTCAGCCCGGACCAGTTCTGTTATAAGGGGCAAATTAGCTAACATCCCCGCGCCTGTTTCTGTGTTTTAAATTGTCACTATTGCTATCTCTGGGTGGTTGGGAGGGTTAAATGGTCTGGCTTGCTATTAGAAATGAATTATTCTGGAAGTGGCCAAAAATATTTATTACTTAAGATGTGTGGGTGATTTGCCTGCATGTATGTCTGCCCATTAGGTACATGTCTGTTGCCAGAAGAGGTTGGAAGAGGGTGTTGGATCTGCTAGAGCCAGAGTTAGAGACAGTTGTGGGAATTGAGAATTGAACCTGGATTCTCTGCAAGAGCAACAAGTGCTCTTAACCACTTAGTCCTCTCTCTAGTCTGTTTTTAATAGTTTGCAGTTTGAGAAAAGATTTAACATTTATTTGCCAGCACAGTTCCTTTGGGATCTGCAGAGATGTGATTTAGTCACCCACTTTCTTCCTTGTCCTTCACTAGTCTCCTCCCTCCCCCATTGGTTAAGGAGTCTTCCTCAACCTGAAATGGAGAGTAACCTAAAAGAATAAGACAATTATAGGAGCTGGGCATGGTGGCACACTTTTGCCTCAGCATAAGAGGCAAGGCAGGTGGGTCCCTTCCAGTTTAAGGCCAGCCTGGACTACACAGATAGACCCTGTCTCAAGACAAACACCTGCCTCCACAGCAGCCTAAAGTGGAGAGAGATGTAAAAGCCTTAGTACTGTGGCTTCGGGTACAAGTCCAGGAGGTGATGGGCTATGCCGTGTCGATGCTGATGCGAATCTGAGGTAGCAGCGCCTGCCCTGGGTTCTGTGCTGCTGTGGGGGTTGGGGCAGGTGAGTGGGATAATGAGGTGGGGCTAGATAGTGTATAAGAGACAGGGTTACTCTGTGTAGCCTTGGCTCTCCTGGACTTGCTCTGTAGACCAGGCTGGCCTCAAACTCACAGCGATCCGCCTGCCTCTGCCTCCCTGAGTGCTGGGATTAAAGGCATACACCTATGAAAGGTTTCTTGAGCTAGCCTGTCTTCTCTGTAGTACTTCTTTTCTGTACTCAGTCAAGGTAATTGTCTCTCTCCTTGGTCTCATCTGTTTAACAGTCTTCATTTCTTAGAAGGATAACACCAAGGTTAGAATTTTCCTTCATGGTAAATTTTTTTTTTTTAAATTTCAAAATGTATTTATTTAGTGTATGTTTGTTTCATGGTGTGCATGTGGAAGTCAGTGGGACAACTTGTAGCAGTCGGTTATCTCCCTCACAGTGTGGGTCCTGGGGATCAGCTCAGGTCACCAGGCTCGGCAGCAAGCATGTTTGCCCACTGAGCCATCTCATTGGTCCAGTGGTAAAGTGTGATCAGAATTTGGAAGTAAACAGAAGGGGTGCACATGAGCCTTGTCACACTAAGTAACATGGTAGAAGTGGGTGCACCATTCAAGAGCACAGTGAGGACAGGCGGTGTATGCGGTCAGTTCCTATTCTTCCTTTTATTTATATGTATATTTACTTTTGTTTGTTTTTCAAGACAGGGTTTCTCTGTGTAGCCTAGGTTATCCTAGTACTCACTCTGTAGACCAGGCTGGCCTCAAACTCACAGAGATCCACCTGCCTCTGCCTCTTGCCACCACTGCCAGGCTGGTTTTCGTTACTTCTAGCGATTGGGTTTAAACCGGCTCCAGTAACAGTTGAGAAAGGTTTCCAAGTTTGAGGGAATACCAGAGTCCAGGTTTTGAGTGGCTTGATCCACAGACAGTGGGCTAGAAAAAGAGCTACAGCACAAGGGAGAGGAGGGTAGGTTGAGCTTGGCGGCCCCGAGACTGTGAAGAATGCTGCTCTTCCACGGCTCTTTTCTTCCCACAGTAATATTGCAACGCCCCCTTGCTGACTGCTTTCCTGGCATTTCAGAATGGAGATGGAGTCTCAGAGGATGCCGTTCCCACTGAGATGTATGGGAAGATACAGGCAGGGAAGAAAGGATCACTGCAGTTTACAGTTCTGTCTGCTGATGGTTTTGCTCTGGCTCTGCAGACTGCAGAGAGGCTACTGTGCCTGGACAGCGGCCTCTCTGAGCCCTCTCAGTGCTGGGGATGGAAATCCACAGCCTTGCATTCGGTTGTTGAGTTATACCCTCAGCCCCAAGAGGACTTTTTCTTACAAGTATGTACAACTGGGTACTTTTTTAAGTGTTCTTTAGGCTGGAGATGGGCTCAGCAGTTAAGAGTACTTACTGCTCTTTCAGAGGACCTGATTTGGTTCCCAGCACAGCTCACAACCACCCCTAACTCCCACTCCAAGGGGTGTGAAGCCCTCTTCTGACCACTTTGGGTACTGCACTTGCATTCTTCTGACCACTTTGGGTACTGCACTTGCATGCACAAACTAACTAATGCAGAGCCAACTCTCTAGCCTCTGCCTATTCCAAGACCCCTTCTAAAAGAGATTTGTGTGTGTGTGTGTGTGTGTGTGTGTGCGCGCGTGTGTGTTTCTTTCTGTATGGACCACTGAGCGTGGATGTCCACAGAAGTCAGAAGATGGTATTTGATCCCCTGGAGCTGGAGTTTCAGGTAGTTGTGAGCCATGTACTTGGGTTCTGGGAACCAAACCCAGGTCCTCTGCAAGAATAGCAAACATTCCTAACCACTGAGCCTTCTCTCCAGCCCCCAACAGAAACAGTTCTATTCCCCCTGTTAATTCCAGTTTAAAATATCTATTTTCTTGTTGCAGTTAGTGTTGAAGAATAGATAATTGATGATTATCTGACATGGTTCCCTGACTTTGGACAGGAGGTACCAAGGGACAGACATAACAGATCCTTTTTCATTTCCTCTCCAACCCTTATTTTCTCCTTTTTTTTTGTCCCTTGCATTCACACAGAGTTTGTAATCTTGGGGATGGAACTCAGGCTCTAGAGCATGTTAAACATGCTCTCTGTGGCAGACTGTAGCCCTCCCTCACATTTTACCCTTCTCTTTGGCCATGTTTATTTATAAATTTGACATTGTCTGTGTTGGCAATCCTGTTGGATGCTTAGGATGCTCTTTAGTGTCCTGTTTGCTGAGGTTGCAGTCTTTTTCCCTAGGAGTGGGCATGCCGTCTGAAATTTGCAGTTTGCTTCTGAACTTGATTGGTCATCCTCTCTGGAATGTCACTTCCTTCAGAACCAGAGGCTGTCCTGTTCACTCTAGATCCCTACCAGCCCCTGGTTTAAGGAAAGGACACGGCAATTGTTAAGCAAATGGCAGGCATTGCTAAGAATTTTGGAGCCCATAGTCGCTGCTCATATCCGAGACTCAGAGTATGTTTTAAAACCAACTTTTCTTTTTTGTTGTTGTTTTTTGTTTTGTTTTTCCAAACAGGTTTTCTCTGTGTAGCCTAGGCTGTCCTGGACTCACTTTGTAGACCAGGCTGGCCTCAGACTGACAGAGATCTGGCTGCCTCTGCCTTCGCCTCCCTGAGTGCTGGGATTACAGGCATGAACCACCGCACCCTGCAACTTTTATTTTCTTGCTGGTTCTAAGTTATGGTCAAGAGATCTTAGTTTTGAAGTAGTGTTAAAGCCTGAAAGGCAGAGGCAGGAGGATTGCTACAAGTTCAAGAATGTTCAGTCTGGTCTACATGGTGATTTCCAAGTTAGTCAAGGCTACATGGCAAGGACCTTATCTCAAACAAACAAAAAATAAAAAGTGGAGTAAGGAATGTTTGGGAGTGGTCAAGTGAGAGCAGAGAGCACACTCGTGTTTAAACAAGCAGAGGAGGATGTTGCTTTAAGAGCAGTGCCAGAGCCTTATTGCAGGAAATTAAAAAGGAGTGAAGAATATTACATTTTATGAATGGCATGTTCCGTTAGTTTTATGTGAATGCGTCATTAATGGTTTTTGCTAATTTTGTGGATTTATTTTTAAGTTTTATCAGGTTTATGTGCTGCTCTGGTTTTCTTTCTCCACTCAGATCAAGGGCTGTGCTGCTTGTTTTCCTTTTATGTGCTTAGTAGTCTATCCTGTGCACATCCATGAGGGTGACAGAGCATGGAAAAACACTTGTTTTGTTTTTAGTTTTTGAGACAGGGTCTCTCTGTGTAGCCCTGGCTGTCCTGGAACTCACAGAGTTCTGTCCTGGCCTTCTCACAGAGATCGACTGGTCTGCCTCCGTGGTGCTGGGAGCACAGGTGTGTACTACCACTCAGCTAAGGCGAGAACATTTATTGACTGTTGTCCCTTAAGAGGGACAGGGTAGAATTTCAGATTTTAGAAAAATCACACAAGTACATGAAAATAAATTGGTGAGGGGTGTTGAGCAAAAGGAGAGTGGGGAGTGGGTTAGTGTGTTATGATAAAGTATGGCTGAGGTAAGAACAGCAGGAGCCCATATGAGGCGAACAGCAGGAGCCCAAGGGTGGCAAGCTGACCCAAGACAGTGGTGCACTGAAATTGATGACTTCTGGCTTTGTGGCATGGCTGGAGATGGGTGCCTGGTTATCTGCAGCTCAGTCAATAGAGGGAGAAGTTGCCCAGTGTCTTGTTGGTGAAAACAGAGTTTAGCCTTGTTCCTTTGTTGATAGGAAAGCAGACACTAAGTGACTTCTTAGCCTGACCTGCTTCCCCTTCGCCAGCAGAGCCAATAATCAAGTCTGGTTGGGTTGATCGCTTAAAGCTGTTTACTAAACATTTTACTGAAAGAGGCCATTGAGTGAAGTCATGGAAAAAAAGCAAATTGATGTTTTTTCTTAAAGTACCAGTTCATCTGATGAGTTTGGGTATTGGCGGCTCAGCAGGAACTATTCCTGCCTTTTGGTACCCCATGTTTGCAGGTTAATACCTGCCTCTTCATGGAGTAGTGTCAGTCAGTCTGAACTAAATACTTGAAAGGCTTTGGATCTGTATGGTTTGGGTTTTTAAATTAGTCCATGTGAATTGCTGAATTGATAGTCATGTTTGCTGTATGTTTTTCAAAGCAGTGTGAGCAAACTTTTTCTGTTTGTAGCAGTAGTGTAAGAAGGAACATTGTGGTCTTGTTGGAGGAGAATTTCCTGCAGGCATTGCAGGATAATGTAATTAGGCACTATATGGGACTTGAAAACATTTAAATTTTGTTCTGCTGTGGTTTTATGCTTTCCTGAAATGTGGCCTGAAACAGTTTATTAGTAAATATGCTGAATTGCTTTCTTTGGCAAGTGTATTTCAGGATTGAATCCAAGTAAAAATTTAAATATTTACTTATAGAAGTTATTTGGTGTGGTAATATTGTACTGTGGCTGTTGACCCCCTAGTGAAATGTTCAGGCATTGCTCCACTGGAGCAGTCTGAGTCCGAGTGAGGGAAGAAGCAGCAGCTAACATAACAGATGCTCAGTGCTGAACATGTTTGGTACAGGGACACTTTTCCCGTTTTTGTTTTTTTCTTAACTAGAAACTCGTTAGAGAAATTGATATATCTTCTTCTTTGAGAAATGGTTCTATTCTGTTGCCATGGCTAGCTTGTGTGTCCATTCTGGCTTCTAGCTAACAGGCATTTTCCTGCCTCAGTTTCTCTAAGTGCAGAGCTCACAGGTATGTACCACCACACCCTGCTAGTGTTTTTGCATTTCTATCAGGAAAAATACTGCTCAAAGCTTGCCTAGGAATTAAGAGGCTGGCTTGTGGTGTGGTTTTGGTGCTGGGATCAAAGCTTAGGTAGTGGTGCAGCTGACCCCGACCCTGTCACTGAGCTACACTGATTTTCAAGTCTACACGAGGCCTGGAGAGGTGGCTCAGTGGTTAGGAGCACTGTTTACTTCTAGAGAAGATCTGGACTCGATTCCCAGTGCCCACACGGTGGCTCACAACCATCTGTAACTCCAGCTACAGGCGACCCAGTGCTTTCTTCTGACCTGCACATGGCATGCACATGGTACACATGCTTGTATGCAGACAAAACACTCATAAAATAAAATAAGTCCAAAATTAAAATTAAAAAATGAAATCTGTAAAATTATAAATAGTTTAAATTCACAAAAGAGTTTTTTGTTGTTATTTGTTTGTTTTCAGTCAGGGTTTCACTGTAGTCCAGGCTGGCCTTGAATTTATAGTGATTTTCCCATCACTGACCCCCAAATACTGGGATTACAGGTGTTAGCAAAGGAATTTTTAACAGAAACAGAGCTGGTGCCTTACATTACCTTAAGTACAAAGCAGGGTGGCTTGGAGGAAGGATATACACACAGAATAGTCTGGAGTCCAAAAAAGACCCGAATGTGTGCCAGTTCATTTTGACCCACAGTTTAATGGGGAGAGGGAAATCTTTTCAACAAACTGCAGGAACAGCTGTGTCCACACAGAGACAGAATGGACCTGATCTGAGTGTAAAGCTGAAGCCACAAAACCATCAGGGGCAAACAGGAGGCTCTGAGACCAGGCATGGAGAAAGGCTCCTAGAGCACAAAAAGCAGGATTTACAGAGAATACACTGGGTTTGTTTCCATTGTAAAACTGATTTCTGAAAGACACCTTCAAGATTTTAAAAGCTGTAGAAAGGGAGAGAGTGTTAGCAGTGCACATGGCTGACGGAGGACTTGTTTTCAGCACAGAGGGAACACTGAATCACAGAACTAAGGAGGACCGGAAAGGACAGCTCCATCAGCAGCTGCAGGGGAAACTCGTGGTGGCAAGATTATGAGGTACCCCACAAAGCCATTAAAATCACTGAGCTTTACAAGTCAGAGAATAGTACCACTGAGATACGGAAACAGGAGCTGCTAGGACCACCTTGCCTGAGTATCCGTGGTTCCTTACAAAGTGACGTAGCTAACAGAAATGAGGACAAGGCCACACAGGCACACATGAATGTCCCTAAGCCCCAACCTGAAAACAGCTCAAATAACCTACCTGCTGTCTTAGGTGAACCAGCAGTCATGGGCTAGCTTTACACTGAGAAACTCAGTAATAAGGATCTCGTTGCTAGTATCTATGACGTTACAATTCCAGTTATATGTAACATTAGGAAATGTACTCTGTAATATAATGAAAGGAAGTAGTAAGGGATTTTAGAAAGCTAAGGAGAGAGAACAGACCAAAGAGGGCTGCAAGTGATGGTGGTGTTGATTGTAGTGCTGGCAACACAGACATGTACATAATCAGAACTTAAAGTGTTTGCATTATTGTATGTGTATGCATGCATGCCATGGCTTGTGTGTAGAGTCAGAGGACAATCTGTGGGAGTTGGTTCTGTCTACTATGTGTGTTCTGGTATATCAACTCAGGTCCTTGGGCTTGGTGACAGTTCCCTCTATCTTGCTGGGCCAAAATGTATATGGGGAGGGCGTGCTGGGCTCTTGCGGGTGGAACCTCATACATACTGGGTAAGTGTTCTGTCGCTAACAGCTATATGTGTTCCCATTCCTTGCTTAGGTAAAAGATTCTAATTGAACCCTGTAGGTCACACACAAGAGAAGATGTGGAAGGAATAGGGGGACTTGCTGGGGGCAAAGAGTTTCGGTAAGAAGGGGTAAAAATGACAAAAATTCACCGTGCAAGGGTATGAAAGAAAGCACAGGAACGAGAATAGTGTTTTAAATCTGTATGTGTGTATGATTGTATGTATGGATGGTATGTGTGTTGTTCCTTGCCTTCCATAGGATCTTCTGTTTGCTGCTATGCAAAGCAGGCTAGCTGGCTCAGAGGCTTTAGATCTGGCATGCTGGGATCACAGATGTGTACTGTCCTTTACGTGGGTGCTGGGGATCTGAACCCAGGTCTTCATGCTTGCTTGGTATGAAGCAAAAGATTTGCCTGTTTGAGCTATCTCCCTATCCATAGATAATAATTGTTTTTAAAAAGAAAAAAAAAAGTTTGAGACAGTCAGTATATAACTCTGGCTGGCCTGGTACTTGCTATATAGACCAGGCTGGTGTCCAACTCAAGAGATGTGCCTGCCTTTTAGTAGTTTCTTTAGCTTGTCAAGTTTTAAAAAGGTTTGTTTATTATGTATACATGTTCTGTTTGCACGCCAGAAGGATGCACCAGATCTCATTATATATGGTTGTTAGCCATCATGTGGTTGCCAGGAATTGAGTTCAGGACCTTTGGAAGAGCAGCAGCCAGTGCTTTTAACCTCTGAGCCACCTCTAGGCCAGCTTGTCATTTTTAAAACGATAGAAAGCTAATTTGAAATACTGGGGCAGCAGAGAGGGAGCAAAAGCTGAGGGCTAGACTTGAGCACACAGGGGTGAGTGTTGGTGGCTGAGGGAGTCTGCCTGATGAGGAGGCTACCTTAGAAGCTAGTGGGCCACTAGCGGTGCATAAGGGAGATGGAAGAACAGGGGAAGGCGAGAGGCAGGGTGTGTTATAAAGTTGTGTAGTCTTTCCAAGCCCTACCCTATGGTAGGGTAATGAAACTGGTTCCTAGTTGACAGCTTGGGAGGAGCCGGACCCCAGTGCATTAGTGTTGGCTGTCTAACCTAAGTCAGAAGTGCCTAGACTCATCTGTTGTTTTGGCACTGTGCTGACATAATGGTGGGCACATCTCTCACAGTGCTTTGGCAAGTGTTTGTGAGTTCAAATAAATACTTCTGCCTCCTCTTCTATCAGAACCTGCACAGTTATGCCACTCAGACTTCTTTCTTGGTAGATTTGAACCTGAAGTCAGGTGACTAAGCTCTGTTATTCACTCAATAGTAAGGTTTGTCCTAGAAAACGTCCAGCTTCTTGTCATCATTCCTATGATGACATTGAAATCTGTTACTTGTAGATTTTGGCTTCAAATCAGAATAAATGCCACCAATCTTAGCTTTTCACAAAGAGGCTATATTCTAAGTACAATTTACAGTTTTCTATGTTTTGTAACTTGTACTTTAGAGTTTTTCTTCTTAGTTTATGAGAACTAAGTTCTTGGGTTCTTTGTTGGAGAGGTTTGTTCTGAGGCTTGTAGTGCTGGGCAGTTAAGGGCGGACAGCTCTGCTGGAGGACAAGCTGCCGCTTGTGTTTCCTACCTTATAGTCTGGCAGATTTGAACAGTGAGAGAAGGTCGCTGCTCACAGAAGCCCTGAAATTCCAGTTGGTCCATCCTGCACGTTTGCAAACACTTCTATGTGTTCAAAAATATTTATTCATGCCAAAAATGTCTGTTCTGGAGCTGGAGAGATGGCTCAGTGGTTAAAAGCATGCACTGCTCTTACAGAGAACACAAATTCAAGTTGAATGCTGGTGGCTCACTCCTTTAATCCCAGCACTCGGGAGGCAGAGGCAGGTGCATCTCTGAGTTGGAGGCCAACCTGGTCTACAGAGTGAATTCCAAGACAACCAGGGCTACACAGAGAAACCCTGTCACGACAATCCAACCCAACGCAAACCAACCAACCAACCAACAGACCAACCAACCCAGAGGACCCCAGTCCCCTCCCCAGAGAGAGCCCAGGTCAGAGCACTTGTAACTATAGCTCCAGAAGATCTTTTGGCCTCTTGTGGATTGGCAGGCACGTGCACTCACATATGTGAGTATCCACACACAATAAATTAAAAAAATATATTTTTAAAGAAAACATTTGTCCCTTTGCCAACTCTATTATCTTTGTCCAGGAGGCTCTCTGCTGCGTCCCTCCCTCTGGATCCCTAGCCAGACACTGGCACCAAGAACAGCCACTTCTGCCCCTCAGAAGCCCCTAGCGCCGCCAAAGCCTTTGCTTTGTGCTGCCCTCAGCAGCAGCTCCACCTTGCCTAGCACGGAGGTCTGGGGTGGGAGGACAGACAGAAGGTGTGAGCCGCACGGGCGGAGAGGAGAAGCTTCAGACAGCATCTAGAAGTCGGGTGTGGTGGCGCACACCTGTGGTCCCAGCACTCGGGAGGCAGAGGCAGGTGGATCTGTGAGTTTGAGGCAGGCTGGTTTACAAAGGGAGTCCAGGACAGCCAAGGGCACACAGAGAAACCCTGTCTTGAAAAACAAACAAACAAAAAAGAAAAGAAGAAAGAAAGAAAGACTGCATCTAGGGGCTTTGCCCTGCTGCTCAGGCTCTGGGCTCTATGAGAGGTGCCTCAAAACAAGTCTGCTACTATGGAAGGAACACTGAAATCTGCCCCTTGCCTCCTGCTGTAGGGCTCTCCCTAACTGCTGTCCCCACCTTTTATGGAACTTCTCTGGCTCTGTCCTCATTCTGCCAGAGTCAGCTGCATAAAGTGCACATCTGATGGGCTGCTGCCCACTGTAAGCCCTCTGCTGCTTCCGCGTCGCCCAGTGGGCAGCAGCCACGAGGCTCAGTGGGCAGCAGCCACGAGGCCCAGTGGGCAGCAGCCACGAGGCTCAGCTGTGGGGTAGTAGAACCCAGAGGCTGGTTTGCTTCATCAGGGAGCTTCTGACAGCCGACTCTTGCCTCCTTCCTTTTCTTCTGCCATTGTTCCTTATACTTCTGGTTTCTGGCTATTACCCACCCCAACACTGGACAGTGCACCTATGTGGAGAAAGCATTTCCCAGAGCTTAGAATAGCACACAGTAGGTACTCAGTTTCCATAATTAAGGAAATGCCTAAATTATTGGCCTAAATGCATTTCAGAAGGGGTGGTCTCTTGTACTCAGTATAAATTGATTATGTGACTGAGGGCAAGTCTGTATTTAACCTTGCTGTGACTTTGTTTCTCTTCTCTGAAATGAGCCTAATAGAAGTCTATTGTAAAGATTAAGTGAGAAAACTGAATCCAGGAACACAAGTGCCTGCCTGGTGAGGGCTTTCACTCTGCTACTCTGTGTATGGGTGTTCTGCCTGGGTATGTGTCTACACCGCTTGTGTGCAGTACCTGAAGAGGCCAGAAGAGGGTGTTAGATTCCTCAAGACTGGAGTTACAGATGAAAGCGGCCATGTGGGTGCTGGGACTCTAACCCAGGTCTCTGGAAGAGCAACCAGTTATGCTCAACTGCTGAGCCACCTCTCCAGCCCAATGTAGATGTTTTGAAATATTGGTCATATTTAAGAGAATTTGCTGTTCAGAGGCAATTACTGCCATTTAGGAATAGTGCTCTCCCTCTTTCTCTCTCTCTCTCACACACACACACACACACGCACACGCATATACGCATATACCCACATACTACATCAGTTGTTAGGTAGTACAGTCCCACCAGCCAAGCATCTCTTGCACTCCACGTTGTTTTGCGCCTCCCTCAGGTAAGCCAGAGTGTAGCTTTACTCACCTGCTTGGGAATGTTTGTGCCTCCGGAGCCAGGGACTTCTGTAGAGTGACCTGCCTCATCTGCTCAGCCCGGGCTTGAGTTGTGCCTTTTCAGGTGTTGTGTGCTTGAGTGAGTCACTCAGTCCCTCTGAATTGTTTCTTCCTGTAAGATGGGTTCATAGTAGAGCTTGCAAGGTCGCACAGTGCACACTGCTGCTAATGTCAGGACTACGGCCAACCCATTGCACGAGAGCACGTAATGTGCTTATTGGAGCTTGAGAATTCTGTGTTTTATTTTCCCCATCTTTGAGCCACATCTCATTTTCCCACATAGTGTTAACACATGGGAATAAATTAGGGCATGCCAGTAAAATGTCTACAACGGGGCTGGAGAGATGGCCCAGAAGTTAAGAGCACTGGCTGTTCTTCCAAAGGTCCTGAGTAATTCCCAGCAATCACACAGTGGCTTACAACCATCTATAGTGAGATCTGGTGCCCTCTTCTGGCAGAATACTGTATAAATAAAACTTAAGTCTACAACCATGTTTCTTTCTTGCTTTAGCCTTCTTGAGTGAGGGTTGTGTGGCTGTCAGCTGAAGTGTGTTCTATAGGCGCTGCTTTAAGAGACCTGGGTTTCCTCCAGCACAGCACTCTCACGCTCTGCTCTGCTTGCTCTGATCAGAACCCTCGTGATGAACATTCACTCACATAGTCGAGCAGAGTTCCACGGCCAGCCACCCTCTTCTTCCTACAGAGCCCAAGCAAGAGTGACTCCTGAGAGCAGGTCTGTACAGCCCGAGTTCTTCGCTCTGTCACTGTCATCTTTTCTTGGCTAATTCATAGGACTTTGCATTTACCTGTGGACACTTGAACAGCCTGTCTTTGCCCCAGAGGATTAAGTAGTACCGTTTACAGCTGACTTATAACTGTTTTTTTTTCTCTCTCTCTCTTTCAAAAGTTGGGCTTAGAGTATCTTTCATAACAGGAATGTTTTTTGGAAATGTGTTTCTCATTGAAGTCAGTCCCAAGTGTTCTTTTCTGTAAAAGCACGCTCTTGTTTATTCTGTGGTAACAAATGCTTTTGACTGTGTAATAGCATGATAGAAACATGATTGACAGGAAAACATGCCCATTATAAATGGGTCAATTTGGTTTAGTTCATTTTAGTTTGCACATATTAAACAAGACAATTCTAGGGAAATCTTCATTACATTTTAAAGCAAATGGCCTAATTGTGATAAAGCTGAAGGGATCCTCTGTTAAAGAAAAGAAAACTTGGGTGTGGTGGTACATATCTTATAATCCCAGAGGTTGAGGTGCAAGGCTAGTTTGAGTGACATAGCAAGACTGTGCACACACACACACACACACACACACACACACACCTGGTGTGTTCATACAAGCAGATGCTAATGCCAGTGAGATATAGACAAGTGCTCGGAGTAGGAAAGATTAGATTGTGAGCTGTGGCTCACCTGATGAACGCGACCCTGTGTGAGTCTGTGTGAGTCAGCGAGCTGTACGCTAAGAGGGTTAACTGTTAGGCTGTGGACATCTCTGAATTCTATGATGACAGTGACAGAGCTCAGTACTACTTACGGAGCTCTTCAGCAGGCAGGGCTAGAGGCTGCAGAGCTGCAGCACAGCGACCCTTGGAGGCAGGTGGCTTTCCCTGTGGCTGAGCAGGTTGGGGTTTTGCCTGGTAAAGTGATTGACCCAAAGTTGGGTGTTGCCTGGGGGATACCGTGCCACTGTCAGGAGAGTAATCTTCCAGTGTTTAATTCTTGCCTATTTTGTCAGGAATTGTTGGGCACACAGCAGTGAAGGCACTAAAGACTGGGGAATTTCTGTAGCTTTTCACATCTGTAAACCAGCAGTTGAGTGGTACATGAGTTTTTATCTTCTTCAGAGTACTAATATGAGCTGTGCAAAATCAAGTGGAGTTGCCTCCCAGTTTTAATTTTTAGATACAAATAATTCTTAGTCCTGATAACTATGTTGGCTGCAGGCTTATGAATAGTGAATCCTTGTTTAAAATGTTAAATGTACACTAAGGTGAGGTCTTAGTAATGGTTAAGAAGCTTTTGTGAGGGTGTATGATGGTGGCTCACGTCTTTAATCCCAGCACTTGGGAGGCAGAGGTAGGCAGATCTCTGAGTTCAAGGCCAGTCTGGTCTACAGAGTGAGTTCAAAGATAGCTAGGGCTACACAGAGAAATCCAGTCTCCAAAAACAAAAACAAGAATTTGTGTGGTTGGCAAATAGAAAAGAATCTGTAATAGATCCCCCTCCCAGTATGTGACCCCCAAGATGGAATTGTACAGCCTGGCCTCAAATATCTGGGTTCCCTTGTTCCCAGGCCTACAGCCTTTAATCCCCAATGAATTTTTAATGTTTATTTCTAAATTGTTTATTGGATTCACTCACTTTACTTTATGTGAATGTATGTTCATGCACCACATGCATGCTTGGTGCCTGCAGAAGTCAGAGGAGGGCATCAGATCCCCTGGGACTAGAGTTATGGGTGCTTGTGAGTCACCATGTGGGTGCTGGGAATCAAACTGGGTCCTCTGCAGTAGCAGCCAGTGTTCATCTCTCTAGTCTCTACCCCTAACCACCGCTTTTTTGTTTGTTTGTTTTTGTTGCTTTTTTTAAAAGAAATTTATAGCAAATTTCTGCGTGACTTTTTGTTCGTTCTCTGGGGTTGATCCTCCTCGCAACTGATGGCAGCTGCAGCCTCTGCAGAGTGCGTTCTTCAGGCTCGTGTGTTGCTCCAGCTTATTCTGTACAAAGGCTGATCGTGAGAGCAGTCAGTTTATAGAGCCTGCTTGGGGATTCCTGCTGGTTGGGTTTCCTTCTCATCTGCAGTGGCTTGGACTTTGTGCCTGATATGTAGCCTGCCAGCAGATTCTGTGTCTGAAGTTGCCTTTAACTAGGAATGCCCGTAATGAGCCCCAGCGTATGTTTCCCCGTGATGGCTTATGGCATGCACTTGTTACCTTTAAAGTTGCTTTTCAAGGTGCACTTAGGCAGAAGATAAATCTGCATTGCATGTGTACTTGTTAGACATTGCATTCTCTAGTTTTTGTTGTTGTTGATCAGTATCACAGGCTGAAGAGATGGTCCAGTGGTTAAGAGCACTTACTGCTCTTGCAAAGGACCAGGGTTTGGTTGTCAGCACCCACATATGGTTCAGTCTTCCGTAACTCCAAGAGATCTGATGACTCTCTGATGACCAGGGACACCAGGAACACACTGGTGCACACATATACACGAAGGCAAACCGGCACATAAAATAAATAAATAAATAAATAATAAAATCTTTAATATTAAAAACAAAAACAAGCAACCGGTGTTGGATGGGTGATTGCTTAGCTGGTAAAGGTACTTGAGCTCCATTCCCAGGACTTAAACGATTCGTAGGGAGAACGACTCCTGCAAGTCATTCTTACACACACGCGTGCACGCACGCACGTGAACGCAAATGTAATGATAGTAATTTAAAACTAGTACCAGATGACCAGTTGATCCGCCCCAAAATGTTTTTTTGCTGATTACTGACACCCTCCTGGGCACTAAGCACCCATCAGGTTGCTTGGTTAGAATGATTTGAAATAATGTCTTTGAAAGGATTTGTGCCAATTCTTTTTCCTCTCTAAAAGAAATGGTTGCAGAAAACATGGGCTCTGGGCCTAATGTCAATGCCATAAGGCCCCTCTGTTGTTTTTTTCTCCTTGTCCCTCTCTCCCTGACAACTGGACTTTGCCATGCGGAGATGTTTGCTGATAAGCTGTGCTCTGTTACCCGAGGGTTCTTTGTCATTTCAGACAGCACGAGCTTTTGAGAGCGCTGAGCCGGAGAGGCGAAGTTATATAAACTGCATTCATAGTTAAATATTTGCTTCCAGGGGGAGGTGAAAAATGCTTTGTACTTTTCCCTTTGGCTTTTTCCTCCAAAAGAGCTTGTCACGCAGCAACAAGAAAAAGTGGCCAACGGCAGAGACGGCTCTTCTCTTTCCCTGTTAGTTTGTTTTTATTGTAAGGCAAACCTTTCCTGTTTTATTGTTCCAAAGCTTAAACCTGGCCTAGAGGTGCCAGTCTTGAGTGGAAGCAGCTGCAGAGCCGTCCCCAGGCCAGGTGGGACTGTCTTTGAAGCAGCATGCTGCCTTTTCAAAGAGAACGAGGGAGCGAGCGAGGGCTTGACTCCGGGGAGCTCAGCAGCATTCCAGCGTTGTCATCTCTGCGCGTGTGATATTACAGGTGAAAAGATAGGAAATCCTTTTTCTAGAATAGAGTCGTCTTGGTAGTTTGTGTCTTTAAAAATACAGAAATGGCGGGTGGAGTTGCTGTTAAGAATTAAAAATGTAGCAGCCCCATCTAATTAAGACCACAGAGAAGGTTCCTTGAGAACTGGGTTTGGCTGACTTGCCTGGAGTTTTGAGCTTGGTTACACTTTTAGATAAGTGCAGTTGGCAGGAACTGGCTAGCTGGGTGCATATCTGGGTTCCTGAGATGTAGGTTCTTGGTGGTGTGGGCATGTCTCATCTTTTGATTGACTGATGCTGGTAGCAGTGAGCTGAGCATCACTTGTGGTCTGCTGCTTGGAAGCATTGATCATCAGAGCTTTCTTTCTTTGGGAAAAATGGAAGAACAGGCATGGAGTCAAATGGACAAGAAAAATGCTGCAATAGTTTCCTCTGGGCTTTTGATTCCTTTCCAAACCCTTGCCTCCAGATGGTGACTGTGAAAAGCCCTGTTGTAGGCCCACCTGCTCACGCTGACCTGCCTCTGTCAACTAACCCTTTACCTCATTCTCCAGGAGTGATCTGCTGTCCTCCTCACACTGCAGCTGTGGAGCTGGGGTAGTGCCTTGAAAACGAACCTTCTGCCATTTTGTAAGCCCAGCAGTGATGGCAGTGTTGTCTGTCCTCTGAAGCTCTCCTGTCCTGCCGGGTAGACGAGTCTGTGTGATATATGTGGTTGGATTAGTCTGGTAGGAATCTGAACAAGCCGTGTTGGCTTTGTGTGGGCTTGTTACTAGCCTGGTTGCCTAGCACTCTGGGCTGTTGCATAGAGAGCATGGCTTGTGTTTAACTGTATCTTGCTTCACTCTGCTACAGATCAGGACACTCCAATTTCCTGTGGAAGATATTGTTGGTGGTCTGAAAATAGAGGAGAATCCTGTGTCTGGATGTCCTGGGAACAGTGGCTTAATGAGACTGGCAAAATTGGGCCCACTTGACTACTTTATAAGCAGTAGGTTGTTCTGGGCAAGTTGTTTTCAACATCTGGAAAACAAGGGTATATTACCATAGAGGTTTTAGTTTTTGAGGCAGGGTCTCATGTAGTGCAGGCTTGTCTTGAGCTTGGCATGTAACTAAGGACAGCCTTGAACTCCTCCTAATCCTCTTGCCTCCTTTCCCATGTGTTGGAATTGTACTAACATACTGGAAAAAGGTTGTTTGATTTAAAAAGAATTTTCTTGGGCTGGAGAAGTGGCTCAGTGGTTAAGAGCACTGACTTTCTTCCTGGCAGGGTGGGGGTGGGGTTGTTCAGGTTTCATTCCCAGCACCCACACGGCATCTTAAACTATCTGTAACTCCAATTCCAGAAGATCCAACACCCTCCTCTGGCCTTCATGGGCACTAGGCATGCACATGGTGCACAGACATACCCGCAGGCAAAACCCTCATGCCGTAAAGCACAGGAAGAGACTTTCCTCGGAAAGGAGGCGCCGGGCGCTCATGAGTGACAGTGTTCCTTCTCTTTCCTTTCATTATGCCAGCCTCGACTGGCTACTTACCAGAACAACCTTGACAAACTATTTCCCAAGATTTTTTAAAATGGAAATTGGGGTTGCATTACTGATTTTCAGATACTGAATTTTAAATTTGGTATCAAACTAGTTCATAGCGTAGGGTCTTTTGGACAGGAAGGACCATGGCTGACTTTAGTTAAAATTCCCATGGCACAGAGGCCGGCCATGTATCCAGGTGTGGGTCAGCTGTGTGGCTGTATTCTTAGAATTGCAACCTTAGATGATGTCATTGTTTCACCGGGCACAGTTAGGCAGGTCATGGTGACTGATGATCCGGGGCTGCGAACCTCTGCAGCACATTTCTTACTGTACTGAATGTGTGGTAGCTCTATCACAGTGGCAAGAGCCTGTGCCCAAAGCCACCCGAGCACAGCAGAGCATAGTGATAAATGTGAGAGCTCGCCCTGGAGGGGTCTGTCACCCGGGCTGTCACTACAGGCTACATGGCTTGGTGTGTTTACACTCCTCCTGGGTGGTGTTGTTGGGGGTGGGGGTGGCGTTTTGAGACAGGGTTTCTTTGTGTTAACAACCTTGGCTGTCCTAGAACTCTCTTTGTAGACCAGTCCTGCCTCTGCCCCCCAAGCTCAGGGGTTAAAGGTGTGAGCCGCCACTGCTGGGCAAGACTAATCTTGTTAAAAATGTTTTTCATCAACAGTAAATTAAACCTTAGCTCATCTTCTCTTGGTGTTTTGGTGGTGGTGGTTTTTAGGAGGAAACAGGCTTATTGAGTATAGTGTAAGGGCCAGCGTGACTGGGTAGCAATGCCAATACAGCGTGCATCCCCACTGTGCAGCTCTGGCCTGGAACTCACTGTGTAGACCAGGCTGGTCTGAACTCGCAGATCCTCCTGCCTCTGCTGGGGTTATAGGCGTGGCCACCATTCCTGGCAAACTTTTTGTTCTTTTGTGATTGCATGTAGCTTAAAATACAAACATAGTGTATTGGTGTTTCCTTTATATTCATATTCTGTAACCTCCTTCTTTTCTTTCTTTCTTTCTTTCTTTCTTTCTTTCTTTCTTTCTTTCTTTCTTTCTTTCTTTCTCTCTTTCTCTCTTTCTCTCTTTCTCCCTTTCTCTCTCTCTCTCTCTCTCTCTCTCTCTCTCTCTCTTTCTTTCTTTCTTTCTTTCTGTGACAGGGTTTCTCTGTGTAGCCTTGACTGCCCTAGATTCACTCTGTAGACCAGGCTGGCCTTGAACTCACAGAGATCCTCCTGCCTCTGCCTCCCTGAGTGCTGGAATTACAGGCGTGCACCACCGCACCGAGCTATCTTTTCTGTTTTTAACTTTTCTTTTTTACATTAAAAAGAATTCTTTTTGCTAAAATTTGGCAACCCTCCCCCCCCCCCCATATACACACTGTCCTAGGCCTGTACTCATTCCTCAGGTCAGAGTCATTCATAACACCATCTTCCAGCTAAAGCACACAGGATTGTTCCCTCCTGTGATGACAGTGACACTTCAGAGCACCTGGCTGGCCTGCTAGAGGCGTTCTCTTTAGAAACTCTACTTTGTTTTGCCTTCCCTCTCCTCCCCAGGTTTGTTGGTGGCAGAGAATGTACCGTGAACATTCTTCTTTGCTAATAGAAACCTCTTGGTGTGGGGTCTTGTTTAACCCTGTTGTTTAATCCTGCTAGTTGGGTCTTCAGAAATATCTGTTGGGCCCTTCATGGGGAATTCTCTTGCCTTTTCCTCCTGTGCTTGCCTTTCCCTGGTTTCCCCTTCCACTGTTGGTTCCAGTTTCAACCCAATGGAAATTTGCCGTTGACCACATGTTGCTTGTCTGTCTGTGGAAGAAATGCATCATGGCCCCATATGTGGTGGAATGATTGAAACCTGCTGAGCATGGTGGTGCATGTCTTCAATCTCAGCAGAGGCTGCAGAAACTGACCTTGTCTTGTGACAGGAATTGTGTCTTGTGTTCAAGGCTGGCTTTGTCTAAGTAGTGATTCCAGGCTACTCGGGAATACATAGTGAGACCCTATATACCCCTTCCCCCAAAAGGACTAATAGTCATCCTGGGACCAGGGAGCTGGTTCAGTTGGTAAAGTGCCTGCTATTCAGCCATGGGGACTTGACCTCAATTTTAAGAACCCATATTAAAAAGAAATAAAAGCCCAGCTTTGCAGATGTGCTTGTAATACCAGCATGGGAGAGGTGGAGCTTTAGGACTCTCTGGCCAGCTTGCCTACCCTACTTGGGTGAGCTCTAGGCCAGTGAGAGACCCTCTCCTAAAAACCAAGGTGGTGGTTCTTGAAGAACAGCACCTGAGGTGGTTCTCTGGCTTCTACACATGAATCTGAACACATGCACACCAAACAAATAAGGAAATTCATAAGAAGAAACGAGTTTGTATGAGTAGCGTGTACACTTTATTAAATCTAACACCATCTAGATTGTGCACAAGTGACAAAAAGTTACTGGATCAAAAATACATACCTATGAAGATTTAAAAATACATACCTTGCCTGTTCACGTTGGTTTTCCGTCTTCAGAACAGAACATTTAACTTGCTTGAGGAATTCTCTGAGGTTTGATATTCTGGAAACTTGTGCATGTGGGGTAGGTACTGTCCCACTGAGCCATATCCCCAGCCCAGTAAGAAGAAACTTGGAATCCCAGCAGCACAAAGCTGAATGTGCTGGTGCACACTTAGAATCCTAGCACTTGGGCTGAGGCCAGGCTGGACTCCAAAGTAAGTATCATGCCAGCCAGGGCTGCTCGGCAAGGTGCTGCTTCAAAGAGCAAAGCTACAGCAAAAGCTTAGCAGATTTCAACAGCACAAGTAGCAAGTGAGACATTTGTAGCAAGTGAGAACCAGCTCTTGTATGTGATCTACTCAATGATGTTGATCCGAGGCTCTGCTGGGTCAGAGAGCAGACACACGGAACATCAGAATAATCTGGGCATGGTGGGCATGGTGGTGCAGCCTGTAATCCCAGTGGGGCTAGGTAGGAAGGAGGACATCCTGGGCTACAGAGCCAGAATGTCTCAAAACCAAAACAGAGCATCAGAGTTCATGAGTTGAGCGTTGGTATAATAGAACTTGCAAAGGGAAACAGCCAGAGCTTGGCTCTCGTGGAGAAGTGGATTCATGTACACTCCTGTGCAGGTGAGGATCATGTGAGGTAACATGGGTCAGTTTCTTGTAAGATAGTGCTGTAGAAACTTTTCATGCACATACAGCTAGGCCTGTTGATCACACCAGTATTGCTATTTAAAGCAGGCTTCAGTTTACGTATGTCTTTTTCTCTTTTAAAGCAAACAGCCAAGTAAGGGTGGAGGTCGTGTGTGGCTGACCAGAAATTCTGAGGTTGGCACCAGAGCTTCACAAAGTCTGACTCAGTTTATCCTAAAAGCCAGAGCTCTTTTCAAGCTGAAATTCCTAGTGAGGTGTTAGTGAGGCTGGGGATGTAGTATTCTGCTAGAGCAGGGGATAGGGCTTAGCTCTGGGAGAGGGAAGCGCTTCTTTCTGTCTTGACACTGACTTGTGTGATAGTATAACCTTTGGAAATTGTTCTAGATCATTCCTTCCTCAAAAAAAAGAAAAGAAAAGAAAAGAAAAAAGGTAAGCATCACCTTGAGAACCAAAGTGACAAGGAGAGCTATTCAGTGACTCTCCTGTGAAATAGGAGACTGTGGGTCAGAGTGCAAAAAGAGTCAGAACAATTTCTCAGGCTTCCTACCCTCACTCCTGCTGTGCAACACTCCAGGAGAACATGATAGGGAATAAAGTTTCTCATTTCCTTCTGTGAGCAGTGAGACTGAAGGCACCTGCAGTATTCCTGACAATGAGAGAGCGTAGTAGCAGCTAGACAGCTAACCTCCAAGTCGTCCGCCTGGCCTGTAATGTTCATCTGGAAGAGACTTAGTTCACCTTTGTTTTGGGTCACTGGCTTCCTGCACTGTAACACTGTTTTCCATTTTTGCAGGTACTGGTTTTGGATTAGGAATTGTCTTCTCCCTCACCTTCTTTAAAAGTAAGTGACTTTCACTGGATCCTCACTACAATGTCTGTTTTACTAACCCTGCCAACCTGTCCATTGTACAATGAGCTAGATGGAGAATGTCAACTCAGTCTGCATGGGTTGGACATCTCCAGTGTTCCCTGGGGGCCAGTGAGTCAGGGTTGTCTGGTATCTTAAGCATGACATCCTTTCAAAAGCCTGAGTCTCATGCTGGCCAGTGTGCATGCCCACATATTTTAAAGTGACCTGGACAGGAGGCTTGCTGGCAGTAAAGGCAAGTGGGCTAGCGGTGCCCTTGCTTCTTCCTGAGAGTCTGAGCAACAGACAAGCAGGATCTCCTTCTTGGGAAAACTTAAGTTTGAGAATTGACTAGAATCCAAAACCTCTTTCCATGGAAAACTGACAAGGACTGGAACTACAGAGTATGCAAGTCAACTCTATGACTTACTAAGTATAACCAAAGTTTGTGAATGTTGGTGAAATTAATAATTAAACAACTAACATCTTACCGACAGATGTTCCTTCTGACAAGGTTAAGAAACTAGTTCAGGTGCACAATTAACAGCAGCCTGGCTATGGCATCAAATTTAGCAGCCTGGGTACTTAAGGAATGTGCTGGATTACAGAGCTGCCCTGTCATGTGTCGGTCGGCAGTGTGATGCCTGGTAAGGACCTGTGAACATGCTAAACACACGTTGAGGTGAAGGCCCTTTCTGCGCCTAACAGTTGACTGTTGGGGTTTCTCTTCGCCCAATAGGAAGAACGTGGCCCATAGCCTTTGGCTCTGGCGTGGGACTGGGGATGGCCTACTCCAACTGTCAGCACGACCTGCAGTCTCCGTATATGCTGCATGGAAAATTTGTCAAAGTAAGCCCAGAACCGGCACCTCTCCCTTGCTAGCTGTGCTGTTTTAGTTTACTTTATGAGGATGGGTGTTCAGTCTGCTTGTATATCTGTGCACCGTTTGCATGCTGGCACCCATGGAGGCCAGAAAAAGGGCATCAGATCCCCTGGGACTGGAGGTACGGATGCTGTGAGCCACCGTGCCCCCTGTTAGCGCATCCAGTGCTTCGTTCTAATGTCAGGGCGTGGAGAGGCTGAGTGTGGCGCACCAACCAGGGCACAGGCTGCCCCACCGCTCCCAGCTCCTCTCCGCCCTGGCAGCAGAGCGCGGCTGAGGGTGGACAGCAGGGAGCAGGCGGAGTGCTGGGTCTTTACACTGTTGCGTTGCCATTGTTCCAGGCTGCTTGTGCTGGATGATGGACCAGAGGTGATTATGCATATTAGGCGTCTAATGGCTGGGAGGTACTGTGGAAAATATGACATTTTCTACAGCCTTGCACACTCTCTCTCCAATGGCCTCGTAACTTCATTTGGACTTGAGTCTGTGCCTGGATGTTGTCATCCTGCTCTCCGCCTAGGAACAAGATCCCACTGGAGGCTTATGTGGCATGGCTGGCTGCATTGTGATAACTGCTGGGCAAGCACTGGCTGGGCCCCGGGCACCACCCTGAGGACTTTCTTCATAGTCTTTCTTTCCTCACTTCCCAGTGGCTTATGGGGGAGGTGCTGTATCCTCTCTCAGCAGAGGGGCAGAGTCTTACAGAGGTGAGGGAGCTGCCAGACCAGAGTTAGCAGCTGCTGACTCAGCTGTGCTTGGCACTCACCTGTGACCTCCTGAGTCAGGACTAACTGTCCATGCCTGCCCCTTCCAGTCTTCTCCTCTCAGGCTGGGGAGCCTCTGCTGTGAAACAGATGAAAGAGAAATTCTGAAGTGATTGGAGCCATTGATCCTGGGGTCTGACCGAGGCTACAGCCAGTGGTATCAGAACGTCTCCTTCCTGTTCTAACTGAGTGTCCTTGCTTCATAGGAGCAGTGACTTATGCCGAGAAAATCCCAGCGGGAGGAAAGAAAAACCATGTTTATTCCTCAGGAATACTAAAGTGCCCTGGAGTGCGCTGACGTCCTATGACAGTGCCATCAGCAATGCTTTCAACTCCAGCCACTGTTTATGTGTTTGAAACCAATTGTTTCTTTTGTATTTTCTCTTTGGAAATTGTAAGGAGGTGGTCTTAAATAAATTAAAAATGGCAAGCCCAGTACAAGACTTTCATTCCTTTATATGGCAGGAGGGTTCTCTTTGAATGGCCAGGCTGTGGCTTCTCTGACCTGAAGCTGCAGTCAGGTGTGTCCTCCCCACTCCCCTAATGCACCCCCTCCCCACCCCCAATTGTGGTAGCCCTGTGCAGTGGTGGCCCTGCGAAGTCTTGAGGAGCGCTGTCCTGATGCTGCTCTAGGCCTGCACACAGGTTCACCGGTGGACCATGGCTGCTCCCCGACATACCTGCTGTGCTGACATCTGCCCCATTGATGTCAATCCCAATGCTGCACGAAACTTGGTGCCATCTCAGCTCTAGCTGACGTATGGAGCTGGTAGCCACAACCTGAATGGAAGGACATGCTGAGGTTTGAGGCAAATGGCCACTGCAGTGGCCCTCTGGCTTTGTTCTTGTGGGTTCGTCAGGCATGACCTAGACTATTTTCCAGTTTCTTCTGCGGTGTACAGCACACCTGTGCTCAGGATTTGGTAGGTGTCCACTGTGAATGGATGGTGGGAGTGTTTGTGGCTGGGAAAGGACAAGCAGTTCGTGCACTAGAGTGCAGAGGGGTCAGTTAAACGGGCACCTCCATTAGACCGCAGTCCTCAGAGGAGCTTTGGTGAATACATTCAGGGTGGCCTCTCCCCTCCCTCTGCTTTTTCCTCCCTTGTTCTTTGTTCCATTTCCCTTTCCAGAAATGTGGACCTGAATAGGCGGCAGGGGTATTCTGCCAAAGATGGGCTGTGCCCAGGACAACAAGTCATAGCCATGGCATGCTTCAGCCGCTTGGCTGTTTTTCACACGGTCTTATCCTGTGCAGAGCAGCCCATGCCTTTACAAGAGCGGTCACACAGCTGGGCTCCTCCCTTCCAGCTCTTTTCCATATTTGCTTTATATATTAGTATCCCTCTAATTCCCTCCTGTTTTTCTACCATCAGAGTTAAGAGACAGCCCTCCCCAAATCCGAAGAGACAAAGGGAAAACTGTGCTCTTCAATCTCTAGATAGAAACAATGATGGGAACACAGAATGGACAGGGACATAGGATTGAATTCCTGTCTCTGGCTAAGTGTTAGGCCCCTGTTTTCATGGATCTGGGCCCCTCAGCACCTTTGGAGTTCTACAGAAGTGCCCCAGGAACCAGTGTTCTCATGGAGGAAATGATTGTGGACGTTAGCCAGGCAAAGGAAGGCTGGCTGTTTGTCTTCATCCCAGAGTGTTTGGTATTCCCAACTTGTAGCTCTTGCAGAGAGCATCGGAAGCACGAAGCCTGATCTTGTCCTCTCATTCCTGCCCCCACCTCGGACAAGCCTTCAGAACGGTCCAGCTTGTTGGCAAAGGGAAGCGTTCTGTTTTACTTGAAGTTTCATTCGAAATTCAAGTCGTCTGGGGCCCCTGGACCTTTGTGGAGTTGTGAAGCTCTTACTTCACCTCTCCTCTGCCCTTCTGGAACCAGACAAGAAAATTCAGGGGTTTAAGGAGCCAGTGATGGGCACCCAGCTGGGCACAGGATACTAGGGCAAAGCTGTGGCGCCCCAGAAGTGGCCTGCACTGCCAACATATATAAATACGTACGCTCTGAACTTGACACTGTATAATTTGGCTCAGAACAATATGTATTTTGAACTCATTTAGGTGGATGACTGTTGCATTCCGAATGGCTGGGGAGCCTTTATTGGGGCACATTTGCTGTCTGCAGAAGCCTGCCTTTGTTCTGGGATGTGGCCTCTTGGCCACTTTGCTGAGCTGTCCCTTTGAGTGAATGTCATCCTCTCACCGCTTTCAAAAGGCCCAAGAATGCAGTCCCACAATCCTGCTGCAGGAAACAGACATTGGGCTGAGATGCCTCTTGTTTTTGCTGTTGGTTTTCAAACCTCTGTTTACATTTTTTTTTTTAATGTAACCAACCCATAATTGCATTTTACTTGTCATGGTTCAATCTGATTGCATTGTTGGAAGGACTATTTTTGAGCCTGTCCAAATAAACTCTGCAGAGTATTTCCACAAGGATGTAGTCCACGGAGCTGAGGCTGCCTTCCTCTGGACTGGTCTGAGACCCAAATGGTTTCCTGTTACATGCTTTCTAATTGCGTAGATGCAAATGGGTAGAAGGGAGAAAGTGGAAATTTTAAGTGCCGAAAAAAATGTTCAATTTAGGATAATAAGCTCATCTGGAAGCCATCACCATTTCCTTCAAGTGTGCCGAGACCCCCACCTCAACTCCCAACGCCGGTGGATGGTGTCGGGGCACAGCTGGGCAGGCGCAGGGGAGATGTTCTGTGTCCAGCAAGCAGCTCTGTGTGGGATAGGACAGCAGTAAAGGGACAGAAGAAGAGGGTAGATGGGCAGAAGGGAGAGGAGGCCATACAGTAGGAAACCGCAGACCTCCAGGTTGGACAGTAAAGCGCCTGGATCCAAGCACCTCCTCCATCCCTCACCCGCCAGGCACCACGGGAGGTTCCTAGTCTTCAAACTTGAGCTTCTTCACCTGTAAATGAGATCAGGGGAATTCCCACTCGGCAGGCTTTGAGGCTCACCTGCTGTGCTTTTAGCACAAGCATATAAAAATACTGAGCTTGGGACTTAGCGGAGCACAAGGCCCTAGGCACACTGACATGTAAGGTATCGGCACGTAGTCAGCCTGTTTCTGAGAACTGTGGAAATCCGCAAGCTCCCAGGGAGAGAAAAGAGGTGAGCAGCGGTAAGTGAACCACTCAAAGGAGACCTTGGTGGGAAATGCTCTGTCCTCCGGGATGAGTGAAGGTGTCCTTTCTGCCCCCACTTCGCTTCATTCTGATGCATATTCGTGAGACCATGGGACTTCCAGCCTGAAATCCGACGTAGCTTTCCAACTTGTTTGTTGAACACATGGACTTTGTCAGTACCAGGCTAGGATGGAAATGGGAGAAAAAAAAAAAAGTCGAAGAGATGAGCAACCTGCAAAATGGCTACTGAGTGTTTGTGTGCAGGCTTAGAGGCTTTGATTGTTTGATCCTCACTTTGGAGTTCCAAAGCCGGAAGCTCAAGTTGGGGGGTGAGACGTTAAGGATTCTTGGAAGATGTGGGATAAGTAAGGAAGAAATAGAGGGTAGAAAGCTGGACTTAGTGCCAACTTTAAGTACTCAGGAAGGAGAGGCAGGTGGATCTCTGAGTTCTAGGCCAGACAGGGCTATATAGTGAAACCCATCTCTTTTTTTTTTTTAATTTATTTATTTATTATTTATACAGAGTTCTGCTTACATGTATACCTGTATGACACAAGAGGACACCAGATCTCATTACAGATGGTTGTGAGCCACCATGTGTTGAACTCGGGACCTTTGGAAGAGCAGTCAGTCCTCTTAACCTCTGAGCCATCTCTCCAGCCCCCGAAACCCATCTCTTTAAAAAAGAAAAAAAAGTTGAAAAAAAAAAAAAAGGTGAGGGGAAGGTAGGATAAAGTTGGCTTTTATTGCCATTATTTTCTCTTTTGTGTCTAGCCGGTTTGAGCCAACATTCCTTCGATCGCTGTACATGATTATATAGTTAGCACTGGGCATGTCTTACAGACTGGTTGCTGTCCACTGTGAACTTGCTGTAACAATCCTGGGAGAGAATAGCGTTATCCTCACTTCATAGGTGAAGACAGGTTTGGGAGCTAAATGAGCTTACCCACAAACAGGCAGATAGGGGGTAATTGCACAGGCGGCCTTTGGCCTTGACCCCACAGCCAGGCTCTTCCTCAGCCTCTGTGCTCCTCAAAAGCCCTGGGATGGGTTCTTGCCTGGTGGTTTGATTGCGTTTAAATTCGATTTGACTTAAACCAGTTGAAACCAGTTTAAACTTGATTTGATACTCTTAAGCCAGTTGTTGTTAATGGCCTATCTCGTTGATGTGAATTTGGTAAGAATAGTTGATCCGAATTGAAATCAGCAATGTTTTTCTCGTTAAGTCCATTTATTATTCAGAAATAGTTCTAGTTTTGGGTTTTTTTAGATTTAGTTTATTTTTGTGTGTGTGTTCCTGTGTGAGTTGATGTGTACGGGTGCATGGCGTGCCAGCAAAGGTCAGGAGAGGTGACTGCATCCTCTGGAGTTGGAGTTACAGGTGCCTGTGAGCTGCTGCCGTATGGCTGCTGGGGACAAACTTTGGGTCTTCTGTAAAAGCAGCCAGGGCTCACCTGTAGAGCCATCTCACCAGCCCCATGCTTGTTTGTGTGTGTGTGGGGGGGGGGGAGAGTGCCTTTTTGTTTGTTATTGTTTTGGTGTGGGTTCTAGGAATCCAAACTCAGGTCCTCATGGTTTGCATGGCTGGCTTTTTACTGAGCCATCTCCACAGCCCCTGCGGTGACACCTTTGAAACCCCAAATATCCTGTCTCTTAAACTATCATCAGCTTTAGCATCTGTATATGACTTTCTAAACCCATTATTCTTCATTCTGTGAGAAAAGCTCCTCCAACCCTCTCACCTTTTTTTTTTTTTTTCTGAAACACGGTCTCATAAATATATAGTCTTAGCTATCCTGGAACTCAATACTAAGAAGAAAGTTAAATGGCTAGTGAACTAATAACAGGGTCACACATATCACCATCCAGAGAATCGCTTTCCATATAGATTGTGGGTCCATGTTGTCCTCAGATAGTAGACTGTGCCTGAGAAGATTTGCTGCCCCCTGGACTTTGCCTACCCCTCCCTTTGTTACAGAGAAAGTTCTGCTTGCTTTGTTGACCATAGAAATGGTTGTAGTAGATCTTTCCTTTGTCTATTGAGAGGTCCCCTCCCCATGAGGGCTGGAAGATAGTCACAGAAGGTAAAGCATGAGTACATCATGTCCACAAAGGCTTTGTTTGTTTCAGGCCTGGCATGTCAAGCGTTCTAGGCAGGTGTTTTACCACTAAGCTATATTCCACTGGGCAGGATGGGGGTTTGTTATTTTCCCCCTAATGGATTCACCTAGAGCACAAAAACTTCGAGGGAAACCCTGCCCCGTGGGATATTAGGCTGACTCTGAGAAGGAAAAATCTTCTCCCACTCATTCTGGGTACGGTGGGCCACTGGGAGCTGGAAAATGGAAGAAACTAAGGGAAAATGTGGAGAGTGAACCCAGAACTAGTCTGTCATTTCCAGTCTGAGTGACACAGAATTCAGTGCTGTTCATTTTGGGGTGGGGTGGGGCCATAACAGGAACATGAGGGTCGTGGGACACAGCTCACCTTCTTCGCCCCCTGTCAGGCGCACACAAGCTGATTTCTGCTGGTGAGGGAAGGATTTCTACTGCTTCAGGGAAGCAGAAAATGGACAGTTCCACGGGTTTATATTTCCATCTCAGAATCCATCAATTTCGGTTCTCGAGCCCTCTTCTTTCCATTCCCCCTGCCCCTCTTGATAGTGGAGTCCTTGTCTTACTTCTTGGTTTCCCAACCCTGAAAAGACCATCAAAATCTCTTCTGTGGGCTGGAGAGATGGCTCAGCAGGAGCTTTGCCACCAGGTCCAACAACCTGAGTTCTGTCTCCCCAGAACCTATATCATGGAAGGAGAGATGTGTGTGTGTGTGTGTGTGTGTGTGTGTGTGCCAAAAGGTTTGGACATCGAACCCCCCCTGGAGTTGAAGTTACAGGCGGTTGTGAGTCTCTTGATGTGGGTACTGGGAATCAAGCTCTGATGTGGAATCCAGCTTGGGTCCTCAGGAAGAGCAAGCAGTACATGCCCATAACCACTGAGCTACCCCTCCAGCTCTCACCCACTGAGCTGAAGTAGGGATGCTTACAAGGACACAGGTTGGGCTATTTACTGGAGCAAGGACAACCTACCAGTGTCGATACCACTGAGGATCATGACTCCCTCCCGCAGCAGCCTTCAACTGCCTGTGTCTCTCAGCTGCAGGAACTCCCTAATGTTCCTAACTGCCAGATGAGGAAACTGAGGCTCAGCAAGCTCATCCCTGGAGCAAGGCAGGGAAGCTTCGTGCTAGCATCTGGACCCCGTCCAGAGAATCTGACTCCAGCGCCTTTGCTGCACTGTGTATACGAACCTCCCTAAAATAGCTTTCGCTTTATGGAGCACGTGCTATTTTCCAGGAACTGTGCCCAGCACTTTGCATCCATTTATCTCTTTCAATCCTGGCTCCTTCTCAGAATCTCACCTTAAACATCACCTCTTTGCCTTGTTTTCTGGAAGCCTCTCAACTCTCCCCTCCCCCAGTACCTCACCTCACCCAGCTTAGTTCACATACAAGCATAAAATCCTCCCGCCCGTTGACTTTCTATGGTATCTTCTGCTCTGTTCTTAGGTTTCTGGAAGGTTGGGTCTTTATTGAACTAGTCCATTGTTGGACCTCCAACATCTCATGGTGGCCTGGCACACAGTAAACATGATAAATATTTGTTAAATAGATGAATGAATGCTAGCACACGCCGGACTGTATGTTTTTCCTAACTGCATTTGACAGATTGAGAAACCAAGGCACAAGCATGAAATAGTTTGCACAGAGCCACAGGGTCCATGAATGATGAAGAGCATGTAGGGAGACCCCGACTGTTCTCATCAGTTCTTAACAGCGCTGACAGGGGTCTGAGCGAGAAGGAAGGCTTCTGGCTGCTTTCACTCTTTCTCCATGAGACGGCCCTAAGTTTGGACCCCCAAGGAGGCCAGGCTGACAGGATTAGAGGAAACAGCTGGCTCAAGCCCCATGCCCTGCAGGAGGGAGCTCATATTCCCCAGGGACTCTGGAGGGGGCAGCTGCTTGCAGCCCAGTCACATTCCAGGTCAGCCTTTTTCCTGAGCCCAGATGTTTGCTAATGAGCTGGGGAGAGGGGCATTCAGCTCTGGGCCCCACATTACCTTGGCCCCAAGAGACTGGCCCAGGGCCAGCAGGCGCTGGCCATGAGCCCGTGCCCTGTGCCAGCCAGGCCTGCCTGGGCAGCTGGAGCTGGGCTGCCAACCAGGTGTATCTCCTGGAGCTTGGAGACTCTTGACTTGACAGGTTCTGCCTTTCCTGCTGGGGCCCCATTATCCTGGATCCCAGGGGTGCAGCATCCAATGGGAGGGGCTGTGAGGCAGCCAAGAGTGTGTGAAGCACAGGACCTGTGGGCTGTGCATTCACATCCAGCCTTTGACAGGCTCTATCAATGTGATCTTGGGGGAGGGGTAAATGAGGCTTTTGTTCTCACTAGCACCATGGTCTCGGTGGGATTGTGGTGAGGAATAGATAAGATACAACAACAGACTGCTTAGCTGGGTATAAAATGGTAGCTGCTAAAAGATAGTAAGTCCCCTTTGAGGCAGGTCCCCTGCATACAGTGTAACTTCCTGTCATCACAGCTCTTCACTAGACAGGTGTAACTCAACTTCAAACCCCATGTCCTTGATTAGGTATCTGGACCTGTTCTGGAACTTTCCCGTTTGAGAGTAGTGCTGGGCTGGGCTGCCAAGGGCACTGGCTGGGAGTCCAGCCTTCTCTGCTGGCTGTATGTGTGATCTGCCGAGCACATTACCGCCTGCAGTTAGCCCCCTGCAGTGTGAGGATGGGTTCTCTTCTGTTTGCTTGGTTTTAAAGTTACATTTATTTGTTTGCTTATTTTTCTGTGTGTGAGCGTGTGTGTTTGCACACCTGTGCCACAGCGCACATGTGGAGGTCAAGGGACATCTGGCAGGAGTCAGTTCTCTCCTATCATAATGGGTCTTGGGGAACTGAACCCAGGTTACTGGACACGGCTGACAGGCCCTTACCCACTGAGCCATCTCACCAGCCTTTGAGACAGAGTCTTAAACTCCTGACCCTTCAGTCTCTGCCTTCCAAATGTAGGGATTACATGTCTGGTGGGAATGGGCTCTTACGGAACTTACAGAATGTACACTTCCACTCCCAGCCTGCCCGAGGTTTGCCCTGAGACAGCTGACAAGCTCTGGCTGTAAAATGGCCTCCACATGGTACAATGCAGCAAGGCTTGTTTCTGCAGCGCAGGGTCCTCCAATCCTTAGCCTCTGTCTGTGTAAAGTTTTGATGAGCTACTTAAGATGTCTCTGGGCGCTCAGCATGTATTAAATGGGGGAGAACTGAAAGAGAATGAAGAGCTCTGCCCTCAAGGGGCTGATGGAGGATATCATAAAGAGAGAGCAGCATGAACAGATGTATCCCAGGCTGCAAGGTCACACCTGGAGGAGGAAGAGGTGTGCATCACCTGAGGATCTTGGGAAGGCTTTCCGCCTGGTAGGTGAAGGATGCATTGAATGGGAGATGAATGGAGGGAAGGAGGGAAGAAAACGCTAGGCTGAAGAATAGCAAAACACAGCTGTTGGTTTCAAGAGCAGATGGCCTGGAACGGCCAGGGGATCACCATTAGGCCACTAGGAGGGCTCCTTGCCCCCCTCCCCCCCAAACTCATAATGCTTGGCAACCTAGAGACAGCAGATGAGCAGGGCTGGGTGCAGCCGAATGGCTTAAATTCACGGTCATATATAACTGATACAAGTAGATTCCCAAGTCTCCTCATTCTGTTTGACGGTGCCCTGGGCTACCACCTCCAAGGAACACAAAAAGGGCACTACCTTCTTCCTCGTCTTTGTAGGGTGGCCTGGAACTTGCTGTTTAGTTGACCCTGGGCCTTGGGTGGACACTGCTGGGCCCAGTTTATGGGGTTCTGGGGATAGAAGCCTGGGTTTCCTGCATGGTAGCTAAGCGCGTTGCCAACTGATCCACAGCCCCAGGCCAGAGCTCTCTTCTTATTCCGTGGGAACAGGCTACACCAGCGCAATCCACCTTCGTGGATTTAAGTAGCTAGCCTTTCCCCTCATCAAGGAGCCAGCGTGAGATGGTTTTGGCCTCTGAGAGCTTTCTCTGGATGCTCCAGCTAAGTTATTTGGAGGCAACTGCAGGTCAAACGGCAAGGACACAGCACAGATCGGAAACCAGCCTCCCGAGGGAAGACTGGACACAGCTTCGGATGGGCTCTTGGTGCTGGCACCCCAATAGGTTGGAGCGCCACACTCAGCGAGTGGCCGAGGCCACGGTCCCACTATTGTCCCTCCGAGGCCTGGCCAGCCTAGGCAGCGAAGAAAAGCCAGGCGGAGGGGAATCAAAGCCAGGGAAGCGGCCGCGCTCCTGGCTCGCGCCCTTTCATCTCTGTCCGGGCCGTCGGGGGAGCGGGGGCCCGCGGCCTGGGCGCCCCTGCTAGAGCGCGGAGGGAGCGGCCCTCGCCCGCCCGCCCGCCCTGCCCGCGCGTCCCTCCCCTCGCCGCCGCTGCCCCCGCCCTCGCTCCCTATTTGGAGCTGAGACACCCTGACGTCGGAGGCGCTCGGCCCGCCGCTCCCCCGCGCCTCGCGCCCGCCCGGGGCCGCAGACGGCCAGCCGCGCAGCCCAGCCGAGCCTCGCGGGGCCGCTCCAGCCCGAGGACTCCGGGCCTGCGACCCCCGCGGCCCGCAACCCCCCCTCCCAGGACCCCCAGGAGGACGCGCCGCGCTCCCCCCTGCCGCTGCGCGCGGTAAGTCTCGCCCGGGTCGGCACCGCCGGAGCGGGACGGCCGGGGTCCCCTTGCTCCCGCGCCCCGCGGCGTCCCCCCGAGCCCGGCGGCTCCTCTCCGCGCTCCGCCAGCCCGCGCCCCCCGCGCCGCGCAGCCCAGCGGCCGGCCCGGCGCCTCCGATCGCCCGAGCTGGGGACGTGGGCGCGGCTCCCGGGTGGCCAGGGGCACCGGCGGCGTCCCGAGCCGGTCGCCAGCCGCGCCCGGGGCTCCGTTTCTCGTAGGAGTTTCACCGCCAGGACTGAGAGTGGGAGGGAGACCGTCGCCCGGCGGGCGCCGTGCAGCGCTGGGACTCTGGGCTCGCGTGTCTCCTGGCTCTACCCTGGTCCCTTCCCAGCCGCTGCCCATTCGGTCCCGGACTCCCATCCGCAGGTCTCTGGCTCTCCATCGCTCCATTTCCGCTCCCGTGCTCTCTCAGGAGTTCTGTCCCTCCCGCTGTCCCCCTCTTGCCTCGATTTTCACTTTCTGTGAGCTTGTGTCTCTGCTTTCGTGTTGTCTCTCGGTTTTCTCTTGGTCACTGGGAGCCTCCCTGACCTTCGTTTTCCAAATCGAAGCATCCTGTCCCAACTTCCTAAGCGTAGTGCCCCAGCTGGGCTGGTGGAGAGTTCCTCTGGCTCTCTAAAAGACCCCCAAATCCTCCTCTTTTCTGCCCCGAAGTCTGGCTGGTGTCATGCCCCCGCCCCTCACAACCTCCCCCCTCCCCGCAGGGGCAGAGGAGGCGAGGGAGAGCAAGCATGAGCGCCTGCCCAGGCTAGCTAGCCTTTCCAGGGGCTAGAGCTTGGAAGCATTCCACCCTAGTGAGACACTGTTCACCGCAGGGCTCTGCTGCCGGCCACCTGCCCTCCAGCCGGCTCGGCTCCCGGGCCAGGCGATGATCTTTTACAAGCGTCACCAAAAGGGGCAGCTGCTTGCTTTGGCCTGGCTGGGGGGGGGGTTGGGGGGTGGGGGGCGGGCATCAAGGGAGAAGGCCACATTTCCAGGCTTTCCGAGGCCCTTGCCCAGCTGGACGCCACCAGCCAGCAGCCCCAGGAAAACAGCCCGCTGGCACAGGCTGAGAGCGGGGGAAGTAAGTTGTCAACGGGCAGCCCCCCAACTCTTTGTCACTGAGCGGCCGGCCTCCCTCCCCCCTCGCCCCCCCCCCCGAGACTCCCACGGATGCTGGAGCTGCTTGGGCTGGTTTACCTTGACTTAGAGCCAAAGAAGAGACAAGGCCGGGGCGTTTCCTTGGTGACCCCCGCCCCTCTCCACCCTTCTCTGAAAGCCAGACCTCTCTCCTGGGCCTGTGTTTGGAGGGGATGCTGTGTATTGGCCAGGAGGACAGCCCCCTTAAAGTGAAATTTCAGACCCTTCCTCCTCCTGGCAACCCCAGGGGTCGGAGGCTGTGGGGTGGGCAGGGTTGTTGGTGAGGTCTGAGGGAAACTTCTGTTGAGCAGATGTGTAGCTTGCCCTGCAGCCACTAGTTAGCATACATTTGTTTTGGAGACGTTTTTTTTTTTTTTTTTTTTTTTCGGTCTGCGGGCAGAAGGGTCTGTGGGGCCCGACTGCTTGCATAGAAATGCCCAGGGCTGGAAGGTGGAGCTGCCTGGCCCTAAGAGCTAGACCTGGGTGACAGGGGACAGGCCCGGGGCGTCAGCCCTCCGCACAGTTGGTTCATGCTTTGGCCTGGAGCAGAAGAAAGGCGAGCCACCCTGTGGTGCTCCTGGGGTCATGGAATCCTTGTGGCCCCGAGCGGCACACTGGAGCCAGACTCTCCCCAAGGGACTCTGCTAAGCCAGATGTTCCCAGGCTACGCCGACGTCTTTTTCACAGGTGGTACGTGTGAGGCTCGCAGAGGTGAAGTACAGGTCACTGACACGGTCTAGAGGAACAGCCCTGTCCCGAAGACACCGATTCTGAGACATCCCTCTCCCTTAGCACCCAGGAATCCAGAGCCGGGCCTGGCTGAGCTGGACCCCGGGCCTGACACTGCTTCGCCCCTTCCCCAGCAACGTTTTTCAGTTGCTCCATTCGAGGAAGTCCCTGTACTCATTCCAAGACCTGGAGGACTGCCCCACCCTGCTGATCCCCAAGCCCAGGGCAGCGGCTGCAAGCACCACACCCTCCCCACCAGCCGCATGCGCAGTGGGCACCAGGCAGAGCCTGTTCTCTGGGTAGCAGTACCGAGAGGGGCGGCACTCCTAGGACCCCTATCTTCCAAAGGGGTAGAGCTTGGTGAGGTCTTGCCCTCAGCTCCTGCCCTGGCAGTTGGGTGTGTTAGTGAGACTTGGCAGCTTGTGAAACCATTCCCAGCCATCTTGTTACTTGCTTAAGTTTCAACTCAAGGTGTTCCCCCTAAATCCCTATCACTTAGCAGAGACATCCCGGATTGAGAAACACTAAGGATTAAGCTGGATCCGGAGGGAGGAACAGTGGCTAAGATGGATAAGAGGCCCGGGATGGCTCCAAGCCTGTGGTCCTGGTGACTTCCTGAAGCTGTAACCCCCCCCCCCCCCCCCGCAGTGACAACCTTCCACACACTCTTCAGCTCACAGCTGCCTAGGGGCGTGGCCTCTGCTCTTCCCACATCGCAGATGAGAGAATTGGGCCACAGAAATCTTCAGGTGGCTGAACTAAGATTTGAACCGGAGCCAGTGGTAGTTGTGGGGAGTGGAGAGAGAGAGAGAGAGAGAGAGAGAGAGAGAGAGAGAGAGAGAGAGAGAGAGAGAGAACAGCTTACATTGAAAATCCTTGGGGTGGGGGGCTGGAGAGATGGCTCAGCGGTTCCACAGCCGTCTATAATGGGATCTGGTGCTGTGTTCCGCCATGCACATGTACATGCAGCTAAAGCTCTCATATGCATAAAGAAATAAATATATTAAAAGGAAGAAGAAGAAGAAGAAGAAGAAGAAGATAAATCCTGGTGGGGATTGACCGATCCTGACTTTCTAGATTTAGCAAAAGAGGAAATGGGAAACCAGGTGCAGTGTTGCATGCCTCTGATTCTGGCACCGAGGAGGCAGAGGCAGATGGTTCTCTGTGAGTTCAAGGCCAGCCTGGTCTACAGAGTGTGTTCTAAGACAGCCAGAGCTACAGAGTGGGACCTTGTCCTGAAAATAAAATTAAATAAGTAGAAAATGGGGGGCAGCTGGTCCCTCCACACACGGAGTCACCACGTTCCTGTGTCAAGGGCTTTAAGCTTTAGTGGGTGGGGTTGGTGGTAGCTAACCTTGAGAGCTGAGTCCATCCAGGATTTAGAACACCCGCTATAGATATTAGAACGCAATGGTATGACCAAGGGGAGCCGTCAGCCATGACATTAAGGCCACACCCCTGAACAGGTTGAATGGTATTCGTCCATTTGATTGGTCTTTGGCGGTTTGGTTTTGCAGGCTGGGCCCAAGGCTTCTCTTCCACATTTCTGGTGAGCGTCTCAGGGCAGCTGCTGGAGTCTGGCAGGTGGGCTAATGAGCCAAGCCTTGCGTGTTCACAGCCCCACCCCCTGGCATTCCTGGAGGGCCTTTGAGTCAAGGGCCAGGAGAGATGGGCGCGTGTGATGACACAGATCACCTGTGGGGGCTTCCTTCCTGTGTAAGTGGCAATTCAGGAAAGGCAAGGCGCAGGAGGCCTGGGGGACTGGAAAGATGGTCTACACCTGTCAGAAGCTAGCAGTTGCCCTAAGAGGCCCACCAGAAATGTCCCACCCACCCCTAGGTCTGAGCTGTGGCCAGGGTGGGCATCTATATTTGCATGACTCTTTTCTGTTGCTGGAGGTGTCTCAGGACAACCTCTGCAGAGCCTGGCTGTTGCTCAGACAGGTGACTGACGGTGCTGCCCTGGCACTCTATGTTGCCTTCAGAGTGGAAGCTATGAGAAGCTGGGTGATGCTCTGAAGGCCCAGCAAGGAAAGGCCAACTGCTGCTTAGACAGAAATGAACGGAGTTGCTGGCTGAGAACACACAAAAAGAGCAATCACCAGAAGATTAAACCTGTAAGGAGGGCACCCATGGATGCTCCCTTCTGACACTGCCCAATTTCACTCATGATCCCTCCAGGAAAGAGGTGTTGGTGGGTACCTGCTTGATACTACTGGCTGGGTGCTGAGTGCTGGGTATCGAATGCTGAGTGCTGGATGCTGGGTGCTGTCATAGGAACCTCTCAGTTTTAGGAGAGAGCTGTGTTCCTCCTTTACAGCCACGGGAAGTAGGCTGTGAGAGATAAACTCTTTCTTACAGCTGCACAAGTCCTCCATTGCAAAATTCTAACACCAGGGATGCCAGGGTCAGAGGGCCGGTCTACTAATGCTCCAACTGCTGACCTGGGGGGTGTCAAGGGTATCCTAGTATTTTGCTCCCAGGTACTGGAGAGGGTGTGGTGGGTTGGGGTACAGTACTCTTCTGAGAGGCATGGCTAACTCCTGTGCTCATTCCACACTGGGCACCTGAGAAGGACACTATAGGAGGTGGCTTTCTAATTAAGTCCATCTTGTTTCTCCTCAACTGCTGCCAGGTCCGGACTCTGGGCCCGTGACCCTTTGCAAAATTGTCCCCTTATCCCGTCTCCAGGTAGCCTTATGGTTAACCTCTGGGCTAGTCTCCACTTTAGCCAGTCCTGACCTTGGCGGCCTCAGTCCTCATCTCCCTTAGTTCCTGGGTTCAAGTCAGACTCACATGCCCCTCTCCAGACTGCTGCCACCACAGCTCAGACCTCAATCCCTGCTTCACTTCCTACCTGGGTCTCATTCACTCCTTGCCTGTCGTTGCCAATGTCAGAGTCAGGATCTTCTCTGATGCCCAGAGGAGCTAGTCCAGCTCAGCTGGCCTTCTATGGGCCTTGGAACTCTTTAGAAGGTCACGGTCATACATTGGCTCATTGGGGGAAGGCTGAGGGCCTGTCAGGAGCAGGAGGCCTCCTAGATACTGAAGCTGTTGAGTAGCAGTTAGGAAGGTTCCAGATGGTTGCATTTGGGTGTGTGCTTGTCCTAAAACAATGTGGGGTTTGCTGTAGATCTTTTGGGTGAGTCTAGGATGTGTGGACCACAGCAGGGAGTTATTGGGATAGGGGCACACTGCCCAGCCTCATCCCTATCTTGTCCCTATCCCTGTCAAGCCAGTGGCAGGGGTCATCTTCAGAGACCAAGACCTCTGCAGAGAGAGGGGCAAGAGCTGGGGTGGGGGTGGGGTGAGGGCTTCCTGGTAAGTCTGAAGGCTGTTCCACCCTCTCAGACACCCCATTCCCTCAGCCCACCTGGATTCTCACTCTAGAAACTGCTACTCCCCCACCCCACCCCACCCCCGTCATGTCACCTCCCTGGATACTTTGTAAAACACCTGTCCTTGCCACCTCCATCACTTTCTGGGGAAGGTAGGTCGAGGGCATGGCTGTCATACAGAGGATTCAGTCTTCCTCACTCCAGGTACCTGGCTTCCAGAAAACTAGTGGGCTATGTCCCTGCTCCTCTTCTCCCCTCTTCAAGCTCACCGAGACCCCTCTGGGGATTGAGCTAAGACACAATTTCTAACTGTCTGAGCTGGAGATATTCCCCGTCTGGGCCTATCAGAACCACCCTGGGAAAGTGTGAATCCCATCCCAGCTGTGAGCTTTCACACTAAAAGTCCCCAGGGAATTCTGATACACTTATTCGGTAATGTGACGAAACCCAGGCTTGAAGATCCAGGGTCACAAAGCATTAGATAGAAGGATGGATGGATGGATGGATGGATGGATGGATGGATGGGTTGATGGGTAGGTGGGTAGATGATAGATGGATGGATGGATGGATGGATGGATGGGTGGGTGGGTGGGTGGGTGGGTGGATGGATGGGTAGATGATAGATGGATGGATGGATTCCTTTCCCTAGTGTGTTGTCTCAGAGGCATTTGGGGACATCCTGCCTTTGAAAGCACTTCCCTTTGTTCAGGTCTCTCTGAAACCCGCTAACTATTTCTGAGGAGGGGGGGCACGGATGGGGGAGTGGAGAGTGGTGAAGTCTACCAAAGATAAAGTCGGGGGAGGTAGTAGAAGTCCCCCTCTAAGTGGCTCCTGTAGACACAGATTTGGTCCTGGAGTGCCATCTTGTGGCTGATTCTGGAATTCAGTGTCTTGCTCCTGAAGCAGAGAACTTTGTAAATGGTCCGGTGTCTCAACCCCCCCCCCCCCACACACACACTGCTTGACTCTGGTTAGGATCCTGCCAGTGATGATGTGTGGGCATCTCTGGTGGCTGGACACTCTGGTGGGCAATCCTCAGAAGAAACATATCTACCCGTGCAGCATATGGTTGAGTAGCAATGTCTTTTCAGGAGGCCTGGACAACAGCTAGCCTTCTCTGAGGCTGTGACCAAAGGTCACTTTGGGTTTATGGTATGAGGGATCCCAGAGCCCTTGTACAAGCTAGGTACACACTGTATCACTGAGGTGCAGTACCAGCCTGACGCTAGTAACTATCTCACTGATGACCTTTCAGCCTCCTCAGGGCTATTGGATGCGGTGCTGCATACAGCTGCTTTTATGGTTTAGAGAGAAATACCTCATCCAAGATATATTTGGAACTGAGCATGGTGCTACCTGCCTGTCATCCCAACAATGGGGAGGTGGGATCAGGAAGATCAAGAGTTCAAAGTCATCCTTCGATTCAGACCTAGTTTGAGGCCAGCCTGGGCTATCTGAGACCCTATTTAAAAAAAGAAAAGAAAAGAAAAGAAAAAGAAATTAAAAGTTATAGGTTTGTCTGTGGAGAGCCAGCCTTGAACCTTTGCTTGGAACACACTCCTGCCCACCCCACCCCACCCCAGCCTCCCAGGGTTGACTGCACCTCACTTGGCATCTGTGCTCAGTTCCAGGGCTCTGGAGGTCACGGGCACAATGCTTTGGGTCCTGGTGGGGGCCGTCCTCCCTGTCCTGTTGCTGGCCGCCCCGCCACCCATCAACAAGCTGGCCCTATTTCCGGACAAGAGTGCCTGGTGTGAGGCCAAGAACATCACGCAGATTGTGGGCCACAGCGGCTGTGAGGCCAAGTCCATACAGAACAGGTGGGATTCTGGGGGAGGCGGAGGGTGAGGACATGGACCCAGGGAGGGGGTCAAGGGTGCCCATCCCTGCTTTCCCCCGGAGATCCCCCCATCAGTGACATCTCCTCCCACAGGGCGTGCCTGGGACAATGCTTCAGTTACAGCGTTCCCAATACCTTCCCGCAGTCCACAGAGTCCCTGGTGCACTGTGACTCCTGCATGCCGGCCCAGTCCATGTGGGAGATTGTGAGTATGGCTGCCCCACCCCTGAGCTGCAGCAGGAGGCCGGCTTGGGTGCTCACTGAGGCCTCGTTATGTGTGTGGGCTGCACATGGGGTCCACGCTCCTCGGACATGGCAGCCCTTCCGCCTTCTCTCACCGATACAGGCCAACACCCTGCTCTGCTAGACACAGGCCTGCTGTCCGGCTCAACCGTCTCCCTACACTGTCTTAAACCCTCCCTCCTTCTTCAGTAACCTGAAGATACTTTACCACCCCCCTCGTCAGCCCTTCCTACTTGTTCTGTTCCTTTCCGCCCCAGGATCTTTGCATGTGCTCATTGCTTTGCTCTAAGCCTTCCCTGCCCCCCATTCCCCTCCCCCACTTCCTCAGCTAGTTCTTTTCCTAGTTCTTTAGCTCTTGGCTCAAGCATTTTCCTTGAGGGTGTTGTTCCAGACCCTCTGGCCCAGTCAAAGCCCTTAGCACTGTGCACCTCTGCTTTGGGTAGCTTTCACACCTACAGCTTTTCCAACGTCAGGGTGATTAGGGCAACTGAGTTCCCTTCCTTGAAGGACCTTGTGTGCATCTGTGCCCCAGAGCTGTCATGGAGTAGAAAGGAGGGGGGTAGGAGAGAGGGAGGGAGGGAGGAGGGGACAGGAGGGAGGCCAGCTAGAAGCATGACTAGAAAGCAAGAGTGGGGTTGCTGTGGAATGAACTTTGCTGCGTTGGGGGTGTGGGGTGGAGCTTTGACACAAAGGTTGCCCACTGACCAGCGGGAGGGTGGGTTGGTGGGCCAGAACCTTCCTGGCAGAGGAAGGACATTAGCAAAGGCTTTGGGGTCAGGTCAGGCAGTGAGAGTTGGCGAAAGAACAGCAGGGTCTGGCATGGTGAGGTCAGCCAGGGCCAGCCTGAAGGTCCTGAAGACCCGAGGAAGGGGTCAGGATTTGTCTCCAAGTTCACTGGGATCACAGTTGGGGGGGGTTCTAAACAGGGATTTACCCTAACCCCCTTTCCCGGGGGAATGGGTAGGAGGGGCAGGGCTGAGCGTAAGACAATGGGATTGGTCTCCTGCAGCCCTCCCTCCATGGGTCCATAGAACGCAGGTGGACTTTTGGATTCCTGGTCTCCGAAGATGTGTTATTATTGGGGTCTCCCCACTTGTCCAAGCCTCAGGAAACACCCCTTCCCTTCTTCCTCCCCCACCCAGGTGACCCTGGAGTGCCCCGGCCATGAGGAGGTGCCCAGGGTGGATAAGCTGGTGGAGAAGATTGTACATTGCAGCTGTCAGGCCTGCGGCAAGGAGCCCAGTCACGAGGGCCTGAGTGTCTACGTGCAGGGCGAAGACGGGCCGGGTGCCCAGCCTGGACCCCACCCCCACCCCCACCCCCATCTGGGTGGCCAGACCCCTGAGCCTGAAGAACCTCCCGGAGCCCCCCAGGTGGAGGAAGAAGGGGCTGAGGACTGAGGGCCCCCAACTCTTCCTCCCCTCTTGTCCCCTGTGGAATGTTGGGTCCCACCCTCCAGGGAAGAGGAAGGGGAGAGGCGGAAGCCCCCCCACCCCTTTGGCACTGGATGGACTTGGAATGCTGCCCGGTTGCCATGGAGATCTGAAGGGAGGGGCTAGAGCCAAGCTGCACGATTTAATATATGCAAGATGGAGAGGGGTGGGGGGAGGAGGCAGTCATCCTCGGGACTTTTTCTTTGGAAGGTGAAATGTGGTCTTTCCTTTCTGCCTTCTAGAGAGGAGCCCTTGGGATGGAGAGGAAGTGGGCTGGGCTGCTGAGGATGAGTGAGACCCTCATAGAGGGCAGGCCCAGGTCAGGACCCACACAACTGATGGGGCAGGATCCCTAGGGATGGGTAGAGGGTATCAGGACAGCATCCTCTTTGCAGGAGGGTTTGGTCTGGGGAGACTGCTGCCAGAAGCCGGAAGCTCTAGCCTCATAGGTTTCTCTAAGGGCCTCCCTCACTCCCCACCTCCAGGGAAGCAACTCCTTAAATGGGGTGGCGTAGGAGTCAGGCTGGGGCAGGGCCCTGCTGGCTATCACTGAAGAAGAAAGAACATCCCTCCTGCCTCTAGAAGCAGGGATCTTTGCTCTCTGCTCCTCAGGTCCTAGAGCCTTCGGGAAGCAGCCGCAGCCAGCCCCGCTGTCTCTGGGGCGGGTCTTTCTGAATGAGGTGATGGTTTATTTCCGTCACCTGGGACCATAGTGGACAGGAGGCCCCTGCGTAGGGCCCCTGCTGATCTTCTCGGCTTTCTCTAGCTCCCTATTCTACCCGCTCCTCCTTCCCAGCTGCACTTTAACCCTAGGGCGGGGCAGGTGGTGAGGAAGGGCTTATCAGGGGACAGGCTGGCATCTTTGTGTCCAGGGGGTTGCCAGCTCACCCCCTGCCCAGGGGTGACCCAGCTCATGGATGTCTGACGAGAGCCTTAGAGCTTGTAACCTGTAGCCATTTCCCCGAACCCCAGTGTTCTCATGAATAAATGCCTTCAGTGCCTATCCTGTTTCCTGTGGACTGGCTCTGTTGATCCAGGCGGGTTGTGGGCAGGGGATGGGAGTTGGTCTGGCAGTGTAGGGCTGACCTTCAGTATCCCTGTAGTTCCTCCTCCGGGAGAGGTTGCCCTCTCACTTTCCTGCCTTGGCACCACCACTGGCTGGCTCATGTGTTCTCTTGGGCTTGGGTGTGCACTTCTGCCTTGCTTACATGTGGCGGGGCCTAGACAACTAGATCTGGACGCTTGATCCTTTGAGATCTCTCTTGCCATCTCTACTCTCAGTGACCCAACGTGTACATGATCCAGCATGGTACACGTCGCCAGCCTGGTCCAAGGCCTGGAAGATGATGAAACAGATGAACTCCCAAATCGAAGGGTACAAATGAATATAAGGCTGGGCCCTGGGTTAGGCCCATTTGCATAGTCATCTTGCCTTACCCTCCATCCCATTTGAATCTTCTCATTATTATTATTATTATTATTATTATTTTATGCTTCTTAGGTGCAGAGAAGTTAGTCATCTCTCCGGGGCCATCTTGTTATATTGCCACCAAGAATCAAACCCAGACAACCCAGGCCAGAATCCATGCCAAGTTTGGTGGCATGACCATTCATCAGCCTGTGTGTGTGGGGGGGGCATTTTCTCTTCAGAGTGGGCCACTTACACTATGGTTGTCTACTGGGCAGATCGCCTGATGTTATTTCAACAAGGCAGAAAACCAAACCAAACCAAAACAAAACAAAAACCAAAACAAAACAAAACAAAAGCCTGGCAATAAATGTGTTCCTAGAGGTCCCTGGCACTGTACCTCTGAAGCCCCAGTGCCTCAGGCCTGAGAACTGTCTTTCTCTAGGTAGCTTCTTAGCTTGTGAACACAAAATTCAGGGAGGCACTGGATAGACGTAAGGTGGAAAGATGGCGGACAGGCTTCTGGAAGGCCCTGAATGGCAGCTAGAGCAGAAGCATGGGATCTGCCAATCTAGGTGTCAGAGAGTTAGGTGAATGGAGACTGAGTGCCGGCGTTTTCTAGGGACAGTGATATTATATTGGAGAGGCCAGGCCCCTGAGAGAGGCAGGGACCCAGGAAGAGCAGCGTCTGGTGGGGTATGTAAGTCTTCTAGGGAGAGTAGCTGAAAACGAGGGTGCGCACGCACGTGTGTGTGTGTGTGTGTGTGTGTGTGTGTGTGTGCGCGCGCGCGCGCGCGCGCGTGCGTGCGCGCATGCGTGTGCAGGCAGGCGTATGCCATGATGTCCATGTAGAAGTCAGAAAACAAACTTTTGGCAGGTGGTTCTCTCCATCATGTGGGTACAAGATGTTGAAAGGCCATCAGGCTTGGTAGGAAGCACCCTTAACTGACATCTTGCTTCCCTCCCCCATATTTTTTTTAACCACAATTACTTTGTAGCTGCTGTTAAGAATTTCTAAAAAAAAAAAAAAAGATTTATTTATTTATTAATACAGTATTCTGCCTGAATGTGAGCCAGCAGGCCACAAGAGGGCACCAGACCTCATTATAGATGGTTGTGAGCCAACATGTGGTTGCTGGGAATTGAATGCAGGTCCTCAGGAAGAACAGCCAGTGTTCTTTGTTCTTAACCTCTGAGCCATCTCTCCAGCCCCCAGTACCTTTTTTATTTTTAAAACATAGGTTCTAGGGATCCAGCCTATTGCCTCACGCTTGCATAGAACAAAACGTTGTTTTTTTGTTTTTGTGATCAGGTCTCAGCCTAGGCTGGCTTACCACCATGAACTTCTGATTCTCTTGCCTCTACCTCCTGAGCGCTGAGACTATAGCTGTGCCTGATTTACATGGTGCTGGGGCTGAAATCCAAGGCTTCCTGCATGCAAGGCAAAGCCCTCTACCAGCCGAGGTGCATCCCGTTCCCTGCCTGTGGGGAGTGTTGTTCTGTAGCCACTTAGAGTTGGTTTGAACTCATGGTCCTCCTGCCTCAGGCTCAAGAGTGCTGGCTTGCAGGTATGTGCCATCACCCTCAGCAGAAAACAGAACCTGAGAAGTCTCGTGGGCCGTGTTCACTTTGATTATGTGTGCAAATGCATGTGTGTGTACATATATATATATAATGTATGTATATGTATAGGGGGTAGGTATTTCAGAGTTTTGCCTTCACCAAGCACCAAGCACTGAGCCACCAAGAGAACCCAGGAACAAAGTTGCAGCCCTTCGCCCTTTGCAGTGAGAACTTTTGCACCTCTAAAGATTAGTAACTTAGGCAACATGGCTTCCCAGTTTTGGGGGAGGGCAGCAACTGCTTCTCCTCCTGCTCCAGGCCTCTGGGGAGGTCTGCACTGCCCAGGTTCAAATCCTGGCAAGATCACTTCCTAACTGCGATCTTGAGAGATCCCAAAGTCTCCGAGGTTCCGTTTTCCTGCACGTAGAGTGGGAACAATAGTTCACAGTCAGGTGCGGTCTCAGGGTGAGGGTGAGGGTGCCATGAGTCAGTGCACACGGCAAGCTGGGACCAGCGCCTGGCATTAGGTCTTACCGCAGAGAGTATCAGTGGCTCTGATCAGGGAGAGTGAGTCACTGGCCCACTCTGCAGGCAGCTGGATGGATGGTTTGTCCATTTGTTCATTCGCTTATTAGACAGGTATCTATTACGAACCCAGACCACGCTCACGGTTTAGCAGTGAACAAAACACCAGACCTGCCTGTGTGGAGGTGACCCTCACAGCACTTCCTTCAAGAGCAGCTTCCAGCAGGACTCACAACCCCCCACCCTGGCTTGTCCCTCTGTGGAGTGGGGAGTTGTCTTAGTCTTCTATGTCTCTTAGCATGAAGGTTGGAGCAGGGGTCTGAACTCCTGAGTCATTGTCCTGTCGTCCTTGCCTGCCTCCTACAGAGAGGCAGCTCACAGTGGCCCAGAGCAACCAAGAAAGGGTTGAAAATTCTCAAAAGCCCCTCTGTACCTGTGATGGTGAGGAGGCTCTACCATTCCCTCCAAGACACCAGGGATGAAAGAACTCAGGTATTAACAGTGTGAGCACAAGGGGGCACCATCCCAGGCCCAGTCTTAAATATAAACTTTTTGTTTTCAAAACAGGATTTCTCTGTCTCTGGTTGGAGACCAAGATGGCCTCAAACTCCGACATCCACCTGCCTCTGCCTCCTGAGTGCTGGGAGATTAAAGGCATGTGCACTACTGCAGAGCCAAAAAAGAAAGGTTTTAATTATGGCATGGTGTAGATCAATATGTAACAAACAGTCATGAAAAACTGGTCACCTAAAATGAGCAACATGCATTAACATGATCATGTGTTCAGGGCTGGAGAGGTGGCTCAGTAGTTAAGAGAACTGGCTGCTCTTGCAGAGGACCCAGGTTCAGTTCCCAGCGCCCACATTGTGGCTGAAAACAGTCTGTCAGGAGCTCCGACACCCTCTTCTGGCCTTCCTAGGTACTACAGTAGGTGGTGCACATATATTCCTACCGGCAAAACAGCCACACAAATAAAAGAAAAATAAGCAAGCAAGTTAACAAACAGACAAATAAAACGATTGTGTCTTCTTTGTCAAATGTGAAGAACATAACCCATCAGAGAAAAGAAAAAACAAAGCAAGGGACATATTCTATCTCCCTGCTTATGCAGCTAAAACTTGCCAGGTTCCTCTTCTGCTACCTGATATCACAGCATGGAGAACCGAAGGGCCTTTTGCAGCCAGGCATGGTGGTCACGCCTGTCATCCAACACTCAGAAAACTGAGCAGGAAGATGGAAACTCTGAGGCTAACCTGGGCTATATAATGAGGCTCTTACCTCAAAAAACAAGCAAGCGAGCAAGCGAACAAACAAACAAAACACACACAAACGAAACCCATGCAGAGAAGACAGCTGGGCACGAAGGGGCCTGCAGTTAAGCCTGATGACCGGTGTTTGGGCTCCATCCCTGGGTCCCACAAGGTAGAGGAGAACTCTACCCTCTTCCACACACATACACGTAGGCACACACACACACACACACACACACACACTCACACCCACACACTAACTAAACATAATAAAATTCCCAAACAAAGCAAACCCTTTGCTAGGGGCTGGAGAGCTGGCTCAGTGGTTAAGAACACCGGCTCCTCTTTGCAGAGGACCTGCCTTTGATTCCCAGCCCCCACTTGGCAGCTCACAACCAAGTAGAGAAAGTAAAAAGAACCTTTGCCAGCTTTTTAGATCAAGTAACGGATCGTGATTACAAACGCAGATTTCTGAGCTCGGAATGTATCTACCGCTGCTCAGGTTAGGCGTCCCTGGGCTACGAGAGGCACCTCAGGCTGGAACCCCAATGGGGGAACGCAGAAGCCAACAGCTACCGTCGACACAGCACGCACAGTCAAGCGGTCAGATCACACCGAGCTCCTTTAATCTCCCTGGACACCACGTGACTCAGACTCGGCATTCAGCTAACTGCGGCTGAAGAGAAAAAGGGGTTGAAGGATCAGGTGCTGCTGGCCCAAATGTGCAGGGCGACTGAGCAGCGGCGCCGGCGTCTCTGACTCTCCAGCCGGGGGTACCATTCTGTTCCCCAGGCCATGCAGTATGGAGTGGGGGATGGGGACAGGCCTTCGCCTGCTGCCCGCCGGCCCCACCCACCTGTGGGCTCGAAGTTCCATAGCGGCTAAGGGGTGAGCGGGTACTCTCCCTCTGAGGGTTTGGGCAGGAGGCAGCATGACCGCCTGCGTTGGGCTCCTTCTGCCTTGGGCACCTGGCGGATTTCAGCTCCACTTCCCACTTGACTGCTTGGTGCTGGTAACCTCCGCAGAGGCTCTTTTGACCTCTCTGAGCCTCAGCTTAACACCTTCTCTTTGGCATTGTGGTTTGGGTAGGAATCTGAGCTGAGTTATTCCGGGACAAACAGAGGCCATGAACGTAATGAGCCCTTCTAAGTGGGAGGTGTTTCTATTTCGGAAAAGACACCCACCAGCTTCTCTTCATATTGCTGTTCTCCCTCTCTCTCTCCTGTGTAGAAATGACCACTTTTTGTTCCCTTTCCCCGTTTCTTGCCTGTTTCCTTCTGCTAGAATGGAAGTTTGCAAATGGGCAGCAACATCTGACGTAGTGTCTCATTGGCCAGAGCGGTACCTGGTACCTATTAGGTGCCAAGGAAATTTGGTCATCGCTAGGAGCTCCTATGCCCTGCCCCTCTGCTTGCGGTGACTACCCTTCCTATGGCTTGGAGATTTCTAAAGCCCTCACCAACAGGTCAGGGAGGGACCTTCATGCTGTTGGGGCACCGGATGCCGTGACTTAAAGGTGAACGGCAGAAATTATTTACCCATTGCATAGACCCAGCAACAGAGGCTCAGGGGGTTATCCAACGGCTTGCTCTGTATTTCCTTCTGAAAGCGTGGTGACTCTCACAGTGAGTGGCTCGACCCCTCTAGGGAGCAGCCTCCGGGTACAGACAGGTCACGTCCCCGTCCCCCTTCCTTGAGTTCTGCCTGCGCCGTCATCTCCACGTGTGGGCAGGGGAGCCGCAGGCGGAGGTGTGGAGGCTGCGGGCGCGCGGGAGCGCTCCGAGCATCCTTCCCCAGGCCTAGGGTACCGCGACCCGGCTCTCCCGGCCGAGGGGCTCGGCTCTGCCCGCCCACCGCGGGGCGGGGCGGGGCGCACGCTCGGAGGCTCGGGGACCGCGCGCGGCTGAAGCGTCGCGGGCTCCTGCGCGCCGTCCCCCCCGGCTCGGGAGCCTTCTGGCCGCCGAGCCGCCCGCCGCCGCCCGTACCCTCCGGCCCCGCGGCGCCTTTGCCGCAGTCGCCGGCAGCGGATCGCCCGTGAGCGCCCAGGTAGGGAGCGCGGGCGGGAGGAGCCGGCGCGGCCGGGAGGGCGGAGCGCCGCCGTGGGCTCGACTGCCAAGCCGCTTTCCCCGGCCAGATCTGGCCCGGCCCCGGTCCGCGGCCTCCGGTACCCCGGATCCCGCGGTGCCTCCCGGCGAAAGGAGACCTGCTGTCCGTCCCCGCGCGGCGCTCCTGCTCCTGGGCCACCCTATTGCCACCCCCACGCGCGGCGCGGCGCGGCAGCTTGTCATCTAGCATACGCACACGCCCACCCTCTCCAGGGAGCTTGCCCCCCGCCGGAGGGAGCGAGTCTGCTTCCTGCTCCCACCTCCCCAACTGTGCCTCTGGCCGGGAGCCCCACCCCCACTGTATGCCATCCTGGCTGGTTCTAGTCCACCCTAGGACTCTCATCTAACCCCGACCTAACTTTGATTGACTTGGCGCATCGGGTACCCCTCCCCAAACTTTTTACCCGAGTGCTCCAGGTGGCCCCTATAGTCCCCCCCTGACCTCTTTTAATCGTTGCTCGGCGGCCTGAGGACCCCGTTTTGTCACCTACTTCTCTGAGGTGCTGTTTTTCACCCAGCTTCCTTCCTCTTCCTTTGGCTGTCCCCATAGTCACCACATCCCGTCCTGGGCCTCAACCCTGAGTCCCCATGGTTCCAGAGCCCGGCCCTGTCAACAGTAGCACCCCGGCCTGGAGCCCCGGGCCACCGCCTGCCCCAGGGGGCAGCGGCTGGGTGGCCGCCGCGCTCTGCGTGGTCATCGTGCTGACGGCGGCCGCCAATTCGCTGCTTATCGCGCTCATCTGCACGCAGCCCGCGCTGCGCAACACGTCTAACTTCTTCCTGGTGTCGCTCTTCACGTCGGACCTGATGGTGGGGCTGGTGGTGATGCCCCCGGCCATGCTGAACGCGCTGTACGGGCGCTGGGTGCTCGCGCGCGGCCTCTGCCTGCTCTGGACCGCCTTCGACGTCATGTGCTGCAGCGCTTCTATCCTCAACCTCTGCCTCATCAGCCTGGACCGCTACCTGCTCATCCTCTCGCCGCTGCGCTACAAGCTGCGCATGACGGCCCCCCGGGCCCTGGCGCTCATCCTGGGGGCCTGGAGCCTCGCGGCGCTTGCCTCCTTCCTGCCCCTCTTGCTGGGCTGGCACGAACTGGGCGACGCTCGGACACCTGCCCCCGGCCAGTGCCGCCTATTGGCCAGCCTGCCTTTTGTCCTGGTGGCGTCCGGTGTCACCTTCTTCCTGCCTTCGGGAGCCATCTGCTTCACCTACTGCAGGATCCTGCTGGCTGCCCGCAAGCAGGCGGTGCAGGTGGCCTCGCTCACCACGGGCATGGGTGGCCAGGCCTCGGAAACCTTGCAGGTACCCGGGGTGCGTTTGGGAGGCATGGCTTTCGGGCTGGGGAGGAATGCACAACCGTGGGGGAGGCCACGGGGTCACTGCTTCACTGTAAGCGCTTGCTGCTGATCCTGCAAGGCCTCTAGCTCTGCCTTTCTAATGAGTTTCAAACTCTGACTGTGGTGGGGTAGCTGCTATATATGGATACGGAGGAGGAGGTTGGCATGCCTCTCCATGACAGGCCCCATCCTGTGTCACATGTGGGAAACTTAGAAAGCATTCTCTCTCCCTCATATTCACACTCCTTTCTTGGGGCCTGTTGGCTCTGCCTTTTAAATAAGCAAGCACACCTTCGCTGCCATGTCCCTAGTTTAAGCCACTGTCACCTCTCAGCAGGGAACCTTCGATAGACTTTTACTGGCTCCCACTTTCCCAACTGGAGCTCGGGTGACCGAAATGAAAGTTGGTCATGCTGCTTTCCTGCTCCAAACCTCACCTAGCTCACCGAAAGGTGAGAGCCCATCTCAGGATATGGCCTGAGGGTCCTTCCAGGCCAAATTCCACCTTCCCTTTCTCCTCCCTCCCTCTCTCCCCCTCTGCTTGTACCAGCCTCAGGGCCCTGATCACGGTCCTCAAAGTTGCCGAACCTCATCCTATGCCAAGATTTCGGGCTTTACTTTGAGGGAGGGTCTCATGTAGCCTTGGCTGACTTCAAACTCTCGATGTAGCTGAGGGTGAACTTGAACTTGGGATCTTCCTGCCTCTGCCTCCCAAGTGCTGGGACTATCTATAGGCGTGCACCACCATTCCTGGCTCAAGGTCTTTGCCTTTGCCATTCCCTCTGCCTGAATGCTTCTTCCTGCAGCTTCTCTTGCCTAACTCCTTTTCAGCCCTCCTCGCCCCAGGCTGACCCTGCAGGTCCATTGCCTCCGTGCTGCTATTGCCACCACAGCCCCAAAATTATTTGATTTAGCCATGCTGGCTCCCTGAATTGAGGGCTGTAGGCGGCTAGGTCAGTTTTGACCCCCCCACCCCCACCCCCCGTACACATAGCTAATAACTACCTATAAAGGGGGCAGGGCTGAGGGGGCAGGGCTGACCTTTATTTATTTATTCTGTGGTTTTGTTTGTTTTTTTCTTTTTTAAAAGATTTATTTAATTATGCATACAATGTTCTGCATGCATGTACACCTGCATGCCAGAAGAGGGCACCAAATTTCATTATAGATGGTTGTGAGCCACCATATGGTTGCTGGGAATTGAACTCAGGACCTCTGGAAGATCAAGCAGTGCTCTTAACCTCTGAGCCATCTCTCCAGCCCCCTGTTTGTTTTTTTCAAGACAGGGTTTCTCTGTGTAGCCTTGGCTATCCTGGACTCACTTTGTAGACCAGGCTGGCCTCCAACTCACAGAGATCCGCCTGCTTCTGCCTCCCCAAGTGCTAGGATGAAAGGTGTGTGCCACCATGCCCAGCTGGGGCAGGGCCTTTAGCTCAAGCAAGGATGGCTGCTCTTGCCATCCAGGCCACACTGGGCTCCAGGCTAATGTTCACCCTGAGATGTAGACTCACCAGGCTTGAGCTCCTGAGACTTAGGTCTCTAAATCGAAGCCCCTGGCAAAGGTCCCAGATGGGCTCTGCATGGGTGTCTTGTAGCCTCAGGTGAGGGAGGTTCTTGGAGGGGGGTACCCTTGGGGTCACAGAACAGCAAGAGACTAGGCTGAGGGGGGAAGGTATCAGCCTCTAGGCAGCCCTGCAGAGCAGCTAGGCTGCAATGCTGTGAGGGAGACCTGATCTTCCAAGGTCCTGTCATCTAGGGCAGTGGTGTCTGGGGTGGGCAGGAGTCCTGGCTGCAGCCCTTTCTGTCTTCCTCCATGTTCTGAGAACTTTCTAGAGTCCCTTCAGCTGTCTGTGGTCCTGATGCAGGCAGAATGGAACTTTGATGTTTTCCTTGTTTTTTGTTTGTTTGTTTGGCTTACTTCATTCTTGCCTGGTGATTCGTTCCTGCCTTGTCATGATGTCACTGACTTTCCCATTTGTCGACCTGAGGCTAAGAGGTGACAACACCTGTGTGAATTTTCTGCCCTCAAAGGCAGGGGGCTTCTCCCGAGGAATCCTGGAAGTGACTGAGCTACAGTCAGTGTTTCTGGTGCAAATATGTGATAACAGATGACGTCTCTACACTCAGCAAAGATGTCAGATGGCCCAGCGGTTAAGGGAGCTTGCTGCAGAATCATGAAGACTAGAGCTTGGGTCCCAGTACCCACATAACAAGCCAGGAATCCCACAGACAGTCCTAAGTCCGAGGCATTTGGTGCTGCCTCTTGGATTCTGTGTGAGAGAGAGTGAGCAAGGAAGCACAAACACACAAATCTCCTTTTAGAACAGATAAGGGACTGGCCAGGAGGCTCGGCAGGTAAAGGCACTTGCCACCAAACCCGAGGACCCAAGTTTTATCCCTGGAACCCACACAGTGGAAGGAAAGAACCCACTTCTATTGTTGACCTCTGACCTCTACCTGTGTGTCATGCCCTTTGCATGAGGGCTGCAGAGCTGCTCCTCGGCCACCCCACAGAGACCCCCTCCATGAAAGATGGCTTGTACAAACACACACACACACACACACACACACACACACACACACACACACACACGAAAACAGTATTAAAAATATAAACGGAAGCTTCTTGAAGATACTGATTGACTGTGGCCCAGGCTCCTCTGTGGTCTGCTGCTGAGCTCCACCCTTGTTCAGGGAGATTTTGTAAAGGAAAGGGAATCACCTGGGGTGGGGGGGTCAGTCTGACCTCCTGTCTCTCCCATCCCTAAACCCCATCTCAAGTCTCTCGAGTCGTCTCTAGCTGGTGTTTTCCTCATACCCTCTCATTTGTCTTTTTACTTTCATGAATGTGTTTAGAAAGGAAACTTCCTGTCTCTTCCAGATATGGAGAACCAGTACCCCTTGCATGGGCAGTCGCAGATGTCAGAGGGGCCCCAGCTGTGGTATTAAATATGTGTGCTACCACCTCCTGGCTTTGATTTATTATTATTATTATTATTATTATTATTATTATTATTATTATTATTATTATCATTACATGTGTATGCCATGATAGGGGTGAGGAGGACAATGGACAATCTTCAGAAGTTTGTTCTCTTCTCTCACCACGTGGGAGCCAGCGGCAGAGCCAGGCTCTGTGCAGGTGCCTCCACCTGCTGCACCTCTTGCTGGCTCTGTGAGCTTTGAAATGTTCACCTGTAGCTGAAAAATCCTTGAGGACGCTCTGTACCAGAGATCCGGGATGTCGGAAGTTGGTCCACTGGGCTCCCTGGACCCAGCAGGGCCCACACACAGACGTTCTTTTGGTGAGGTGAGTCAGCCGGTAGTAGGATGGCACCTGGTCACCTCAGGACCCGCGCAGGAGCCTCCTGTGGCCACACTATTGGCTTGAGCACACTCTGTCAGGCACCTGTGCTGAGAACTCCCTCAGCCCTGCTGGACAATAGGGGAAACGAGGCTCGGAAAGAGCAGATATGGCTACGTGATACTTGCTCAGAGAGCTCAGAATGATCAGTGACATTATACCATGTCCCCCTCTTGACTGCTTCCGGGTCCTCCCTGAGCCTTGAGCTGCCAGGGCTCTCTACCCCATGGGGCTCCGACCTGGCTCCCTCTTGCTCTTTTCCCTCGTTCCCTCTGTAGTGGTCTCTGTAGTTGTCTCGGGCCTGGAAAAACCACCTAGGTGCTGCTAGGCCAAGCCCTGCCCAAGTACAGACAGAACTCCACACTTTCCAGACTCCAGGCTTGGCCCCAGGGTCTTCTCCATGTCAGTGAATGGTGATCTCTCTTCCTGTCTTGTGGGCCAGGAGCTCTGTAAGCTGCTTGGATGCCTCTTTGCCCCTCACATTGTATACCCAGTCCTCTGGACCTGTGACACATGTCCGGGCTCTGGGCATCTTGCATCTCATGCTGTTCTAGGGTTGAGTCCCTTTATCGATGCCTGAGTTACTATAGCAACCATTTAACTGACCAGTCCCATCATGTAGCTATGCTCTGTTGGCCTTACATTTCTTGTCCCAAGACTCCCTGATTCTTATCTATATTCCCTCCTTTTCCCCTTGATTGCTTTTTCTCTTTCAGCCACTCTGGCCTCCTTCCTATGCCTTGATCACTGAGCTCTTTCCTGCCCCAGGATCTTTGCACAGGCTGTTCCCTCTTTCCTTTCCACATGGTCCTCCCTCAACTTCTGTCCCGTCTTCCAGTTTCCACTGTCATGCTTCTGAGTAGGGACTGCTACTCTCCCCTGGTCCTCTCCAGGCCTGCTGCTCTCTTTCACCAGCACCTGCAAACATCATGCCAGCTGACAGATGATTGACTGATGGCTTCTCCTGGGTAGGAAGGGAGCTTTAAGAGGGCAGGAGCTGTATTTTCAGCACCCGGAACAGTGCTGAGCTGGGAGGAAATGGACACAGAGCTGCAGAGGGGGCCTGGGGTTCCACCGTAGCTTACACGGCTACCTACGCTCACATGCTGTGGGCTCGTTCAATTATGGATTGAGTCCTTAAGCTGTTTGTAACATAAATTTGTTAGCCCAATCAATGGCATGAGTATCTGGTGTGTACGGGAGCTGTGTTTTGCTGTTTTTTTTTTTTTTTTTTTTCTCTCCTGTGGAGCAGTCCTGCCCTGCTTGAATTTATACTGGTTGGGGGAGATGGGCTTTGACCTTACGCACTAGCAGGAGGGGAAGAGGGTGGAGCTTGGATCAGGGGAGAGTTCCCAAAGCCATGTTCTGTGTGTAGCTGAAGGCCTAGGCTTTGACCTTACGCACTAGCAGGAGGGGAAGAGGGTGGAGCTTAGATCAGGGGAGAGTTCCCAAAGCCATGTTCTGTGTGTAGCTGAAGGCCTAGGCAGAGCTGCTATAGCAAACCCTACAGCTGAAGGCTGGAGGATGTCCCTTCTGTCCCCAAAGCCATCATCATACCTCAGAGATAGTATAATCCACCCAGCTCTCAAGCCAGAGGCCTGTCTATTCCTTCCCCCTCCTTCCACTAAAATCCTGCTATAAAGCTTCTTCATTCTCTCTCTATTTTTTGGGAGGAGGGGGGAAAGTTGGGATAGTCTTTCTATGTAGACCAGGCTGGCCTGGAACTCACAGAGATCCACCTGCCTCTGCCTCCCAAGTGCTGGGATCATAAGCATGTGCCACTATGTCCAGCCTCATTCTCTTTCTAAAACACTGTTATTTTATTTTTAATTGTGTGTGTGTATGTGTGTTGCCACATGGGTCTTTGGGGACCAGAGGTGTTTGATCTTCTGATTCTGGAGTTACAAGCAGTTGGGAGCCACCAGATATGGGTGCTGGGAACTGAACTGGGGTCCTCTGCAAAGAGCAGTGCATGCTTTTAACTTCTGTGCCATCTGTCTAGTCCCAAGCTTGTTCTCTTGGCTGCTGAAGCAGTACCAGACCCACCACTACCCCACTTTCGAAGCCACTTGGCTCAGAGCAAGCCCTCTGTGGGCCTGCTTCCTGAGGGACTGGAGACTGCCCGCCTGTGGGGGCTTGTGTGTGGTCTGGCACTCCTTGTCTGTCCTCTTGGGGCTTGCTTCTGTTCCTCCTGAGCTGGCCTGCCTAATGAGGTAGCTTGCCAGGCAGGCTGGTGCACACCTTTAACGCCAGCACTCAAACTTGGGAGGCAGAGATAGATAGGTCTCTGTGAGTTTAAGGCCAGCCTGATTAATAGAGTGAGTTCCAGGCCATCCAGAGCTATGCAGTGAGATTCTGCATGAAATGAACAGACAGGCAGAGAGGGAATTTGCAGCCTGGAGGTGGAGATGGTCTCAGAGCTCAGATCCACAGGACTGGAGTGGATGGATGCAGAGAGGGCTGTGTGGGCTCTTTCTAGGATCAGCCTCTTCTCTCTCTTCTCTTCCCTCACCAGCACACCTCCTAGTTCCCTGCAGATGGAGGGGAGGTGGGAGCAGGCCCCCAGACCCCAGCATGGACAGCATGGGAGCTGACCAGCATGATATCACTCTGCTGATTCACATATGCCTCTGTGTGAAAACCGGATTTAAAAACAAAACAAAACAAAACAAAACAAAACAAACCCCTGGATCATACAGTGGTTCCCACTAGGCCTTCCCAGCATTCCCAGGGGCCGGGAGAGAGGAGTTATGCTTAGAATTGGGGTATCAGGGAGATTTATGGGGATAAGGTATCTCAGGGAGATAATGCCAAGCACAGAGTTGTGAGGAGGGAAGAGAGAGAGAGAGAAAAAAATAGGGCTTTGGTAGTGTAGGCCTGTTATTTCAGCAGGGAGAAAGGCTGAGGCAGGATTGCTCGAGTTTGAGGCCAGCTCGAGTTTGATTGACTTAGTGTGTTCCAGGACAGTCTGGGCTACTGAGTGAGGCCCTGTCTACACACACACACACACACACACACACACACACACACACACACACACAGAGGAAACAGGGAGGGGGGAAAAAGGGAAGGAGGGAGAGCAGGAGAGAGAGAGAACTGGATAGAGGGGGATATCCTTGGGTGATCCCAGAGGGTCAAGACCATTGCTGGGCAGTACTGGGCAGCAGTGGGGGTGCACAGCCTCACAGAGGGAGACAGGAAGGTGGGCCAGGCGCTCCTCTCCTCCTCATCTTGCTCTCTCATCCCCAGCTTCTAACCGGCTCTCCTCCTCCTCCTTCCCCCCTTGGTGCTCCTCTCCCTGTCATCTCCCCTCTGCCTCCCTGATTTCACCCTCCTCTGCCTCCTCCCCGTCTTCCTCCCACCTCTGCCCTTTCCTCCCAACTGCACATCCCTCTAAGTGACAAGTCTTCACTTCACCCCCATCTCTCCTCCTCCTCCTCAGAGGTGACAGTCACAGAAATACCTGCTGGGGGAGGTGGCTGCAGAGTGGCTGTGCTGACCTGGGGACTTGGAGTAGAGATTCAGTGTCTCCACCTTTCAGTCCTGCCTGCTCCTGTCACAGATGAATGACCCTGGAGAAATCCTGTTGCCTCCCTGAATCTCAGGGCCGAAGAGAGGCAGGGAGGTGATACACAGTGGGGCATGTTCATGAGGCAGGGAGGTGATATGCAGAGGCCCTGGCGCCTAGTAGGTGCACAACAGGTCCCCCTCCTCTCCTGTTGGTGGCAGACAGATGGCTTTGGGGAGCTCTGTCTTCCAGTCTTTCAAGGAAAGAATTGCCACGGTGCTCACCAACGGCAGCTAACCTACAAGGATGGCAGCTAACCTACAAGGCGCTCACGGGAGGAGCTGTGCCGTCCGTTTGTGTTACCTGATATTTAACCCTCAGCACTTGCCTATGAGATGGATGAGATCAACAGTGCCCTTTTTGTTTTTGAGACAGGGTTTCTCTGTGTAGCCCTGTCTGTCCTGGAGCTCACTCTCCAGGCCAGGCTGACCTTGAACTCACAGAGATCCGCCTGCCTCTGCCTCCCCGAATACTGGGATTGCAGCCTTGCACCACCACGCTCCAGTACTTATGGCACATTTCCTGCCATCATTTCATGTACTTATGTATTTGTGCCAGGCCCTCAAGAATCAGCGATTGGCTTTAGTGCCTTTTACACAATGGAGGCACGCTGGCTGTACTGCTGGGCTGTTGTCTGTGCTGCTGGGCTGTCTGTCTGTGCTGCTGGGCTGTCTGTCTGTACTGCTGGGCTGTCTGTCTGTACTGCTGGGCTGTCTGTCTGTCTGTACTGCTGGGCTGTCTGTCTGTACTGCTGGGCTGTTGTCTGTGCTGCTGGGCTGTTGTCTGTGCTGCTGGGCTGTCTGTACTGCTGGGCTGTCTGTCTGTACTGCTGGGCTGTCTGTCTGTCTGTACTGCTGGGCTGTCTGTCTGTACTGCTGGGCTGTTGTCTGTGCTGCTGGGCTGTTGTCTGTGCTGCTGGGCTGTCTGTCTGTACTGCTGGGCTGTCTGTCTGTGCTGCTGGGCTGTCTGTCTGTACTGCTGGGCTGTTGTCTGTGCTGCTGGGCTGTCTGTCTGTACTGCTGGGCTGTCTGTCTGTACTGCTGGGCTGTTGTCTGTGCTGCTGGGCTGTTGTCTGTGCTGCTGGGCTGTTGTTTGTACTGCTGGGCTGTCTGTCTGTACTGCTGGGCTGTTGTCTGTACTGCTGGGCTGTCTGTCTGTACTGCTGGGCTGTTGTCTGTGCTGCTGGGCTGTCTGTCTGTACTGCTGGGCTGTCTGTCTGTGCTGCTGAGCTGTCTGTCTGTACTGCTGGGCTGTCTGTCTGTACTGCTGGGCTGTTGTCTGTGCTGCTGGGTTGGCTGTCGCTCTCACTTTATAACACCCCCTCCCCCCTACACGCCACCATGTTCCTCATTTACTTATGTACTTTAATTTTTAAAAGGTTGTATTTATTTTATGTACTTTAGTATTTTGCTTACACGTATGTATGTGTACCACATGCATGCCTGGTGCCTGGAGAGGCCTGAAGGGGGCATTGGATGCCCTGGAGGTTGAGTTACTGATGGATGTGAACAGCTATGTGGGTGCTGGGAACTGAACCTCGGTTCTCTGCAAGAGTAGCAAATGCTCTTAGCCACTGACCTCCTGTCTGAAGAAGATAATGAATGAATGAGTGAGTGAGTGAGTGAATGAATGAATGGATACTAGTGGTGAGTATGTGACTCAGTTGATAGAATGCTTGCCTATTCACTTATTTTTGAGATAAGGTCTCGTAGCCTAGGCTGTCATCGAACTTATGTAGCAGAGGAGGGTCTTGAATTCCTAATCCTCCTGCCTCCACCTTTTGGAGCTAGATTATAGGAATGCACCACCACTCCTGGCAGTGCTGGCGATGGAACCCAGGCTGACCTGTATGCTAGGAAAGCACTGTGCCAACTGAGGTACATCCCCAACCCCTAGCCAAGTACATTAACATTTTAATGATTTATTCACTGTGTGTGTATTCATTTTGTGTATGTGTGTGTGTGTTAGGGTATGTATGCCATAGCATGCCTGTGGAGGTCAGAGGACAACTTGTAGGAGTCAGTTCTGTCTTTCTGTTTTTGTTTGTTTTGTCTTTTTTGCTTTTTTTCAAGACCGGGTCTCACTATACAGTTCTGGCTGTCCTGGACCTTTCCCTATGTAGACCAGGCTGGCCTGGAACTCACAGAGATCCACCTGTGAGTTTGCCTCCCAAGTGCTGGGATCAAAGGTGTGTGCCACCACCTCCTGGCTGTTACACTCATTCTTGCCTATGCCATGCATACAGTTGTTAGCTGAACAGGAGTGTCCATGTGGGGTTGCTGGCTGAGAGGGCAATGCCAGGTTGCCCTGGACAAGCCACCCTCTGTTCCTGGTGCGTGCCACAGACATATAAAAGGGACATACAGATAACAGAGTGAGGCCTAGCAAGGGTGGGCATGGCTACTGGGAAGAGTCAGAGCTGTTGGCATCAGTTCTGTGCATGCACAAACAGTCTGCACTCTCTCAGCGGCTAAGAATCCTCTCTCTCTCTCTCAATTTACAGTGGTAGGCAAGGGGCTTTTTCTCAAGTACATAGAGCCGGTGTGGGATGGGGCTGTGAGGTGCAGCAGGCTGCCCATCTTAAAGGTCCAGCTTTTCCTCTGCTACCCTTTCAAGGCCAAGGGGAGGAGATCCGGGCCTCTCTGAGGTGGCTATTCTTTCTTTCTTTCTTTCTTTCTTTCTTTCTTTCTTTCTTTCTTTCTTTCTTTCTTTCTTTTCTTTTTTTTTTTTTTTTTTTTTTTTTTTTTGTGAATTTGCCCCTGATAGTAATATCATAGGATTTCACCTGAAAAATCCGTTACTATGTTCTTTGTCCTTCAACTCCCATTCCTGAGTCCTGCAGGAGGGCAGCTCAGAGCTGAGGTCCTAGCACTGTACACAGGCCTCAGCTCTGCCAGCACAGTTGGCAGGGAGCTAGGCATAGGAGGGCTCCTGTGTGAGAGAGCACATTACTCTGGCTTTGAAGCTCCCTGGCTCTGACAGACCCGGGCTTTTGCCTCCTCCACCCACTCTCCATCTGTGGAGGACTGCCTGGGAGTCTGTTTCCCTTCCTGCCTCCCCATGATCTTTGCATCTCCCCACAGCCATCACACCACTGGTGGCCTCCAGAACCCAGCTTGGCATGTTGAAACTTGATTGTTATGCCAGCACACTAGTGAGACTGAGGCAGGGGTATTTCCAGCTTGAGGCTAGCCTGGAATACATACATGCCCAGGGCTACATGTCTGAAAAGAAATTAAAAGAAAAAGAATGAAGCTGGGCCCGAAGCTTGGCTATGAGTCTCAGCATCTGCCTCAATACCCTGCAGGGTAGAGCCTTTCAGAGGCCCTCTGTGGCAGGCTCCTGTCCTGTTCCCTGTTTTCTCCTTCCTCCAATGTCCATCCTCTTTGCCTTTCTGAATGGAGATTGAGCATCTTAGCCAGAGTCCTCCTTCTTGATTAGAGTACAGGGAATCTTATGAAAGAAGGGGGAGATAGAAAGATCTGGAGATGACAGGAGTGCCACAAGGACAGCAACATATCCAAAAAGTCTGGGCACAGGGGTCTTTTCTGAGACTGATCCTCCAGCCAAGGACCACTCATGGAGATGGCCTGGAACCCCTGCACAGAAGTAGCCTATGTCAGTTCAGTATCCAAGTAGCCTCCATAGTAATGGGGACAGGGACTGTCTCAGACATGAACTGATTGGCCTGCTCTTTAATCACCTCCCCCTGAGGGGGGAGCAGCCTTACCAGGCCACAGAAGAAGACAGTTGCAGCCACTCCTGATGAGACCTGATAGACTAGGATCAGAGGAAAGGGGAGGAGGACCTCCCTTTTCAGTGGACTGGGAGAGGGACACGGGTGGGGAAGAGGGAGGGTAGGATTGGGAAGATGGAGGGAGGTACAGGGGGCATACAAAGTGAATAACTATAATTAATAAAAATAATTAATTAAAAAAAAGAATGAAGCTGGGACAAATCTTTGGATCCAAAACCTGAGTATGTAAGGCAAGAAGATGGCTGGAGACGTGGGTTAGTTAGGCAAGTGCTTCCCTCCTGCGTGTGGAGGCCTGGGTTCAGTCCCCAGCACCACATAAACCACCTGTGGCAGGACATTGTAACCCCAACATTTAGGAGGTAGAGCTTGGAAAACTGGGAGGTCAAGTTTACCCCTAGGGCTCGAAAACAGATTGTCAGGCTTGGTGGCAGTCCCTGTGTTGTTTTTTTTTTTTGTTTTGTTTTTTTTGTACGTGTCAAAAATAAACATTTTATGAGTATTCTTTTCTGGGGAGGTTTCTTCTATTTTCAAAGGGGTCACAGAGTTCAAGGCGCCACAGGCTCACTCCATGCCTCATAACAATCTGGCACAGTTGGTTACAGGTGGAAGCGTCGAGCTTAGACCTCTCCATGTGCTTGTGGTTTCCGGGTGAGTGGCACCTTCCTCCTCCCCTGGTTCCCACCGGCATCCATCAAGAGGATGGAAAGGAGGTGTGGAGCGCCAAGGTCAGCATCCAGCATTTCTACCCCTCTACTAGAACGAGGTTTCATCACAACCGTTTGCTTCGGGCACATAGCGACAAGAGACACTTCTGTTTTGTGGAGCATGATGGTAAAAACGTAATTTCAAAACGTACAGAGAATCTGTGGGCTGTACAAAACAGTTGCTTTTCGGCCGTGGGTGTTCTTCTCAAGTGCAACCGGGTCTTGAAGTGTTGAGGTGATGGGGTTTACTGTGCTCGATGCCTGTCTGTGTTGAATGTCAGCTACCTGTCACCTGTCTGTCTATCATCTATCTATCTATCTATCTATCTATCTATCCATCTATCTATCTTCTATTATCTATGTATTTGTCTCTATATATCTATGTATCTATCATCTATCTATATATATTTTCTTTTCTTTTAATTGTTACTGCTTTTTTTTTTTTTTTTTTTTTTTGAGACAGGGTTTCTCTGTCTTTGGCTGTCCTGAAATGCCTCCTCTAGACCCCGCTAGCCTTGAAAACTGGCAGAGATCCACCTGCCTCTGCCTCCCAAGTGCTGGAATTAAAGGCATGTACTGCTCTCCTGTCTCCTCCACTGCTTGGCTTCCATCTATCAATTTTTGAGACTGAGTCTCCTCTAGCCCAGGCTGGTCTCATGCCATTTTGAAGCTGAGGGTAGCCTTCAACTTCTGAGCTTGCTTGGATTCCAAGCACGTGCCTGTACACCTAGTTTGTGAGGTAGCAGAAATGGAGTCCGAGGCTTGCTTCCTGCATCTAGGCAAGCTTTCTACCAACCGAGCGACACTGTGACGCACGTCGCCTTGCAGGAGGCTCACTCAGAGCTCTCAACCCCTGTATCTGAACTGCCTCAGACTTGTGAAGTGCTGCATGGACAAGGTGCAGTGTGGGACCGGGATCAGGGCTCTGTAGAGGTTCACAGTGGAGGCTCAGCCTGGGACTGTGGTAGCACAAGGATCTGTGGGCAGTGCTAGAGTTCAGTCTGGGGCTGCACTGTTCTTAGCATTCATGTCAGACTCAGTCTGCAGCCAGTTCAGTAAGGAACTGGAGTCAGGCTTAGTGCTTCAGTTGGGGATTAATTAAGGATCAGGGTTCATTGAACTGCTGGCCTACTAGGACTCGGTCTAGTATTAGGGTTGAGGTCCAGTCTGTGACTAAGGTCAGCCAACATATGCGGCCTTCCTTTCCACAGGTGCCCAGGACCCCACGCCCAGGGATGGAGTCCGCTGACAGTAGGCGTCTGGCCACCAAGCATAGCAGGAAGGCCTTGAAGGCCAGCCTGACCCTGGGTGTCCTGCTGGGCATGTTCTTTATCACCTGGTTGCCCTTCTTTGTGGCCAACATAGCTCAGGTAAAAAATGACCGTGAGGGTGGAGTGAGTCTAGGCCTGGCCGAAGAAGACACCACGCCTCACTGTGCAAAGGTGGGAGGGAGAAGGATGGCTCCTGTGTGGTGCCTGTGTCTGTGTGTCTGCCCCATGCCTGCTGGGTGGGGTAGCCTGGGCCCCGGCCCTGGACACGGTGTGATGAGTCCTCTCCCCCACAGGCCGTGTGTGACTGCATCTCCCCAGGCCTCTTCGATGTCCTCACGTGGCTGGGGTACTGCAACAGCACCATGAACCCTATCATCTACCCTCTCTTCATGCGGGACTTCAAGAGGGCCCTGGGCAGGCTCCTGCCCTGCATCCACTGTCCCCCGGAGCACCGGGCCAGCCCTGCCTCCCCCTCCATGTGGACCTCTCACAGTGGTGCGAGACCAGGCCTTAGCCTGCAGCAGGTGCTGCCTCTGCCTCTGCCACCGAACTCCGATTCAGACTCAGCTTCAGGGGTCACCTCGGGCCTGCAGCTCACAGCCCAGCTTCTGCTGCCTGGAGAGGCAACCCGGGACCCTCCGCCACCCACCAGGGCCACGACTGTGGTCAACTTCTTCGTCAAGGACTCTGTGGAGCCTGAGATAAAGCAGCTCCCGCTCAGTCCCCCCAGGAACTGACCAGTCAAGAGCTGGCCGGAGGAGAGCCACAGCCAGGGGGCCTCAGCCCACTCTCCCTAACACTGGGATATGGTAGGTCTTCCGTGAGTCTGCTGAGCTCCATGAGGTATCCTCAGCTAGCCCCCACCTCTTGCTGCAGGCCCCTTGACATGAGGGGTGATCAGAAACATCTCTGTAGGGTGCTCCAGTGCAGTGTCGTTAGTGGTTTGTGTAGTGTGGCTGGGGCCGCTTGGTTCAGGTCAGTAGGAAAGCAATCTATCCTCGGCCCTTTCTCTCATGGTGTGTGGGAGGAATGTGTCCACCTAGACACCCAGTTCCTGACTGGGCCCAATCCCCTGCTATCCGAAGTGCCATCTTTGGGCTATTGGGGTTCTCATAGGCCCTGGGGAGTTTGTTCAAAGTACCCACCCCTCTGCAGATGTGCTCAATCAAAACTGTCTGTTCGTGAGCTTCCTCACACCTGCATTTGCCGGACCTTCAGTCCCCCCAGGGGCAACACTAATGAGCGCCTTAGGCTGGCAGCTGGGCAGCCAGAAACACGACCCTTTCCTCAACTGTATGCTGAAGTTCTGGGGCGTGGCACAGGTCTCAAGGGAGAGCAATGACGCCAACTTGTAAGACAATGTGAATGGTCAGTAGGTGGCAAATTCGGTTGCCAGGTCAGGACCTGGTCAGCCGGGTCCTGGCTCTGGTAGAAGGCCAAGTGTTCTTCACTCCCGGCCTCTATTCTTCCCTCTCTTCCCTCTCTTTCTCTCTCCCTCTTTTTTCTTATCTCTCCTTTCTTGCTTTTATTTCTCACTTGTTCTAGGGTCTCGTGTAATTCATGTTCCCTCAAGCTTCCTATGTGACCGAGGATGACCCTGAACTTCTAATCCTCTTGCCTCTACCTCCCAAGTACTGGGATCACAGGCATGCGCCATGCACCACACCGCAGGTTTATGTGGTGCCAGGGGTGGAACTCAGGGCTTCCTGCAATCTAGGAAACCACTCTATCAACCGTGTCCCCAGGGCTCCTTGTTTTCTGTTAGGGCAGCCTTGCGCTAGGCAAGTGCTCTTCACTGAGTCACATCTCAGCCCCACTGTCTTCCTCCAGCCTAGACTCCCATACCCTAATTCGTTCTCCCAGCATTCTTGTTTTGCTGGGTGGGGACCCTACCACTCAGGGACTTATTCCAGTCCCATCCTGCTGTTTTGCCTCTAGAGGCCCAGGAGCTGGTGACTGATCTTGTGCAACCTCAAGGGTGGGCTTCGCCCACCCCGGGCTTCCCTGAGAGGAAGCAGCTGATGGAGGCAGAATAGCCCTTCATCCTGCCTCTTTTGGTTCTCCTTAGGGTCACTGAAAAAAAGGACAGCTGCTTGGGGGGGAGGGGCAGACACAGCTGAAGTGGGATGTCCCTGGCTTGGGGGTGAAGCCACAGGCATGCATGTGGGCTCTGGCACAGGGCGTGCATTCATGGGTAAGGGCAGGGGACTCTCCATGCTTCTCTGCACCGAGTTTCTCTTCAGCAGAGCTAGGCCCCAGTGTTCATCAACCCAGGCTCCCAGGCTCTCCCAGTGTGACCAGGAGCTCTCCTTGGTGCTGATCATATTCAACTGGGCCCTGGCAGCAGGGCTTTGGTGCTTCCAAGGCTTTCTCCTTCGCCTCTAGGCCTGCCTGAGGGACTCAATAAAAACCAGCTGAAGGAAGTGGCTGTGTGTGGACTGTGTCCTGTAAGCCCTGGGTGCTGGGCTGACAGCTTTGTAAGGGTCTCCGCCCAAGTGTCCTGGACTCTGATCTGGCTCTGTGCCTAGCATGCCCTGTGGCCCCCAACAAATCACTGTCACTTTTCCAAGCGGGCATGACAGTTTGTACTGAAGGCGGCATGTGTTGGGTAGGTGTTTATACAAAGTGAGTAAGTGACACACACTGGAGGAGCACCCAGTTTCTGAACTGTGACACCCACAGCCTTACACGGCTCATTTCTCCACATGCTCAATGGGGGCAGCTCACCTCTGTCCGTGCCACCCAGAGGAGGTGGGAGAAACACAGAGGGGGGTCCTCAAGGATGTAGATGGCAGGGCCTTGGAGCTAGGTCATCAGTCTCACTGGATAGACTTGACGGTGACTCCCTCACTGATGTGGCCTTCAACAGGTTTCCTAATTACACAGAGGCTCAGTTTCCCCGGCATGGAATTAAGGGTAGTCATGAAGGTCAAGAGAAAAACCCTTAGGTGTGATAAATACTCAGTGTTTATTGTTCCCTCCCTGTGTAATCCTCACCAACCACCAGGCTCCATTCTCACTGTGCTGACTGCGAATTCTGCCTTTATTCCTCTTGATATGGTTCTATCCAGGATCACCGTGTTTATCAAGTTCAGGATGGGGCGCCACGTGTCACATCTATGTCTCACTTACTTCCACAGTTATGCATAGCCTGCACATCTGTCCTGGACAAAGCTGACTGGACCTTCCAAGGGCTGAGAGAAGAAACTTTCTCATTGGCACCCCGACATGCCCCACTGGGGGAGTCTGGGGCTGGTGGGCAGCCCTGGGGATAGAAGCAAGCAGAACTTTGGTTCCACTGAGATTGGAGAAAAGAGAGCATGGGGACCTCCAGTCCCACAGTGACTTCTGGGCCTCTGGGTGGGTGGGACATGGAGGGCAGGAGCCTATACTGATCTAGAGCTGGGTTGACCTGGCAGGTTCTATTGCCAGTGTTTGCTCAGGGAGCCAGTGTTTTCTCCCTAGACCCTCCAGTTTAAGAAAGGCACTTGTGGAAGTTCCCCACCTCCAGAACTCTCTGGGAGCCTGAAAGCTTAGAGGACGTTGCATACAGAAGAAGTCTGGAGGGGTAGTTCAGGCTCCTGCTGGGGTCAGTCCAGCTCTGCACAGGATTCCTGGGTCCCATGGGAACAGTCAGGGCAGCCCAGTGGATTGGGACCCACACCGTGGCTGCAGATCAGGGTTTCCTCTGCCGGGGTGGCAGGAGTAGGGAGCAAGGACTCTGTGGATTGGTCCAGCCTTGTTGGCACCTGGGCTTGGCTGGCACTGGAAGGTATGGTGGTTTTGAGACTGTCTTCTCCTGGTACAGGTTCCTGAGTTTGCCCGTCCTGGTGGATGGTCTCATCTGTAGAGACTGTGGCTATCGGGAGAGGTTCTTCTTGGGGCAGGCTGCCAGGGGCCAGCGGGAGGCCCTTCTCACCCCATCCTGGCTTGGTGCGGATGCCCACAGCCTTCAGGATGACATCCATTTGTTTGGCATAGTCCAAGTGGCCATTGACCTGCAGGGAGACCATGAGTGAGGACCATGGTGTGCAGGGCCCACCCTTCCCCTGGGATCCAGGCTAAGCTCCACCCTCAGCACCCCAGGACCCCAATTAGCAATGGTTCTCAAATCCAGAGCACACTGGAGTACGGGGTTTGGCTTTCCAAGTATGTGGGTACTCTGGGGCATGAAGGCCCATACTGCTGGTTAGCAGGCAGAGGAGGGGTTCAGTGTTTGCTCGCAGTAGCCATGGGACCTAAGGTGGTCTTTCTGTCTTCAACATTGGGAGTAACTCCCCAGGAAACGTCCCAAGTTGGAAATAAAGCTTTGTCACAGCCCGTAAGGTTCTGTTTCTTCACAGCTCACTGACCTCCACCACCTCTCTACCCCCTTTCGCCCCCTCCTTGCCCATCTGTGCTGAGAACTTAACTCCCAAAACAATGGTGTTGAGAAGAAGAGCTTTGGGCAGATGGTCAGAGCTCAGGACTCTGCCTCAAGCTTGGACAGTGGTGTCTCCCTGAGGGCAGATTTGTTACAAGGCTGGCTTGTCATTCCACTATGAGACAATGCAGCCAGAAGCTGCCATCAGACACCAGTGCCACGGCCTTGGATCTCAGACGCCACCACTATAAGCAAAATAACTGTCAGTTCATGGCACATCATCTAGGCCCAGGCACTGGAGTATAGCAGTTCAGGTGGGCCAAGGCAGGGAGGAAGTAGTGGTGCTTCCTGATGCATCTTGGGTTCTTTGTAAGAGTATGAGTGTCTTTTCCTAATCGGCACTCCCCGTGTGTGTGTGTGTGTGTGTGTGTGTGTGTGTGTGTGTGTGTGTGTGAAAGGTCAGGTGTCTTCCTCAATCACTCTGCACCTTATTTTTTGATTATAGGGTCTCTCACCAAGCCTGGAGCCAGCAAGCACCAGGGATCCTCCTGTCTCTGCCCTCCATCCAAAACACTGCCTTATCTGACTGATTTTCACCTGGGTTCTGAACTCATGCTTCAGACCCTCATGCTTTTGTGGAAATTCTTGGCTGACTGAGCCAAGGCATCGCCTCTCAACGGGGCCGGAGAGTACCGGAAGTTGCAAATAGTGCGTGCTGCATAAACATGTGTTCTCTTACTTTAGATTTTCTCAAAGGGGAGATGAAGATGGGAGCTAGCTGGCCTGATCCATCTGGGAGCCCAAGAAGGCTGCTTCAGCTCTAGCTATCACATCTGAATTGCAGCTAACAGGACCTTCAGACCCATAGGGGCAAGCACTAACCATTTCTCTATGGACAAAAAGGAGCTGCTTCCCTGAGCCTTTTTGGATCCTGGGGTGGGACTGGTGTCTGGGCTGCATGGGAACAGGCAGGTAGGAAGGGCAGCACCAGTGTTGTCGCTACAGCTGACTCCACTGGGCCACAGTACCTACAGCCCTCAGTTCTAGCCTCCTCTGCCACAGACTAGTCCAGGCCTCTCAAGCACAGTCCCTCAGCTGCTAATTCTATAGAGACCCAAGATGGGGTCATTGTTGCTGGCACTCCATGTCTACCGCCAGCAGAGGGGAGGCCATACAGGGGCAAGGTGGGTCAGGATTGGGTGCGACACAGTTAGTGCTGACTGAGGTTTTCAGCTCATGACCATCTCCCCAGCTGTCTGGCCGAGCCTTGCCCTGTAGGGTCAGGCATCACTAACACAAAGCAGCCATCTTCCCTGAGTGATGCCGGGTAGAAGTTGTGGCCTTAGAACACACAGTGCCGCTCCCAGCACATACTGTCAATCATCACAGTCTCGTTAGACTACTGGCTGAAAGTATGCACTCCAGTCACCAGGTCCATGTGAGCAGGAATGGACCCTAGCACTTCCCCTTTGCTGCCTTGCAAGAGACCTGGCCTGGCTGCCACTGCCCCACCTGCCTGTCCGGAGGACCCCTTCTGTGCCCATTAGGACAAACCCATTAGAGTTTCCTGGTGTCACATTTCTGTAAAATGAAACTGACAATAACCCCAGTATCGTGTGGGCTGGCATGGGCAGGAGACCGTGTGGGTACAGGCGTGCTGGCAGGACTGCAAATTGCTGCCGAGGCTCTGGAGGTTTAGGAACACAAATGGCACAAATGCGTGGCTGAGGGCCTAGGCTCTGAGGCAGCTTCCCTGGGTTTCCGGCTTGAATCTGCAATCTCAGGCTCAGGTTCTTGACCATTCATTTCCCAGATGGGGGTGCTGGGAGGTTGTGGAAGCTTTAGGAGGGACTGTCCAGTTGGTGGAAGTGGTCACTGGAAGAGGGCTTTGAATGTGACACCCAGCTCCTGACTCCTCCCTACCCTTTGCTTCCAATCCAGCCCTCTGTGAACAGCTTCCCGCTGGGCCTTCCCGGCCCTGGGGGACTGAAACCTGTCTAAACCGTGAGCACAAATAAGTCCCTCCTGGGACCTTCTGTAGGTCACCTGACACATGGTGGCACTTGTCACTACTGGTGCTGTTACCGACTGCGTATCCTGTGGCAGACCCTTTGTTAAGTCCTAGAAACCGGGGACACCCTCTGGAACACGGAGAGGGTTGTCCTGGACAGCTTCACATGGTGAACCCTGGGGTGGTAAAATCCTAGAGTGGGAGAGCCTGAAGGGCAAAGAGGCATCCCAGCCAGGGTTCCTTTAGCCATCCCTGCCAGCCACAGGGAGGAGGGAAGGACAAGTCTGTAGTTGCTGATGCAAGGGGAGCTGCCTGGCAGGTCCTACAGAGGGAGCCCTGCCAACCCCTCCTCCAGTGAGCTGCCAAGGAAAGCCAGGGACACAAAGGCAATGCTAATTACCTCTAATTAGTCGGAGGAGGAAAGCGGCGCTTTGCTTTGCCGAGGCCCCTAATGTGATAAAGAGCTATTATTAGGCAGAAGCCAGGAAGCCAAGCCAAAGCTAAGGTGTTTAAGGAGGGAGCGGTCTGGGAGCAACTAGTCTCCAAGGTGGAGAAGTGAGGGTGGTGGGGTGGCTGAAGAGGAGGGGGCGACTGTTAGGGAGCACTCATGAGCCCAGAACCCTGGGCCCTGCATCCCACATGATGGGCTCAGTCCTGGCTTATGTTCTGGCTTGCCGGGCACGAGTGTCTGCTGCTTTGGGTCTAGCCCATGCCCTGAACCTGAGTCCTCTGCTTGCTCTAGTTATCTCTAGAGGGAGGACAGCTCTGCCTGGTCATCTGGAGTGAAGGTGTTGGGGTTAGGGGTGGTGATTTGAGGACTCTAGGGGTTTGGATCCAGCCCTGCGAAGCGCTAGTTGGGGAGACAGGAATTTTTCTAAGCTTTGAGGTCCTCATCTGTAAATGGGGCACAACAGTTCCTGCCTGGCAGCAGTTTGACGATTACAGGATGGTGAAAGGCTGGGACAGAGCCAGCAGGAGGCAGGTACAATCTCCAAGTGCTGGAGTGGCCTGGTGTCCTCCTACACAGGCCGACGGGGGGCCGTTGGAGGGCCAGGCCAGTACTCACCACGGAGGACAGGTCCACATTCTCCATCCTCCGGTCCTGCAGCAGAACAGGCTGTAGGCCTGCGACCCGGAGCTGCACAGACGATGTTCGGTATACAAAGCTCAGCAGCCAGTCTCCCCTGCCGGCAGAGACAGGTGCCATCAGCGCGAGCCTGGGCAGGCTGGGCCTCTGACCCCCGGGCAACTGACCCCTGGGCACAGTTACTACGCAGCCTGGGTTGGCCTCAAACCCACAATCCTTCCACTTCAGCCTCCAAGGGCTGAGGGGGCATGTGGGCGCCAGGGTGGTCTGTTGGATGCTCTGAGGGACTCTGACCTCCAGCTGGCGCCTCTGCCTTCCCCTCCTGAGATGAACCCCTTGAAATGGGAATCTCACGTTTTCCTGTAGGCTCATCCATCACAGGCCCTCTTCCGCTATCCGCTCTGCCTTCCGCTGGCACCTGGAGTTTCTGGGTCACCTGCCCCTCAGGTTCTGACCCCTGAACCCTGCAGAGAGCTTGCCTTGCATGCACAGACACTGCTTTTGGTCCTTAGCGCTGTATAAACTAGGATCGGTGGTGCACGTCTGTGCATCATAACGCTTGGGAGGTGGAGGCAGGAGAATCATTGTCTCTACAGGGAGTTCAAAGCCAGCCTGAGCTATATGAGAGCCTCCCTCATTTGATTTTGAGCTTAGAGTGTCACTTTCTGCAGGTTACTTGGTCACCATCCTATGTTTTTACTGCAGGTCCTTTATCCAAAACTGTAAGGACCAGTGGTGTTCAGAATTCATGAGGTGTGGGATTTTTATAGCCAATCAGCCTGTAGCCTATATAACACAGGACACACTTGCACGGCTTAGGGTGGGGCCTGCTCCTTTGGAGCTTGAGTTCTCAACTCAGAATGAAGCTCCGAGGGCCTCTCCTCAGACTCCAAACGGCTGCTCCCCCACTTCCTCCCCCACCCCCAGGTTCCACCACTTGCCAGAAGGCCTGTTGCCCAGGGTGCTGGCTCTCTGCGTTGCCAGCTTCTTCCATCCTCCCGCCCCTGCTCAGAAATCATGTTCAAAAAACAGAGCCTAGACACCTCCACTGCCAATGGCACACAAGCGCACGCCTTAGCCTTGGAGGGCTTCCACTTGGACCCTTTTTGTTTCTGGGTCTCAGGTGCCACCCCCATTCTTCTTCCTCCATCTCCAATCTGCAGTCACCCGGCAGGTGACCTTGGGCCTGACATAGGGTAAGTGCTGCAAGGGCCTCCCCTGCCAACAGCTACCCTGTAGGGTAGGATGCCTCCCAGATCTGAGCTCCCGACCCTGGCCACACTGCTGACATGCCTGTGACCAGCTTCTGGCACCTTCTAGCATAGAGACGTCTTTTCTCCAGAAGGAGTAAAAAAGACACACTAGGAACCCCCCCCCCCTCCCCGTAGCATGAGGTTGAGACAGACCTGCAGTAGCCGTTGACAATTCTCCCAGACACCACCTTCCGGAACGGTTCCCAGTACTTGGGGTCCCCTTCTACCGGTGCACCCAGAAGGACCACATCCTCAATGATGCCTTGGCAATCTGGTGAGAGATCACAGAGGAGTCTGTCAGTGTTCCGGGATGCAGTGGGTCTTGATGGGGACTGATCCTTACCCGGTTCCGGGCCCTGAGTCAACCCCTCACCTGCCTGATCTATCCCTGCAGAGCGTCACTGTCATAATCAGGGTAAACACCACACAGCCACATAGACAGCGAGTGACACAGCCCCAGTAGGAAACAGGGCGTCCTTCCACCACCCAGAATCTCACACCCACTGAGAACATCGGATGACCTGTCCCCCTTCAGAGAGACCACTGGGCCCTGCACCACTGCAGACCAGGAGGGGAGACACTGAAGCCTTCCAAGAGCAGCTTCCTGGCAGCTGAGCAGCCTGGAGAGATGGGGTGATGGCTTCTGGAGTGTAGGGGAGTACAGTTATCAGCCACTCTGACATAATGGTTCAAGAATATTTTAGGCCTGGTCTACCAGAAGTTTCGGGTGTCCTGTAGGCGGCCTTGCTTGGAGCTTATGCACACTGGAGACTGGCAGTCTGCAGATGGACACACAGGTCACTCTCTGAGAACTACTGTGGCGAGTGGAGGCAGATACCCCCTCACTCTGGTACTGTCTCTTCCTGTTGTCTGTCTTTTTTATTTTTATTTTTTTTCCTTTTTGTTTTTCAAGACAGGGTTTCTCTGTGTTATCCTGGCTGTCCTGTAGACCAGGCTGGCCTTGAACTACTCATAGACATCCACCTGCCTCTGCCTCCCTGAGTGCTGGGATGAAAAGCATTCGTAAACTGCTGCTGCTGCTGCTGCTGCTGCTGCTGCTGCCGCCGCCGCCTGGCCCTTCCTGTTTTCTTTTTGTCACACAGAGCTCACTACTCTGTTCCTCTTCTAACACCAGGGTTTGATGAGCCTGTCACAGCTGTGTGGTTGGGCCTACTGCAGCACACACTCAAGATGAATGAATGAATGAGTGAATAGGACAGCTAGTATTTGGGGTTTGACACTGGGTTCAAATCCCAACATAGCCACTTCCGGGCTCTGTGACTTAAATCAAGATACTTAACATCTCCGAGCCTAAAAGAGAAAATTGATGGTGATAGGCTGGGCTGGGGATCAGATCAAGGCCCAGGAATAGGCCTTCTATGTGAGCACGCAGTGCGAAGGCCTGATTGCCTACCTGTCCCCATGCTGCACCCGTAGCTCTGCCTCAGCAATCTAACTCCTGTGCGCTCCAGAAGCTGCGCATTCATCTCGGTCCTGGAAAACGTGCTAGGAGGGCAGCTTCCCCTAGCTCTGCCAACCTCTTGCTGGGTGACACAGGGCAGGTGGTGTCCTCTTTGGACCCCTCTAACTAAGGTGCTTCTGTTTGCCCTTTCTCCTTGTAGCCAGCGAGGACAACTGCAGGGTCTCTGAGCAAACTTTTAGCTCAGGGAGAGTCAGGGAGAGAAGCCTAAAGAGGCAGTTGCTTTGTCCCTGAACTGAGACGGACCACTGAGCCTCCTGTGACAGTCCAGAGTGAGAGGAAACCAGGCTGGGCTGGACACTCATTTCACGCTGCTGAAGCATGGCCAGCAGCTGCCTCACTGAGCCCATTCTTTCCACTATCAGACGAGCTTCATTCAAAAGATTTGCTCGATGCATGGGGTTTGAAGAAGATTTGCTCTCAGTAGTTTGCGCAAGGCCTATATTGGAAAGAAAAACTTCTTACCAGGTTGCGCCTTCAGTGCCCAGCAGCCCCCAGGATGTGGAGCCAGTATTGAATGCACCCACTGTTCAAGACCAATGAAAGATGCCAGAGGGCTGATGACATAGCTCAGTGGGTAAAGGTGCCTGAGTTGATCCCAGAAACCCACACGGTGGAAGGACAGACCAACTCACGTGGTCTTCTGACCTCCACATGGAAACAGAGGCATGCATGTACACACATACACACAGAAGCATGTAAATGCATACACACATATACATATATACATATACATACATATACACACACAACACACACACACATACACACACAAACACATGCATGCATGCGCTAAATAAGTGTAAAATTAGAAAGATGCCAGGGAGATGAACATTTAATGGCCCTGGTGTTCTTTTGCTGTGGGGACAGTATCCACCAAAGGTCATTGCCTGGTTCCGGCTTTCCCTCCTGTAAAAGCTCAAGGTCTTGGAGATAGGGCTGAGAATGCAGCCCACAGGGCTGAGAATGCAGCTCAATAGTAGAGCACTTGCCTGGCCTGTGCCTTTCATCCCCCGCCCGCACAGGTTCATAAATATTCATATTCTTATGGAAGAGAGTTGAGATTATCTTCAAGTTCAAAAGTCACAGACACGGGCAGCTTTTGTGCTTGTATTTCTTATTTTGAAGCAGCTCCTTAGGTTTTATTCACCTTCTGCTTCTACCTTGGGCGTGGGTGGTCCTCCATCCTGGTATAACTTTGGCACTAAGGAGGCGTCATGCTCTGGTTGAAAAGGAAAGCTTGTCAGTCAAGCCTTCGCCCTCCCCTATCGGGACTTTCTATGCATGGTCAGGCACCCTTCCTTCCACAGTTCTCTTTGCATTCAGTGATTCAGTTACTCTCTAGCCCAGGAGTGATCTGTTTGAAGTGGAAGACAAAGCTGGGATGAGGCCCGGTTGGTAGAGTGCTTGTCTCTCCTGCACAAAGCCCTGGGTTCCATCCACACACTAGGTGGCTACGGTAGCAGCTGTCTGTAAGCCCAGGATCTGAGAGGTAGAGGCAAGAGGATCAAAAGTTCACGGTTTTTGTGGTTTGGTGAGAATGGCCCTCACAGACCCATATACTAGAATGTTTGGTTCCTAACCGGTGGACTGTTTAGGAAGGATTAGGAGGCTTGGCCGTGCTGGAGGAGGTGTGTCACTGGGGTGGGCTTCCAGCTCCCTCTATTTCTCTGCCTTCTGCCTGCAGATCAAGATGTAGCTGGCAGCTATTTTCCCAGCACCATGTCTGCCCGCCGCCATGCTCCCTGCTACAGTGATCATGGACTCATCCTCTGAAACTACAAGCGGGCCCCCAATTAAATGCTTTCTTTAATAGGTTGTCTTGGTCATGGTGTCTCCTCATAGCAATGAACCAGTAATTAAGACAAAGGCCACCCTTGGCTGTATTGCTATTTCCAGGCCAGCCTGAGATACACAAAACCCTATTTCAAAAACAAAACCAAGTCCCCCAAAAGAGATTAAATAATGGTAACTGCAGACAAAGCTTGCAAGAACATTTAACTGTCAGTGTTCCTACATCTTCTCTTAAAAGATATTTTATTTTTATTTATGTGTTTTGTATGTGAGTATGCACATGAGAGTACAGGTGGCTGTGGAGGCCAGAAGAGGGCTCACTGGATCTTGTGGAGTTATAGGAAGTTGTGAGTTGTCTGATGAGGGCGCTGGGAACTGAACCCGAGTCCTCTGCAAGCACAGTGGGAGCTCTTACACACAGAGCCAACACGCCAGCACCAGTTTTAAAATTTCAAGTGTGTATTAAGCAGATGCTCTGCCACAGCCATCCTCCATCCCTGGCCTTAAAAAATTTAATTCTGGGAAAATACACATACCACAACATAACATTCTCATCTTGTTGTTTTTGTTTGTTTTGAGACAGGATCGCATACGTATATCCTAGGTTAGCTTAGAACTAGCTGAGGATTGTCTTGAACTTTTGACCTTCCTTTTACTCCCCCACGATGGGGGTTACAGGTCTGGGCCAACACTCTGAGTTTATGAGGCGCTGGGGATGAAACTCGGGGCTTCGTGTACGCTAGGCAAGCACTCTATCCACTGAGCCACATCTCAGTTCAGAGGACCAGAAAGATGGCTCAGTGGTTAAGAGTGCTCTTGCTGTTCTTATGGAGGACCCTGGTTCGGTTCCCAGCACCCATCCTGGGCAATTCATGAACACCTAAACTTCCAGCTTTAGGGGACCTGGCAGCTTCTTTTGGCTTGCGTGGGCAACTGCACTCACACCCCTACATATAATGAAAAGGAAAAAGAAGTCTTAAAAAATGAAGTGTTTGCTCAGTAGCCTCAAGAACACTCATGCTGTTGCTCAGAGTTCTGCTTCTGTCAGCATTTGGACATCAGCTTATACCTGTCAGCTGCCCCTCTGGTGTTCCTGGAGGCTCACCCTGGAGTCTTGGGGTGGCATTTTTACCACCTGGCATTCCTAGAGGTCTAGAGATGGCTTCAGTTTTTCTAAAACCCATTCCTGATCCAGAAGGGACATCCTCTTCTCAGTAACAGCCTTGAAAACCACGTGTGTATAAACTCTAAAACCAAACCTTTTAAAGAGCACGTCACAGGAGCCAGCTTCACCCACGGACACCAGCACAGCTGGCTGACCTCTGCTAGTCTCCCTTCCCTCACAGCAGCCCCAGTTAAAGGGAGGCCAGTGCGCACAGGGCTTTTAACGTCTCCCCAAATGGCCAGAGAAGCGAAGCACCAAAGTGGATGGATCCTCTCCCTCCCATCAGGGGTTCATGTGTGCAGAGTGAGAAGGTGGGAGTGGGGCAGCATTGGCGGGCTGCAGATCTGCAGGAAAGGCTCTTGAAGGAGATGATATGAGCTGTGTCTAACACATACCAAGTCCACTGAAAAGGTATTCACACATGCGCTCCATAAAGGGAGAGGAAAACGATAAAGAAAGAGAGATGAGTTGGAGAAGGCGGGGGCTCTGACTGCAGTGGTTAGAGGTCCATGCCTGCGACCCTCCACCCCCAGCAGGAAATACCTAGGAACCTGTTTGGCCATCTGATCAGGACTTAGGATGACTTCTTCCAGCGGACAACTAAGCCTTCCTTTCTGTTCTCTGATACCCACACAGAGGGAGATGGCTATTACCACACCCCAGGAACTTCAAAATCAATCTGTCCCACCTGGCCTTCCTGGCTGCTCCACCCCAGGCAGGCTCAAGCTAGCTTTGAGTTGGTTTAAGCAACCAGTGGGTATAGTTTCATGGCTGGGAAATAAATCACATCAAATGTGATTGTGTGCTATGGTGGAGATGAGAGGACCATCTGGCTGAGCCACTGTCTGCTGGCTACTTCTGCTGGTGTCTGGTGACGGCCCAGCTAATTTTCAGCCAGCTGGGAGTATAGGGACGCTAGGGTTGGGCTGTTAAAATAACTATTTTAAAAATACTTTATTTAAAAAATTATGATTAAGTATATATTATATGTATGTCCAGGTATATGTGCGCATGAGTGCAGCTGCCCAGTGGATTCCCAGAGGGGGCTGGGTCACCTGGAGCCAGAGTTACAGGTGATCATGAGAGGCTGGACATGGGTCCTGGGAATCAAATTTGGGTCCTCTGAAAGAGCATCACATGCTCTGAACCACTAAGCCACCTCTTCGGTCCCCTCACCCTTTATTGAGACTGGGTCTCACTATATAGCCCTCTGTTGGCTTGGAACTCATTGTGTAGACAGACAGGCCTAGGACTCATTGAGACCCACCCGCCTCTGCCTCCAGAGTGCCGGGAATAAAGGCAGGCGCCACCACGTCTGGCTCCCTGTATAGTGTATGCACATAGCATGTGGGTGGAGGCCAGAGGTTGACGCTGGCTGTCTTCCTTCATTACTGTCTCCCTTGTCTTTGCAGATAGGATCTGCCACTGAATCTGGTGCTTACTAATTGGCTAGACTGACTGGTCAGCAAACTCTGAGGCTCTACTTGTCTTTCTCTTGTCCCCAGTAGCCGATGTTCACAGCCATGCCTGGCTGTCTTACGGGAATCCTCAGGTCCTCATGTTTGCAGCTGCAGGCACTTTACTGACTGAGCCATCTCACTATCCCTACTACACCCTTTGTAAACATTTTTTCCCCCTGTGAGACAGAGTCTCAATATATAGTACAAACTGGTCTTGAATTTGTAATCCTCCTCAGTCTCCTGAGTGCTGGGATACCACCATGCCTGGTTCTTCTCTCTCTCTCTCTCTCTCTCTCTGTGTGTGTGTGTATGTCTGTCTGTCTGTCTCTGTCTCTCTCTTTTTCTCTGTATAACAGCACTGTATAACAGCACTGTATAACAGCACTCCAGGCTGACCTGGAGCTTGCTCTATACACCAGGCTGGCCTCAAACTAACAGAGATCAGCCTGCCTCTGCCTCCCTGAGTGCTAGGATTACAGGTGTGTGCTACCATACCTCACTATGCTTGGTTATATTTATTTATTTACCATCATCACCTCTTACTTTAGGAAAGTTTGGGAGCAAGTGATCCTGGAAGGTGAGCAGGCCACCTCCATTCTACCATGGGACATTCAGCCTCAGAGACCTACAAAAGTTGTCCTGGGTCACACAGCAAGCACCATCCAGGATTTGGCTATTTCTACATTTCATCTCTCTCTTGCCTACCTCACTTCCCTTTGTGATTTGATGCAATTTTGAATTAAATATGTTTTGACAACTGTGATGTCTTCTGAAATTGAGTTATTACAAACAGATCACAGGTACCCACAAAGATGGCCACTTCCAGTTTGGTGGTTGTAAGAGACACCCTGGCAGCCTAAATATTCCAAGAAGACTGGTCCCTGGTGGTCTGGGGATACATCTGAACCTCTCGTGTCAAACATGGGTTAACGGATAGGGCTAAGAAAGAGAAAGAGATGCCCACGACTTACTACACAGTTTCTATTTGTTATTTTTTATTACTAGGGATGGGACCCAGGGCTTTGTCTCTCTGCCACAGAGATATTTCCCTGTGGAAGAGTGTGTGTGTGTGCATGTGCGTGTGTAGGATAGAAGGACCCGGAGAAGACAAGAATGTCACAAGAAGACCAACAGAGTCAACTAACTTGGGCCCATGGGGCCTCACAGAGATGGAGGCACCAACCAGAGAGCATGAATGGACTGGGCCTAGGCCTCCTACACATATGTTGCTGATGGGCAGTTTGATCTTCATGTCGGTCCCCTACTAAGTGGATTGGTGCTGCCTCTGACGTGGACTTTGTTGCCTGCTTTTCAATCACTTCCCTCTAATGGGGCTGCCTTGCCTGGCTTCAGTGGATGAGGATGAGCTCAGCCCTGATTAAACTTGGTGTGCTGGGGAGGGTTGGTGGAGCAGCTCCCCTTTTCTGAGGAAAGGAGGGGGGATAGGGAAACGAGGGTGGAATTGGGAGGAGAGGAAGGAGGGAGCTACAATAGGGATGTAAAGTGAATATATATATATAAAAAAAAAGAATGTGGCCTTTTGCTGACACACAGGATCTTGGCTTTCCCATCAAAAAGGTTATTTATTTATAGATAAGGTCTCACATAGCCAGGATGGCCCCAATCTCACTATGTAGCTGAGGCTGGCCTCCACCTCTCAGATGCTGGGATTCTAGGCAGGCACCATAATGTCCCTTAATTGAGTGTGTATAATTTGGAAATATGATTTCTGGTAAACTGAAGGTTGCAATCTAGTTGGGAATGGGTGGGCTGCTTATGTGCATGCGCATATAAAGTAAAGGTGGAAGTCATTGCTCTGCAGCAAACCATCCCTGCTCGGTGGCTCTCCACGAGCAGTGTTTATTTCCAAGAGTCTACTAACAAGGCACAGCAGCTCCCTGAAGCCCAGGACCCACTTCTGGAAAATTCTCCGGCATTGAACTCCCTCTCTCCCCTCCCCTCTTCTTTCAGATTTTGTATCAGGTGACCAAGGAACTTCCTCTTTCCTTTTTTCTACTTCCTTACCCCCATGATGCATTGTGGGTAATTTCTACAAATGGATCTTGCAGTACTTTCTGTTTCTCTGTCTAACGGGCTACTGGAACACCAACATCATTTTCATCCTGCTTTCTCCTTTCCAGAAATTTCGTTTGATTTTCTTTCTTTTCTTTTCTTTTTTTTTAAGATTTATTTATTTATTATGTTTACAATGTTCTGCCTGCATGTGTGCCTGCACAACGAAGGAGGGCGCCAGATCTCATTATAGATGGTTGTGAGCCACCATGTGGATGCTGGGAATTGAACTCAGGACCTCTGGAAGAGCAGACAGTTCTCTTATCCTCTGAGCCATCTCTCCAGCCCATCATTTGATTTTCAAACATCTCGTTATTCTATCCATCCATCCGTCTGTCCATCCATCCATCCATCCATCCATCCATCCATCCACTTTTGGCTTTTCAAGACAGGGCTTCTCTGTGTAGCTCTGGCTGTCCTAGAACTCGCTCTGTTGACCAGGCCAGTCTTGAACTCAGAGATCCACCTGCCTTTGCTTCCCAAGTGCTAGGATTAAAGGTGTATGCTACGACTGTCAGGTTCATTATTTTTTATTTTTCTAGTGTCATGTTAATCTGCTGGTTTTCTTCTATCTTTTTTTCTTTCCATGCAGAATCTCTACATGAAACCTAGGCTGGCCTGGAACTCATGGTCCTCCTGCTTCAGCCTCTTAGGTGCTGCAATACCACCTCTCTGGCCTTTTTCTACTTTTTAAAATTTTTAAATTTTTTTTTTTTTTTTATTTTTTAGACAGAGTTTCACTATGTAGACCTGGTTGACCTGGAACTTGACTTGTAGAACAGGCTGGCCTCATGAAGCGCTGCCTGCCTTTGTCTCCCAGGTGCTGGGGTTAAAGGTGCGTGCCACCACACCTCCAGCCCTTTCCTTCTTATCTTCAGTTTTCAACTTATGTCTTTACCAACTGTAACGTGCTGGTTTTTAAAGTGCGATGTCTGAGCCTGATGCTTGTTTTCCTCTGCCTTCGCCTCCTAATCGCTGAGTTACAGGCCTGTGTCCTCACACCCTCCCAACACTTCTTTTCCTTTCTTGTTTCTTTACTTCTTGGAAGCTCAGCTCAGCACTTCAAGGAGTATCTGCTGCAACTTAATTAGCATTTATGGGTTATTTGTAATGGGAGAATTTGCACTGCTAATGAGTGGGGAAGCTCATTAGTCTACACAATTGCTGCTCTAGAAAGATGCTAATATAGTCCTATTTCTGCCTGCTCCCTCCATTTCTGGCTCTTTCTCTCTTTAAGACAGCAGCTCATCTGTAGCCCAGGCTGGCCTGGAACTTCTTGTGTAGCTCAGGCTGACCTTGGATTTGTGGTAATTCTTCCCCCTGAGTGCAAGTGTGAGCTATCACACCACCCAGTATCCAACTATCTATCACCTATCTATCTATCTATCACCTATCTATCTATCTATCTATCCATCCATCCATCTTTGTTTATTTCATTTTGGCAGTGCTGAGGCTTGAACCCAACACCTCACACACGCTGTGCGAATTCTCTACCACTGAAATACATACAGCCTCTTCCCTTATATTTTATTTTCATTTATTTATTTTTATTATTTATTTATTTATTTTTTGAGACAGGATCTCACTATGTAGCCATGGCTGGCCTGGACCACACTATGTAGATCAGGCTGGCCTCAAAGTCATAGAGAGCCACCCGCCCCTACCTCCCAAGTGCTGGGATTAAAGGTGTGCACCATCATGTCTAGCTCTCCTCCCCTTTTTAAAGAAGGCGGGGTCTCACTTTGTTGTCCACTTTGGCCTTGAACTCCTGGACCCAAATACTCCTCTCGCCTCAGCCTTCCTGCCTGAACAGCTGGGACTGCACAAGGCAGAAGCTTGGCAATTCTTCCTCCATTTCTGGAGTAGCCAGCGTGGATGCTGCGGAGAGCAAGGCTTGTCATGATGAGCGATGCTGCCTCCTTGCCTGAACAGCCTTGTGTCTGTGGTGCTCTGGACGCTAGTGGAGTGACCGAGAACCAGCACAACCGGTGTCTCTGGAATATGGCATGTGCCCATGGACCTCCTAAGCCTTGGTCCCCATCACAGAAGAGTCCCCAGTGACTGGTGGCACACCATAAGTCTAGAGAAAGCAATCCTACATTTCCTCTTCTCTGACTGGATTGTGTCCTCATCCCATGAGCCAAAAATATGCCTTCCTCCCGCAAACCACCGCTTGTCAGGGATTTGGTCACAGCGATGAGAAGAGACCGACACCACATTCTGCCATACCCTCATCTAGGAAATGTCCAGAGAGCCCGGAAATCGCAGGCTGTGGGGACGCTTCTACGAGAGGCTGTCAGGAAACAGCTATCAAACAGGTAAATATCAGTCCCTTCCCTGCTTTGTAGAAGTTGTGCCTAACAAATGTCTGTCAGTGAAATGAGGGCATGGACACCACTGGTGGCCATTTCTCAGGGACCCTGCACAGCTGCTGAGTGAGTTCTGCACGGCTCTCAATGCACGGCAGGCTCTCCAGCAGGCGCTTCTCAACCTGTGCATCTTACAGGGGTCACATATCAGATATCCTGCATATCAGATACCCACATTACAATTCGTAACAGTAGCAAAATTACAGTTATGAAGTAGCAACAACAACAACAAAATTTTTGTTTGGGGGTCAGCACAGCATGAGGAGCTGTATTAAAGGGTCACAGCTTTAGGAAGGTTGAGAACACTGCTCTAGAAGCTGGCCTCAGGGGCTGGGCCACAGCAAGTGGCTCCTGGGCCCTCTTCTGTAAAGTGTGCCCCCCCTCCTCAGAGCCACACCAAGATGGAGCTGTGCTGACCACAGCGCTGAGGGTGTCTCAAAGTAGGGCAGGACCTTAGGAGACTACTGGAAAGGTACATTCTGCAAAGCGGAGCACATCCTGGATGTGGTCCCTCATGGGACACTAGGAAGAACCCTGATGCCGGTGTCAGCAGGGGGTGGACCTGCTGGGCCTGCTAGACCGAACATAGGTGCCAGGGCCCTTGAGTTCTCTGATGCTATTCTCTAGAAAACAGGGATAATGGTGGGAGGTTGGTGGGGAGGGAGAGAGAATGAGGGAAAGGGAGGAGAGTGGGGAAGGGGAGGGGGAGAGGAAGTTACTGTAAGAGATACTGCCGGAAGGGAGGGAGGCCGCTGGAGGATGGCTGTCCCCTGCGGTTCTGTGCCCCAGGCACACCAGCCTCTTCCCCTCCTTGGCGCACTGAAGAGGGGCCAGTACTCGCCATCAGAGTTCTGCAGAGACCAGGCAGGACAGACCAGTGCCACCACCCTGGGATCGCTCTCCGGGTCTGGGAGACCCACAAAGCTGCATCAGCTGACAGCCACCAGATTACAAAATGCAAAACTACCCGGAGGAAGACTCCAGACTTGTGGCCTAATTAAGTCTTTGGTGAGTTCCCAGGCGCTCACCAAAGTCACAGCGGTAATTATCTGAAGAAGTCCCTACTGCAGTTCCCTAGAGCCTTCTCTTTAGTTCAGTTCAAGCTGATAAAGATCTTTCCAGCCTGACATTCTGCCCGCAGCTCTTGGTGCGGAGCCTCCGGCCTGACCTTTTAATGAGCAAAGAGCTGAGCCGATGATGAAGCTGGGCTGGCTAATTAAGTCCAATCAAAGCACCTAGGCCCTTTAAGGAAACAACCCAATGCAGACCGCAAGTGTCAGGTGGAAATGGGAGGCCTTGTTCCCTGTGGAGCTGGCATCTGTGTCCCCACATGTCCCCTGGTCAGTACTTTTTGTTTTTGCTTTGACTAAGAGGAAGCTAATAGCTAAATTCATATCTTAATTACTGCACAAGCTAATAACTGAGGAATACACGGTGTCCTGCCCCCCCCCCTTTTTTCTTCCAACTTGACACAAGCTAGAGGCATCTGGAAAGAACCTCAATTGAGAAAATAACATGATTATTGGCCTGTAGGAAAGTCTGTGGGGCATCTTCTTGATAATGATGTGACAGGGCTCAGCCCACTGTGGATGGTACCACCCCTGGGTAGGTGGTTCGGAGTTGTAGAAGAAGGCAGGTAGAGGCTGGTGGTGGTGGTACATGCCTTTAATCCCAGCACCCTAAAGCAGAGGCAGAAGCAGGTGGAACGCTTTGATTTTGAGGCCAGCCTGCTTATGTACCAAACACGTGGAATGTGCTTACTCAGCTGGAACTAGCACAGTTGGGTTTGGATGCAGGCTTAGCTGTGGGCACTTCTGCTGGATCCAGGCTCAGCTCTCTTGCCTGGAAACTTCCCAATGGCTTTATAGCTCCTATATCTCCCAACCCTTGTCTCTGTGGTATTGGGGATTGAACTAGGGCCTTCTGCATGCTAGGCAGGCACTTTACCACCATGTCACGCCCCAGCTCGGCTACTCACATTGAGGTATTTTCTGGCCTTCTCCGCCTCAGAGGCAAGATGAGGATAGCAATGCCTACCTCTCAGTGCTGTTGGTTCTACTCAATGAGAGAAAACAGGCAAAGCCCTTGGTACGTGGCCTGTCACACAGTCCACAGCCAGCAAGCAGCAACTGTGACATCACAGGAATAACTATGACAGACGCTGGTATTCTTTTACTAATCAGCTTCAAGTCTGGAGGCTGAGGTGACTTGCCCAAGGTCACCCACACAGGAACCGGCAGCATCTGGACTTGAATTCAGATCTGTACCCAGAGCTCTTAAACCTGTTACTCTCCCCTGTTGTCCTGAAGACACTTGGAAAAGTGACAAAAGGAGTCTGTAGATGAGGAAGGGATTGGGAACCAGCTGGGAGGTCAGAAGTGAGGGACCCCAGGGCCCAGCAGGAGCAGGCTTTGTAATTGCTTAGCAAATATATCCTGAGGCGTGCTGGCTCAGCCCTGGCTTCATGGACTGGGCCGCCGGGCAGAGACAATATGTAGTGCCCTTAATTAATTTTCTTCTAGTCCCGCTGGAATGAAGAGGAGAATAAATGCATAAATGCTGAAGCAGGAATTGATTTCTTGGTTCACAGGGCTTTTTCCTGGCTGAGCCAGAGAGTATGAGTCAGTCTGAACTGAACTCCCTCTCCAACTGTGCAATTTTAAAAAAATCTTTTCAAAGGAAATACATAGAAAAAAAATGAAGAAACAGTCTATTATGAACCAGGGCCCGGGGTCTCTTAGTGAGTGCTCCAATAGAGGCTTTTCTTGGCCACAGGCACCATCACCCTTACCCCTGCCACCAGCTGGCACCACTCCCAAAGCAAACTGATGCCCTTGGCTGGGAGACAGACTATTGTTGTGGAGGGGGGCTGTTTATCTTGGGTAGTTCCTGCTCTGTTCATTTCCTGCTCTCTTGGCAGGTGTGCCTCCTGTCTGGGTTTTGGAAGGGCGGGTCAGGTGGGGTCGGGTGGGGTCAGGGGGGGTGGGACAGGTGGACTGCCGGGCAGTCTAGGGCAGAGCATCGTGGTGTGACAGGGTCACTGGGAGGCTTGGACAATGGCTCCATCAGTTGGCCTATGCACACATGGATACACAAGCATGTGCCCACATACATGAAAACATGAATACATGTACATACCACACATGAAAAACATAAAGGAAGAGAGAGAGAGAGAGAGAGAGAGAGAGAGAGAGAGAGAGAATTGGGGATGTTTGTCACTACCCTATAACCTGGTCTGTGCTGACTGATACACTGTGACGGCTTGGTAGACCTCAAGTTCAAATCACTCCTAGAGCCCATCTGCTGATAGATTCATCCCAGGTACGAGGGACACAGAAGTCATTGAGACAGATCCCAGTGCCCAAGTGGCTTGCAGGGGACACTTATCTGAAAGGAGGATTAGTACCCCGAGCCTGAGGGAAGAGCAGGTCAGGCTGGGAGGGGCCCCTGTGAGCTGGAGCTGAATCCTCAGAGTAGCAACACCCAAGGCCCACAGCAACCCTTCACAGGGAACATGAAACATGAAGGCAGTGGCCCCCACTGTGGCCCCTGATACCCCAGTGCCCTGGGGAGAGGGAAGGAAGGATGAGCCGTTGTTGTGAGGGTGAAGGGTTCTTGGCAGAGGCTTACAAGCCTTACAGGCTCTGGGAGACACTGGGATTTACAGCTACAGCATTTACTTGCTGGGTAAGGTGGGGTGTGAGGATTCCAGAAAACAGTGGGTGGATTCTGATTTACTAGAGCAAATCCTTCTCTCCGCCCCTCAGATCATGGCAGAGGGTCTCCCTGAATGCAGATTAATTGGATGCTAAATAATCAGGGCTGCCTGGACCCAGACAGGGAGCTGGAACAGGAAAGAGGGTGAGGAATCCATTTAAGATGGTGGCCCACTAGACTGCTGGAACTTACAAGGAAAGTAACTGCTCAGGGTGGCCAACAGGAAGGAACAGGACCTGCCGTCCCTGTGACCCTTAGGAAAGGCTAAGTTTTCTCCAGTGAGGATTACAGGTGATGCCATCTACTGCCAGCTCAAATCTATAAACTCAGCACATTCTATAAATTTATTTACTTCCGTGTGTGTGCATGTGTGTGACTTGCTGCGTGTGTGGAGGTCAGAGGACAATGTGTAGAATGGTCCTGTCCTACCATGTGGGTCCTGGGGACAGAACTCATGTCCTTTCCCCACTGAACCATTCAGCGTATTCTAAACAGTCTCGCTCACCTCTCTTACGGACCCGCACCACTGTGTATTGTCAGCACTTTCCATAGACGTTTTCTGCAGGCCTATCTGAAGGCTTGATTCCCCAGCCTGTGGTGTGACCGACACACGGTGGGACCTTCAGGAAGTAGAGGCTAGTGGGAGGAATTTCATTTAGATCCTGGGAGTGTTACTGGGGCCCACCCCCCTCCTCTCTTTCTTTCCTTCTTGTCGACTGTGAGGTGAGAGCTTTCTCTGCCTCGTGTTCCAGCCATGATATACTGCCTTGCCACAGGCCCTAAAACAACCAGCCAATCAACGGCAGACTGAAACCTTCCAAATCCTGGGCCAAATTGTCTTTCCTTCTCAGAAGCTGATTACCTCAGGAATTTTGTCACGCTGACTGAAAGCTGAATGGCTGCACGGAATACAACCTCACCATGGCCTTGCGCAGTGGTAGCTGGACTCCAGAGCGGATGCACTTGCCAGCGGCTTCACCACTGGAAGACCCCACCTAGTGACATCCAAATCCTGCCATTCTGCTACTGCTGGGCACAGGCTAGGCCCAAGGGTGAGCATGGGTGTTTGAGCTCGTGAAGAGACTTGTGCTCACTCATTTTGCTTTTTTTGGGGGGGTGGGTCAACGCAGTTTAGCAAAGAAACATCCCGCTTTTGTCCCTAAAGAGCCACCGTGGAGGTGGGACATAAAGGCTGGGCTCTGGGGACTGGGAGCCTCAGCTCCCCTCCTTGCTGAGTGGTGTTTTATTTTCAAGTTCTCAGGAGTCTCTGGATTAGGTTCTGCCAAGGGGGTGGGGGGGGCAGAATGGAAGTTCAGGTGGCTCTCAGGTCTAGCAGGAGAGATGTGGGTACTGCTAGGCATCTCTGAGAAGTCAGGCAGTGTGACATACAGCCGGGCAGCCCCTGCCCAGAGGGCCCCTCCTCTCTCTAGGGAGAAAGCCCGAGAATACAGATGGGAACACGTGAACACAGCATCCCCCACCCCCGGAAGTCACACAGGCCCCAGGAGCATTCTCACAGGACAACAAGCAGGTGTTTGTCCTCACCTTCCACTACTGAGCTCTGGGGAATGAACTCAGGCCTTGGTGACAGACACTCTAGCCACTGAGCTAGCCTGCTGACCCTGCGCCCAGGTGTCTCTGAGGGGTCCTAGGTCACGGTTACTCATGGGCCTGTAAGACAGCTGTGCAAAGGAGCAAGTGCTTGGGAGGGCACCTGGGCAGAGTGGAGAGTAGCCCGGAGCTGCAGCCTAGCATGCCACATGGCCTCTGCCAAGCTGCCTGCTCTGCCACCTGCTGGCCTGCCATCTGGCTCCCCAGAAAGCTGCGTGCTTCAGTGACAGCTTCCTCTGTGGAAAGGCCACACTAGTCGGAGCTCTCCCTCATAGGCTACACAGCTACTGTATGTGCTGAGTTCAGCGCTTCTAGGGACAAGAAAAGATAGTTAATGTAAATGTAATTGTTGCAGAGAACCGTCTGGAAGGTGCAAGGCCTGCCCTGGGGTAAGGGTTGGGCTAAGGGTGGGAGTGAGGGTGGGGGCGGGGGGATGTTCCAAGCAGAGATGGGAGAGCACTGAGAGGCATCCGCTGGGATCTGAGGAGTTGCTGTGTGTGTACAGGTGAGGGAGTAAGCATGTGTGGGCGGGCTACCCAGGGCCCACCTCTCCAGCAACTCATTTGTGGGACTGACTCAGCTGTTCATTTGTTCCATGAGTCAGAGGCTTGAGGGTTCCCCAGCATTCAACTAGTTAGCTCCTGGTCCACCCACATCCCGAGCGCCAGCATCTCCCCCCATCCACATCAGGCTTCTTCTGTGGGCTGCGGAATCCCCAGGCACCACCACTTCCAGGCACTGGAGCATAGACACTTTGTCTGTGCTGAGGTCTACCCCAGAAAACCTCTCTGCAAGTGCCTACTGCCCGCTGCCTACCATTGTCTGCGGTCTGCGTCCTCTCTAGACAGCGCTGCAGTTATGAGGAAGCGCGCTGCCTCTGCCGTGAGATCCTCGAGGAAGACCCTCTCACAGTTTCTCATCTGTGAGGCAGAGAGAGAGCGGCCACACCAACTCCCCTGGGGCTGCTGCTGCTGCTGTGTGTGGGTGGGTGGGTGGAGTCGGAAACGAGGAAATACTCGCACAAGCTTGGAGCGTGGCTATTTCTTCTCTTGCCCCAAGTCAGGCTCCTGCCTGTCCTGTACACCCCAATATGCCAGGCAGTGGGATGACAGTAGGGTATGGGCCAGACCCCACCCATCTGGAGTTCATATCCATTGTGATGCTGGGAAGGGGACACTCTGAAGTTCAAGGACACAGAGAATAAGGTCTCCATAGACAGAGCACTTCCCTTCATTCTGGTGTCCTGTATAGTCTCATGTTAGAGCTTACGGAAAAAAATCTTTGCTGAGTACACTCATCAAAGCCAGCTACTTCCATACTTGTGATCTCATTTTAATCCCTATCACCCTTTGGGGTAAGTATACAAAGTCTCATATTCAGGTGAAGGCACAGAGGTGTGGAGGGATTAGGTAAGTGCCCGCCAGTCCCATGCCCGTCGCCCGTCTATGACTGGAGTGTGCTTAGCATAGTTAACAGCAGGCCAGGAAAGGTGGGACAGAGTCAGAGAGAAAGTTGCTTTGGGCGCCATTACTATCAAAAGCTATACACAAGGCCACCCAAGGATTATGCTGTCCTGGCCCATTCCTGAGAAGCCACCTGCCTGTTCCCCCTCCCCAATCCTCCCTCCCCATCATCAACACAGAGGAGGCAGCTGCTGGACAGTCTCATTCCCTGCAACCATGTTAAAAGGTGACCCAGCGGGGGAACTAAAGCCTGGCTTGCATTAGACCAGTGGTTCTCAACCTGTGGGTCGCGACCCCTCTGGAGGTTTGAGATCATATATCCTGCATATCAGATATTTACATTAACAATTCATCACAGTAGCAAAACTGCAGTTACGAAGTAGCAAGGAAATAATTCTATGGCTGGAGGTCGCCGCAGCTTGCGGAGCCCTGCTGAAGGGTTGCAGCGTTAGGCTCTGCATTAGACGGGTCTTCAGGTATAATTTACACTATCTGGAGGCAGGAGCTGCCTCTTTTTTTTTTGTCTCTGTGAATAATTGCTTCTATAGATAAGGACGAGTCGCTCCAAGAGCCAGGTGCACGGTTTGTGCAGGGGGTGGGGAACTGTACAAGGGATGGCAGTGTTCCAGAGGCCTCTCGAGGAGCAGGAAGGAGCCTGGGTGGCCGGCAGCCAGCATCAACAGAGAGATACACAGGTGAGGCCATAGGACTGCCCAGGGTTCCAACTGTGACCGGGTCCATGAGGGGAGCAGCGGAGATGGAGAGCTTATTAGCCTGCCAAGGAATCCTGGGAAGTGGTCGGGCTTTGCTGTCTCAAGCCCTGGTGTTTGGAGAGGTGGTTTTTATAGCAGTCTCTAACCACAGACAGGATGCTGGGTTCAGGGATACAAGAGGAGGGTGTCTTATGTGTGTCTGCCTGTTTGCCTGGTGTTGGCACCCTAGGGAGCTACCAGAAGCAGAGGACATCCCAAGTGGCCACTGTCCCTGCAGCCTTCTAAGGACAAATAAACACAGAAATGACCTAAATCTGGCCAGTCCACTGACTTCACAGCGAGAGCAAAGCCCCATGTCAGATCAGTCAAACCACAGCCAGCCGTCAGCTCCTGAGCTGTTTGTGTTGTTACACAATGCTACCGCAACCACAGCTGACTGATACATCCCTCCCGCCTCTTTAGAACATATGTTTTTATACAGACAACTTCACCACTTGATAATTCTCCCCTGGTTTTTCCTGAGAGAGACAGGCAGTGCAGTGATCATTTGTATAAAGTAGCATGGCAGGAGGCGGGGTTGGCAAAGAGCTAAGGAAAGGATGATCCTGTGGGGGTTTATCCAGCAGTCCAGAGTACCCCAAATCTGCCTATCTATCTATCTATCTATCTATCTATCTATCTATCTATCTATCTGTGGTACTCAACATGGGGAAAAATATACAGAAAGAGATGTCCAATGTCTTCCACCTTTAATTTAATTTTCCTCCCTACTTCCTTGCTGGCTCTTGCCTGCCCTCTGACTCAGCTTGATTTCCCTGGTGAGTATAACCTAGAGCTGGCTGCCAGGCCCTTTTACCTAGTGGTTGCAGGTAAACAAGAGCTACTTGAAATAGTGCTTTCCCATTGCTTGCACTGACTAGATACAAGCAAAGGAAGAAAGGTTGCTGCAAGCGAAAGGAGACTGGGAGTGGGGTGGGAGGAGGGGCCCAGGTGTGGACATTCTATGGCCAATGCCAAGGGTGGTATATCCATGTTGTCTGTAACCAGGAAAACAGCCCCTACTGTCAGTCTGATGGCAGGGGGGTATTTTGGTCACAGTCAAAGAACACAAATGGACCAACCATACTCCTGAACTCAGGGACTTTTCCAGGGCTGTCTGGCAATGCCAGCGATGAAATGGATCCTGGCCTTTTCTGGTCTAGCTGATGGCAGACATCCCATCTTTCCTTGCTATTGCTGGTTGCGAAGCAATTTTGTCACACACTTGGGATGCCTAGGGAAAGGGGCAGCTCTGGATGAGCAGAAATTGAAGGGTAGAGGCTTCCCATGACATCCTTGCACTGACTGGTTTGAAGGTTGGCCACAACACTGTATGGGGGCTCCTTCTCCCTGGGCTTCATGGTGACACAATCCTGCAGTCCGTGACTTTGCACTTCTTACTCTGTCACTCCCACCCAAGAACACGCATCAGAGCACAAGGACCCTTGTCATCGTGAGGGGACAATCTGCCATTCATGTACTCTAATCTGTATACAGAACTAGCCTTCTTTCCATTTAAAATGATTCACGTAAACTATTATTTTAAGGACTGGGAATGTACTTTGTGAAACTCATGACCCTCGGCCCAGAGCCAGTGTTCTGGGGACCAACCTGAGAAGAGCTTTTTTGTTTGTGGTAATGAGTGAACTTACTTTGCTCCTGAGCCATCTCTTGCAGGCAGAAGTAGATGACTCTGGCTCCAAGGCTGAAGCCAACCAAGGTGACAGGTCTCTGGCCCTGAGGAGACACAGGACACAGGTGTATGAAGAGGTTACAAGCAAGTTTGAATGTCTCAGTCCTTGAGCAGACCTTGAGCTCATCAGCACTTGCTTGTGTGCACATTACGGTCCCCTGAAGTCAATCGGTGGTCTCAGGGCCCTTGCATATGCAGGAGTTAGCAGCTCTGGGGTTGGTTTCCTCAAGAGCAGGTGGCCTCTGGCTGGCCTAATTCCCTTTCATCTCAAACCATTATCAGTCACAGCTCTTCCCAGGGAGGCAGAATACATCAATTACAAGGATTCCCTCCCTCTGCCTATGGCAAAGGATGGCAGTGATGCAGGCTTCCTCTGGGGATGGAGAGATTAGACACAAGGTGTAATGTGATGGGTGTAAAGGCATGGGAGGAACTTCATGACAAGACAGTGATGGGGGAGCCTGGAGGAAAGCCGAGGCATTATGGGACATGCTGAAGAAAAAGAAAATTGTGTGGGGAGTAAGGTCTGTCTGCTCCACATAACAGTCAAAGCTGCTGACCATCCTAGCGTCCTTTCCCTCTCTGTCCTGAGGCACACAGAGAGGAAGCTTCTGGAAGTCCTTTGTAGTGAAGGGTGTTCCCAGGGTGGGAGTCCTGGCTGGGTGACGGAAGACCAGGGACAGCCACGACTTCCAGGAATGCCTTTCATTTCTATATTTACAAACATACATATGTACACGGAAGGGAGGAGGAGCAGGGAGAAAGAAGCCTGAGGATACTCCAGACACTTTGAAGATGGAGGAGGGGCGACTGGCAGAGGACAGAGGCCTCTGGGAGCTGGAGAAGGCTAGGAAGTGGATGCCTTCTTCCAGTCTCCACAAGGAAGGCAGCTGTGCAGGCATGTCCGATTCCTGCTCTCCATACTGTGAGGAGAGTGTGCATGAGGTAACTTCCATCATCTTCCTTGGTCACTGACACCCACGCCGCTATGTGGGAGGCGATAGGTTTCACCCCGTTTAGCCCATGCCACTTCTGTCTTTGCCTTCCAGCCGGATCTGCCAAAGGGCTACTCTGGTTTTCCTTTTCACTTGGGGAGGGTGAGACGCAGGGATTGGCTGGAGTTAGTGGTTTCCCAGGCAACATCCCCTCGTTGACAGAAACTGCTGGGCCTCTCAGCATCTCCACTCCCCTTTGTCCGCAGTCATTGAATTTCAGCTGGCTGCATGCCTTTTCAGAATAAAGACTGAATCTCCTGGCGTTTTGGACAGTGAAGTGTGATCATGTGACTAGTCTCTGGCTAGGGAGATGGCGACTGGGAGGCTGTGTGGTGCCTGCTTTGACTCCTCAGGTCTTCCTTTCTCTTGCCTCCTGGTGCCCAAATACTGCCTTCTTGGAGCAGGGAATCAAGGCCATACCCAGGGAACAATGGTGTGGCTTTGACTTTCTGCCCAAGGAGAGAAGCCTCTTTCCCATGGCACATACCATCAGAGTACCTGACAGTTATGCTAGGCTTCTCCAGTGAAAATAAACTTCCACCTTGAGAGTGTGTATGTATGTGTGTATGTTTCTGTGTGTGTGTATGGGTGTGTGTTCATGTATGTGTGCATATGTATGCTTGTATATGTGTGGTGTATATGGATGTACATGTATACACTCCGTGTGCCTGTGTGTGTGTGTGTGTGTGTGCCAGTACTCTCGCACAGATCAACACTGAGAAGCTGCCTATCTTGTGTTATGAAGCAGTGTCTCTCACTGGCCCGGGGCCCAGGAATCTACTTGTCTCCACCCCCCCAGAGACGAGATTAAAGGTGTGTAGCACATGCCCACATCGGTCATGTGTCCCTCCACCCCACAGAATTTCTCTGTGTAGCCCTGGCTCTCCTGGAAATTGGTCTGTAGACCACGATAGCCTTGAACTCTCTCTCTCTCTCTGTCTCTCTTACCCTGTCTCTTTGAGACAGGGTTTCTCTGTGTAGCCTTGGCTGTCCTGGACTCACTTTGTAGACCAGGCTGACCTTGAACTCACAGAGATCGGCTTTGCCTCTGCCTCCCTGAGCTCTGGGATTACACTTTTTTGTTTTGAAATGTAGGTTCTTGGGACAGGCATTTTATCAAATCTCTCTGGCTCTGGATCCAAATTTTATTTTAAAGCTATTTTTTTAAAAAAGCTTTGTTTGTTTGTTTGTTTGTTTATGTGTGTCTGTGTATGTATACCACATACATAATATGCAGGTGCCCAAGGAAGCTGGAAGAAGGAGTCAGTTTCCCCAGCTGCAATTATGGATGGTTCTGAGTAACCTCGGATACTTTCCTGATTTGAACCTGAGTGGCAGTGAAGACTACCTTCTCCCCCAAAGCTCCTGGGCTTCTTCCAACAAACCTACTGTTGGAGTTGCCATCAGCATACACACTGTGTACATCCGCATACAAGCTTGCCCTGTCTGCCCTCCCCTTCCACCCCAACCATTCTCAGTTACCTGCTGCCTCGAGAGGAGGATGTGTGCCAGGTGCTTGCCAACCTCTGCGGAGCGATGGAGACACACCCCCCAGGGATTGTCGATGACGTTGGCCACACTGAGGAGGGAGGCCGGCCAGGTGAGGGCAGCCACGATACCTGAGGAGACAGGAGTCCAGAGATGAATTGGGGACAGCCTTGCTTACGGTAGTGTGGTTGATGGATGGGTAAAAAACATGGGTGGAGTCTGTAGAGCCAGGGATCTGAAAGGTTTCATTTTTCTCATGGGTATCCATCAGCTTGGTGCCTTTAAGAGGAGAGACACATGGGGCTCTCCTCTTAAGAGCCAGGCCCTTCAGGTTGCCTCAGATAAGCTGGCCTGATTCAGGGGACAGCTGAATGACCCACAGATCCATGAACGGGCCCAGTTTAGACAAGCCAACCCCAGCCTTGCTGCTCCTGGGCTATTAGAATAAAGAATTATTATGCCATGAGTCTGGGGTAACTTGTCATGCAGCAGTAGACAATGGATACATTATATGATTGGCTGTTGCCTTGTGTCTTGGCACAAAAGTCACAAACTTTTCACAAAGGAAGCTGAGACAGGAGAATTGTAAGTTGAATGTCCGCCTAGGCTACTGAGCAAGTTCAAGGTCAGCCTGGGCAAATTAATGAAACCCTGCCTCGAGACAAAAAGTAAACACAAACTGTCTTGGGGAAGAGGAAGGATATGATCAAAATATATCTAAAAATTGTTTTAAATAACAATAAAAATACTCAAGTTAAAGATTAAGCCATTTATCTTATCTCCAAATGTATAATAAAACATTTTTTTCCTTCTCCACCAAAACAAAAACAACAAAAAAGTAAACGCAGCAGCGTTGGAGATGTGCTAACCTGTGGAATGCTTGCTTGGTGTGCCTGAGGCCCTAGGTTTGATCTACACCCTCTGTCTCTGGCACAGAGCCAGGCTCCCTTGGGTCACAGACATGCAAGGATTTGGTGCCACTGTGTCATGCCATGGCTGGTCAGGGAGGGGTGCTTACCAGAGAGCATGGTATACTTGAGAGCCTCCTGGGCCACCATGTTAGCAAGGCCACTGAGGATGGTCTCCAGGGCATTGCCCAGCTCCATCAGGTACTTGGCTTCCCAGGCCAGGCAGTACTGCTCCTGACTGCGGGCTAGGGCCGTCCACGGGGCGCTGAATGTGCCTGAAGAGAACACAGATAGGTGTAGGCAGCATCCTCTACTGCCTGTGACAGAGGATGCCCCAGACACTGACTCAGACAGACAGCAACAGGGGCCTCTTTCTCCTGAGGGTTCACCCCTCAGGACTCCATCAACTGCAGTCAGCATGGCAGATGAAAACACTACTGCCCTGTCAGTCTGTTCAGAGATGGCTTCCAATCCTTCCTTGCTTTAAGAGCTCAGTGACCTTGGGAACATCACCACCTGACCTTGAACCTCACTTTGCTCAGCTAGGAAGTGGGAAGATGTCAGGTAAGTGTTTGAATTACTCCGAGGTAAATTATTCCTTTCCCTCAACCAGGAGGCATTCCAGCACCGACCTGTCAATACACAGGGGTCTAGCACGGAGGCCCTGTGAGCCGACAGCACCTAGACTGCAGAAACGCCAACTGGGAAACAGTCAGATTTGGAGGTCTGGGTGGGAAGAGGCAGGGTCACCCCACTGTTCCCAGCCTCCGTTTCCTTACCTGGGACATCAATGGGAAATGACCCTGAATGAGGACGAGGAGACAGTATTCCCACAGAGACCAAGGTACAGCTGTTCCATCCTCCTCTCCCTACAGCCCTCTGTCTTCAGAGCCCATTCTGGCACCCGATCTGGTCCTACCTGCTTCTGCCTGTGGCAGGACACAGATCTGGTACAGATGCTTAAATGGCATTATTTCTATTAGCTCCTTACTTTCTTCCCCTGGTCCTTGGGGTCCATGCATCTTCCATGGCCCTTCTGACAGATGAAAGACACCTGTATTCCCCTGGCCTCCAAGTTCTTGTCATTTGGTGTTTCTGCTATTTTATGAATTTCATAAGAAGTCAGAAAATGGCTCTGTTGCGTACCACTGACTATTGAGGGCTTGGCTTGCTGTGGAGTATGTGGTAAGGCTGATACTCAAAATACAGTTGGGTGACTGAATGATGGTGGGTTATGGATGATAGGTGGATGGGGAATAGTCAGTCTATAAAGATCACTGACTGACTGGCTGGCTGCATGGATGGATGGATGGGTGGATGGATGGATGGATGGATGGATGGATGGATGGATGGATGGATGGATGGATGGGTGAACTCTTATTTGGATGAATGGTTGGATACACGGGTATATAGATAAAAGATGGTCTTCTCTCCTGTCTTGGTCTATCCCCCACTCTGTGAAATGAACCTCCCATACCTACACCCAAAAGACACATAGAAATAACTAGTCCAGGTTCTGTCTGACCAACAGACAGAGAAGATCTGGCTCAACTGAGTCCCTCCCCACCCCGGTCCTCACGGTATCTGCCGGACCCGAGCCAGCCAGTGATGGCGATGGTGATGTGTAGCCGCCTGCCTTCCGTCAGAGGCAGAAACATGAACTCCTCAATGGCCCCGACCCGCTTCTTCATCTTGTACCCTAAGGACACAGAAACGAGCAACTGCATTCATGTGTTCACATGCAGAGCACTGCCTATGTGCTCTGCTCCTGGACAAATGCATTTCACTCTTTAAGACAGGTACCACTGTTGTCCCTTATTAGGGGACAGGAAGACACTGCCCAAGGCCACCAGAGCCATAGACCTGGGTCTGAACTCAGCCTCTGAATCATCACCCTGTCTGTCTGCATCTGCTCATGTCTGTATTCTTGCACTTCCTGCTGGGCCTTAGCCTTTACTGTAGGTGATGCCAACCATGATTATTGGCATCACACGTCTGTGTGCCACTAGGGGCCACTGGCACAGGTGAGGCTGGAGAGCCAAGGCAAGGACACAAGGAAACTTCATGCCTCCAAGGAAGAGTGCCTGGGTATTTCCTGGGTAATAGTGACAGACTTGGCTGGACTCTTTCTCAGCAAGTACTCACGGCTTTCACACGGGAAAAATCAGTTTGTCAAATTTTGTCCTGATCCTGGCTCTGCTGATTACAAGTCCAGCAACTTCTGATATCAACTCCAAGTCTGGCTTTGATAGGACCCGGAAGGGACAGAGCCACATTTCCTCATCCCCAGCAAGAAGCCACCTTTTGGCTGAGTCATGATGGATAAAAATCCTTTCGAGGTCCTCATTTTTATTTAACCTTACCTGTCAGGCCGGCTCCAGCCGCACCGAACAGTGAGGTCATAACAGCTATGCCAGCCACCGAGCCCAGTGCGGCTGCCCCAGCACTGCCAATGATTGTTGCGGCTCCCGCAGCGACGAGGGGGGCAGCTAGGCCCCCAGTCACACCTGCAGGGTAAAAGCTCAGTCAGGACACGGCTTAATGGGATCTTTTTCCACGTGCTGCCCACTGCCTGCCTTCTATGATGTTTCCAGCAATGCCTCTAATTTATTTTTCTTTTCTTTTTTTTTAGAGACTGTCTCAAGGAGCAAAGGCTGACCCTGAACTCCTGACCCTTCTACCTCTATTTCCTAAGAGCTGGGATTAGAGGCAAGCGGCACCACACTGGGGCAGCGTCTATCCCATTAATGAGTACATTTACTACTGGCCTGGGCGCCTGTCACGTGCTGGGGCCACCTCCCCACTGATATGCAGACCACAGGCTATCTATCCCCTGCTGCGGGCCTCACCGATCACTGTCCCGCCTCCAACGGTAGCCAGGCCTATCAGGAGATAGCGTTTCCACTTCCTCCGTTTTTCCTTTTTCTTCCGGGATGCCTCTGCGGTCCTGGAGAGAAGAGGCTGGTCTATGAATAGCTCTGGGCCAGAATCCCTTGAGGCCTCCCACCTCACCAACCCCTAAACCAGAGATCAATGATAGGTAGGCCCTGAGCCCATCAGTGCCTGGGGAAAAAAATCTCAGTGAATGGAGCACACTACTTACCCAGCAGATCCATCCTAATGGGTGCAATTTAATAATGGAAAGACAATAATAGTAATAATAATAATAATAATAATAATAATATAAACAGCAACAAAAGCAAACAAAGCAAAGAATAGCTTTCACAGAACAAATGGACCTAGAAGGAGTACAGATGTGCTCCTATCTTGTCAGCAGATTCCACCTCCCCTGGGGGTTTCCTCCGGAGAAATTACTTGTGCGATGGGCTAGGGAAACATTGGTATGGGAGATGGCGGCCTTGTGGCCACGGCTGAATTGGTCCAGACTCTAAACTCAGATACTACAAACCCAGCCAAAGGTTAGGAGGGGCGCTTGCAGTGAGAACAGCTGGGGTTTTGTAATTTCTGTCTTAGGTCTTTGAGAGAGGGTCTCAAAGGCCAGGTAGGCCTCTAATTCTCTCTGTAGCTGAGGACAACCTCGAACTTGGGATCCTCCTGCCTCTATTTTCCAAGCGCTGGAATTACAGGCATGCATCACCACGCTCAGTTTATGTGTCACAGGCATGCAGCCCAGGGCTCTGAGAACGTTCGGTGAGCGTACCACTGGCTGCGCAGCCTTCACCAGCCCCTCCGTGAATGGCTGTCTTGGTGCTCAGGGTCAAGATGAGCAGTTTTTCTGATGGACCTTTAGCCCTTGGCTGCTTTAAGGTGATCGGAGACAAGAAGAGAGGTAGAGGGTGGGTGGAGAGGCCATTAACAGAGAACTCTGAACTGAAGCTGGAATTTGGACCACTGAACGCAGAGTGACCATAAATGACGAGAAACAGTTAATATTTAGTGAGTGCTTCCTCTACAGCAAGCCTCCACACTGTGCGCTTCCCATTCTTTGGCCAAGGGGCAGTTGATTGTAGTCCCACGGTCCGAGGCTTTAAGAGTACAGTGGTACAGCGGGGGTGTGGTGTTGAATGCCTTTTATCCAGTAAGTAAAGCAGAGGTAGGTGGGTCTCTGAGAGCCAAGGCAGAGTGGAGGCGCGGGTGGGGTTACACAGAGAAGCGTTACCTCCCCATGCCCCTCAGAAGGGATAACAGTGGTTCTTCCAGAGGGGCTGTATGAGAGAGAAAGAGATAGAGACAGAGAAGAGAGACAGAGAGCTAAGAGAATGCTTAAAATCCTTATAAAGTATGATCCTTGGTAGTAACAGTGGCCATTGCTGCCATATAAGATAGGCTGAGCCTCAGTCTTCTACAAAATGAGGACAATAATACATATCTTTTAAAAGAGACATTTTTACTACATAAATTCATTGTGTGTGTGAGTGTATATGTGTAGGTTTGAGAAGAACATGGGAGTTGGCTCTCTCCTGCCACCATGTAGGTCCCAGTGTTAGAACCCGGGTCATCTACCCCGCAAATGGACAAGGCCCTGGCCCACCCCCCTGGAGTCTGCATATCTGTGGGCTGGAATTCCTCGTCCCCATCCATGCTCAACCAATGTGCTCATACCCTTCCTCATGAGTGGAACCAAGACATGGATTTGCCGCAGGCACCAAGGAGCTGGTGAATGTTTGGCTTCTCACCAGTGCCAGCTCATTTCAACACGCTTTTCTCCTGAGGCCCCTGTGTGGAAAGCTGCTACTCTCCGCTGCTTCCCTGAAACCAAAGATAAGAGTCTCGGCCTGCCATGGGTGCAGGTTTCCGTGAGGAGGTGGAACACGCACCCGGCAGGTGGAAGGCGAGAAGTGACTAAGAGTGAAGGAGTCTGGGGTCAGAAGCTAAACTGTAAGACCCGACAGGAGCTCCTCAGTATTGGTGGGGGTTGATTCTAGGTGTCCCAAAGGGCACCAGAATCCACAGTGACCCATGTCCCTTATATCCACATACATTTGCATATAGCTTTTGCCTGTCTTCTTGAATGCTCTAAAGATGTTTAGATTTCATATATATCACACAATATAGCAAGGCATGTGTCATGGTATTCACTCTGTTTGGGTAAAATGACAAGGGAAATAAAGTTCATCTAGTACAGAACTTATTTTAAAAATAGTAATTATTTTAGGAATGATAGAGCATATCTGAATCCCCACTAATGAGGATGAGGAGGCACCTTGTTTCAAATATGTATGTATGTGTATATGAATATACATAGTATATGAATATACTATTCATGATCCCTGGTTGGTTGACTTGGAGGGCCTCAGAAATGTCATAGTTGAAGACTGTTCACCCCTGTGCTGCCAGCTGCCAGCTGCTGGCCAGTTTTCCGCAGTGAAAACACGAGGGTGGTGTGATGCTGCCATTTCTGGCAAAGTCTTTAAAAGCCATTGCAGGAGGGCGACGGGTTTCCTTTGCTCTAACCTGAGACCGACAGCATTCCAGGCAGCCACCGACTCATCAGCCTGGAGCTCAGAACCAGGGCAACGTGGATAAGACCACATCTGATCTTCAGTGGGTGCAGAAGAGCAAGAAATAAGCCCTTGGTGTGGCAGGCCACAGGATTGGGGGGGGGGGCTACCTGTTACAGCAGCAAAACCTCCCTGCCTCAGGGACAGTGCCAGTCACAGAACCTGTGACTTTGTACAGATTACATCTGAACCTTCTGAGCCAGTAAACACCCTGTGTGGGTGGGGTGGGGTGGGGTGGGGGGGAGGGTTTGGAGGCCTGCATGAGGTGACTCTGCCAAAGGCTTATTGTCTCCGTTCAATGTTTGTTGCTGTTACCATTCGTCTCGCTGCTATGATCATTTCCTCCCATATAGAGGCAGTGATACACTTTGACCCTTAATGGCTTTGACCCTTCATTAATGACCTATCCACTGGTTCAAGCAGGAGACCAGCTTCTCAACAGAAGGCCAGAGTGAAGCATCCTAGTGGCTGACGGCACACAGTGGGGACTGGCAGTGGGCTTGGAGTCAGCGGCACACCTCCACACAGCAGCCACGGACTAGGAAGCAGCCAGGAGCCGAGGGAAGAGGTGCAGGGGTCCAGCCCTTCTGGCTCAACCATTCCTACCTCTTCACCCTCTGCAGTTTGCCCTGGGTCTGGGCGGTGTTCAGGGCAGGTTTCTTTTTTGGGTATGAGCACATATGTGTTCAAGAGCATGTACCCACTGAGTGCATGTTTGAAGGTCGGAGGTTACCAACAACTGTCTCTCTCAACTGCTCTTCACTTTATTTTTTGAGTCAGGGTCTCTCCACGAACCTGCAGCTCACTGATTCAGTTACAATAGCTGGCTGGTGAGTTTCAAGGATCTGCCTGTCTCCACCCATCCCCAGCCCAAGCACCAGGGCTGTTAGTTCATGCTGCCACATCTGCATTTTTTTTTAACATGGGTGCTAGAAATCTAACTCTGTAAACTGCATTGAAAAACAAAAAAAAAAAAAGAAATCTAACTCTGAGCCTCATGTTTGCACAACAGACATTTTACCCTCTGCCCCAGGACAATTTTCTCAAACCAGAGTGACACAGAATGGACACAGGCTAAATGAAAAGATGTGAGTGAAGTGCAGGCCAGTCACTGTGAGGTTAGGAACTTTGAGAGTAAGAGAACGAATGGGGAGTGTCAGGAAGTGTCTGTGAGTTTGAGGCCAGACTGGTCTACGTGGCAAGTTCCGGGTCAGCCAGGGCTACATAGTGAGACACTGACTCAAGTAAATAAATCAGATGTTCATAATTATTAATGCATTTTACTAAGAATCTAATAAGGTTTCCAGGTTAGTGCTACTGATGAGACTGGCTGCTGCCAGCTTCTAGATTGTTCTCACAGTGACATCAATATAATAATAGTGAGTAGGCTTAGCTGAGCTTGATGGAGTAGAATGACAACAAAACCAGTAGGGCCCCTGAGGCCTGTGTGACTCAAGTACATGAAGCTAGAACATCAGAGCAGTTCTGCAGAGACCACACACACAAGGTGCTCTGACCCTTAGCAGTTTCCTTCATCTTTGCAAACTTTTTTTTTTTTTGGACTGGAAAAGGTGAGATTTTTATTCCTTTCTTTAAAAAAATGCTTTATTATTTTATTTGTATACACTCACGTGTGTGTGTGTGTGTGTGTGTGTGTGTGTGTGTGTGTGCTGGGAACTAACCCTGGGTCCTTTGGAAGAGCAGCCAGTGCTCTTAACCACTGAGACACCTCTCCAGGTGCCTTTTGTTGATTTAAAAAAATGAAATGTTATTTTACTTTTTCAAGTTTTCATTACATTTTTGTGTGATGTCCATTTATACATGTGTACATGTGGAGGCCGGAGGGTAACTTGTGGCAATCAGTTCTCTGCTTCCACCATGTGGGTCCTGGGGATTGAACTCAGACTATTAGGCTTGGCGTCAAGTGCCTTTGCATGCTGAGCCATCTTGGCAGCCCTCAAGGAGACCCTCTCTTTGACATTCCCGTGCATGACCTACTGATTTCACTGATTTCCGTGTGTGTACCCATCTTAATAACTGCTTTCCTTGGAAAGTGAGTAGGCTTCTTATCTTGGCTGATTAATCACAGCATTTTACTCTTGCAATTATTTCGGTTGTCTGGTTGAATTTCAACATTGAAAGCCCAAGAGGAGGCACACTGAGTCACAGCTAGGGTGCTTCTTTCCTTTGCCTTGGACATTGAAATTCTGGGAACTCTAAATCTAAATGATGGCGTCTCTCCTGCCATGGACTTTGCCATCTGATTAGACACAATGGCAGCCCGTACCTTCAGACAGCCAGTCACTGGCCACACTCACGTTCTAGATTGCAAGGCATGAAGCTGAGATGGCGTTTCCATGTCAGCCTAGGTCAGACCCCATGCTGGCCATAAAAATAGCTTGAGGAGAGCAAGACACCAACATTGTTCATAGTGTGGAGCCACCAATCACAGGCATCTGATCTCCTGTGGGAGGGTATTCTCTCTAGCTCTGTCTCCCCCCCCCTTGTTTCCAGTGGAACTCAGGGCCCCACATATGCTGGGCAAGTATCCTACCTCTACGTTTGCTGGCCATCAGCTTAGCTCCAGGCTCAGCGAGAGACCCTATTTCAAGGGAATAAGGCAGGGAGAGAGCAGGACCAGTGTCCTTGTCTGTCCTCAGGTACATATGTATGAGTGATTTACCTGCAAACAAGTGAGCACTCTACCTCTGGCCCACCCTGAGCTTTTCCTAGTTAAAGCTGGGAAAGGGGGAACATGGGATTTCAAATTGGGCCTCAAGAAAATAACACACTAGCTAGGTGGTGGCAGCACATGCTTTTAATCCCAGCACCCAGGAGACAGAGGCAGGTGGATCTCCGTGAGTTTGAGTCCAGCATGATCTAGAGGACAGCCAGAGCTATATACGAGACCCTGCCTTGAAAAATCAAAACAAAATAACAACAACAACCAAAAAAAAAAAAAAAAAACCCATACAAACTAGACATGATGGTTGAATCAGGATGCCATTGAAGAGCTATGTGACCTGGGCTAAACACCCAGCTGACTCTCCACAAGGATGGTACGGGAGTTAGCGGGGCAGCCCCTGGGCTTGCTTCAGAAAGCACGTGGCAGGAGTTAAACATTGACCACATCCTTACAGGAGCTATGAAATACAGCCTTGTGTCAGCCTGCTGCAGAGCAGGCACTGTCCGGGTTTTTTAATGTGAGGTAATTAATGTAATCCTCCTGCAGCCCTCTGATGTAGAACTTCCACTAACGCCATGCCAGAGCTGACAAAACTAAGGTATGGAGAGGTGAGGTCACTTAACAGGGAGGCTGGTGTGGCATTCAGGTGAGGACCAAGCACAGGGGGTGGCATGCCACATTCTAAAACTCACCTACAAAGAAGCCCCACAGATAAGCCCGCTAAAAAGCTTTAGCGTTAAGAGAAATGTCTATAGAGCCTGATCCCTTAACACAGAGGTGACAAACTGGTCCTGCTGCCCAAAGAAGGCAAGGAACCTGTCCAAGGCCACAGCAGAATCAATGGAGAGCCTGGTCTGAACAGTCACTTTCCATTAGTCTCAGGTCCCTCTGGAGAATCTCAGGAGTTCTCCATAGTCCTTAAAACTCTACATTCAAGGCATAATAACACAATTGGAATCTTGCTGGTAAGAAAGCAATGATGAGATAATTGGACCCATCACTGTCAGCTTCCTTTCTGTCCCACAAGACACCCAGATGAACCTAGGTCTTTATTTGCTATCCCTGTTTTACAGGTAAGGAAAGGGAGACCCAGAGAAACCTCAGTAACTTCCTCAAGAGCATAAAGCCCAGGAAGTTAGGAGTTGGGCTGTGCTGGAACTTTAGAAGAACATGGCAGCTCTTGTGATTAAGGCCATTGGTTTACAGGCCCATCTGTTTGCTCCCTGGCATGGTTCTGAGCATCAAAATGAAATATTTTCAGATTATTTCTTGTGTGTGTGTGTGTGTGTGTACACTGAAGACCAGGGATTAGCATCAATCACTCTCCATTTGATTTTTTTGAGACAGGCTCTTTCACTTGAAGCTGGAGCCCACTGGCACTGGGGACTTTCTTGTCTCCATGCCAGGGTGACAGGTGCCCCCTGCTGTGCCCAGCTCACATGGGTGCTAGAGGCCTACATTCAGGTCCTCATGCTTTCAGGGCAAACTCTCTCCACCCCCCCTTTAGGTGATTTTAACAAACTACCAGAATCAACCCCAACACTCAGGAGGCAGAGGCAGGCAGATTTCTGTGAGTCGAGGCCAGCCTGGTCTACAGAGTGAGTTCCAGGATAGCCAGGGCTACACGGAGAGACCCTGCCTCAAAACAAAACCAGAAAACCTCCAAACCCACCCTTGCCACTGTCTCCCAGCCTTTTGCCCATAAGATCTGAATGAAGACAGTCCTGTCTCTGAACTGGGCTTCACATTCCTATCTCCCACTGGTAGAACTGCTGTAACTGGGCTTTTCAGAGACAGCTATGGGGGATGAAGAGAAGCCTGTGCTGGGCAGGCGTGCCTGGTGCCCAGTGCCTGTGCTGGGCAGGCGTGCCCGGTGCCTGGCGCAGCATGGCAGGATCAGGATGGGGCTGGAGTTGATTTATGATACTAGGATTAGATGACGCCTGGAACTGGGCTCCAGCCAAGTCACAAGGATGGTTTTTCCTCTCCACATTCTTAATGTGTATTTAGGTGGCAGCAGCAGGGTGCATGATGTGTGTGTGTGGGGGGGGTGCCTTCAGGCACATACACGTGGGTCAGAGGACAAGGTCTACTTGGCATCTCTCGGACACCACCCACTATTTATTAGCATTAATTTTGAGTCAAGTTCTCCCAGTGGCCTGAGACTCACTGCTTTGGCTAGGCTGGCTGACCAGCAAGTCTCAGGGATCTATCTCTGCCTCCTGATTGCTGTGATTACAAGTATATGCCACCATAGGCCTTTCCTGGTTCTGGGATCAAGCACAAGTCCAGGGCTTCCAGAGTGAGCACTCTGCTGGCTGAGCTATCTCCCCACGTCCCCTCACACCCCTGACCACACACATAACAGGGGGGTTATGAGAGGAGGGTTCACATCTGTCAAGCCCTTGCCACACGCCAGCCTAGGCCGAGCATATTTTGACACAATCACATTCTTTTCTCCAACAACCTTGGGAGAGCACTGTCCTTATGGCTGTCTTATATTCAGGGATTCTAGGTTTAGAGAAAAAAAAAAAGCCACCTTTTCAAGGATAAGTAGCGGATACCTCAGTTGGGCCCACAAAGTGTCACAGAAGCTGGGGATGGAGCAGGGCACCAGGGGCCATCGGAGGTGGTCACACATCCAGGGCCTTTAACAAGCATCTCTTGAAAACACAGCCAAGCCCAGAGGGGGTGGCAAGTGAATCTCTCAGGTCACACACAGTGGACTCCTTGTCTAGTGTTCTTTCTATCTCACTGTACGGCCTCTACATGGGAAGGGGGCCTGAGTTGGGCAAAGAGCCCTCAAGCGGAATTCAGGGGCCGCAGGGCTGTCTTACTCAGACTCCTCCTCTCCGGTGTCCTTCAGGCTCTCCAGGAATGCTTCTTCTAGTGTATCAAGCTCCTCCATAGGCACCTGGAGCAGGGAAGTCACATGACAAACAAGGACTCTGGCCCGGGCATCGTAGCGACCTTCAAAGGAAACAGAACACCCAAAGAATAAGCTCAGGTTTCAAGCCAGAGATGCTCAAGCAGTGGTGCAAACAGCAGAGTCCAATCCTGGGGGCAAAAGAAACAAGCCCCAGGGAAGCCAGCCTCGGGGGCAGCTCCCCCCATCCTCAGCATCATCCTGACTCAAGCATGCCACACCACACATCCAAGTGGAGAGTCTCCATTTTCTGTCCAGTGGCCTTGGATCATAGGATTTTTTTTTTTTTCCTGAGGCAGGGTTTCTCTGTGTAGACTTGGTTGGCCTTGAACTCAGAGATTAAAAGCATGAGCTCCCCCTCCCCCAGCTTCAACCTCTGATTCTTAGATAACAAATATCAGTCTCCCACAGCAGGCTTCAGAAGGCTAAGCTCTATTAATTTGTTTTTGTTGCTGCAATGAACTGCCCAGGCATAATCTTTTTAAAGAATTGTGTGTTTATAACAGATGGAGGGAGGAATGTACATATATATACATTACATATATATATACACATATATATACACATACAAATACATACAAGAATATGCCAGTTTGGCTGTTTGACCATCAAGTTCCAGGGATGCTCCTGTTTCTGTCTCCCCAGCGCTGGGATTACAAGTGCCCCTGGGCATGGCTTCTATGCAAATACTGAGGACTGAATTCAAGTCCTCACTGTTATACTCTTATGGTAAGCACTTTAGAGGCAGACCATCTCCCAATCAGCAGGTTCTCTCACACACATGCCCGATCCTGTCTTCATATAAGGTTTTGTTATGTATCCCTGCCTGGCCTTGAACTCACTAAGTAGATGAAGCTAGCTTTGAACTTCAATTCTTCTACTTCCTTCAGCCACCGCACCCAACTCTTTCCCCAGTTTCTAGAGGCTGCCCACAGTCCTTGGCTCCTGGCCACATGACTCCAACCTCTACTGCTTATTGGGTCTCCTTTCTTCCTCCTCTGGGAACCTGGCACTCTATCAAGCCACCTGGATGGCCCAGAACCACCTCCTCATCCCGAGATGCTTCACCTGGACACAGCTCCAAAGTCTTGTCAAATAGGGGAGCAAAGCTAGGGGCTCTCCAGAACTGAGGGTTGATACCTATGAGGGGCCCAGATTCTATCAAGCTCTGGACCCTTGTTTTCCCCCAAGAGGAAGCTGGTTTGCCATCTTGTGTCCGACCCTCTCCAGACTCATCCTGCGCCGGGGCCTGTGGGCCTGCAGACAGCCCCTCTCCTGGCATTCCTCCGTGTGACAGGCTTGCCTGTGTCAGACTAGATGACAAGCTGACTCATCTGAACACCCCATCCCAGCACCTGCCTTCAGTGAGGTGCAGCAGAAGAGCTTAAAATATTTTTTTTTTTTTTTTTTGGCAGAGAGAAAGTCACAGGATTTGGCATGCAGCTGCTCTCTAGTCTCACAGGCCCTGAGTTGTCAGAAGTGTGGTTCTTGGTTCCCACTGCCCATCTGTGTTGTTTGAGGAACATGGCACATGGCAGGGATGAGGATTCCTAACTGGGGATATAGATTAGTGGCAGAGCTGGCCTAACATACACTGGGCTCATCTTTAGAAACAGCAAGCACACACACACACACACACACACACACACACACACGCACACACACATCAATTCTTGCCTTGACTGGTGAGGTTGGGGGCGGGGTCCTCAGGGCTCACAGACCACATGCTATGATGGGAGCTGCCTACGTGCTTGGGGACAGACAAGTATTTGTCCCATCTTGGGGTCACTGGGTTAACACAGACAAAGGCACTCCTTTTTCTTTGAAGAGAAGCTCGTGACGCCCAAGTGATAATGAGGTTGTGGAAAAGGGTTGGCCAGGGTGATTAATGGGTGGCGATTGTAATTAGCTGTGAATAATACTCCATCGGTCAAGGCTGCAGTGATTCAGGCTGCCACGTGCATGGGTGATTAACATTCAGGGGTAAGATCAGGCATAAGGCTCCTTCCTGCAGTCTTTGGGAAGGGTCATTTCAAAGGCTGCGAGGGTGGGGTCTGGGGTGGGGCTGGGCTACTGGACTGGGAGCCAGCTTCTGTTTGAGGCGGGTCCTGAGTCCTGGGCTATCTCGGACATCTCAGGCTCAGCTCTCCTGCCAGCTAACCAGGTGACCAATTCACTTGTAAGAGGTGGTCCAGTCATTATCCACTTTGAGACTTAGACCAAGACTCTGGGCACTGGTCTAGAGCAGTGGTTCTCAACCAGGGGTTGTGACCCCTTGGGGGTTGAATGACCCTTTCACAGAAGTCGTCTAAGACCATTAGAAAACACAGATACTTACATTACCATTCATGACAGTAGCAAAATTACCATGATGAAGTAGTATTAAAACCAATTTTACGGTTGGGGGTCACCACAATGGGAGGAATTGTGTTAAAGGGTCGCAGCGTTAGGAACGTTGAGAGCTTCTGGTTCTAGAGCCTTCTGGTTCAGCCCAATATGTAAGGCCATCGGCTAAGGCCGGAGCCTCGTCTCCTAAGAACAGACAGGGTTTGAGCACTTTGCTCCCCCTCCGTAGCTACCATTGCTCTCTCACCTCTAGTCGCCCCGCTGGTCCCTCCTCTTTCATTTTGGCCCCATGCACTCCATTGGCCCTGTGGTAGCCAGAGAGATCCATTAAAACCCTCCATCAGATCATTTTTCATATCGGCTTAAAACTCCGACAGATCCCAACGTCTTTAGATTAAAACCAGCACATCTTGCCATGGCCTGCAAGCCTGCCCATTTCCAGGACCCTTCCTGACAGGATATCCTCTCCTGCCTCTTCTAGAAGCTAGCCTTTGCACTAGCATGCTTGCGCCTAGGAAGCTCCTCCCCCAGGGTGCTGCCAGGCTGAGCCACGTCCACCAATCATGCTTCAACTTAAATATCAATTCCTTGGAAAGGCTACCAGCTCCTCACCAAGAGCAGCCCAGCCTCAGTCACTCTGTTTCCCACAGGGCAGAGCTCCTGGCCTGCTCCTGGCTGTCTCTTCATAGCCGTGCTTAGTAGGTGCATCGGCTGATAACCACAGTCCTGGCCCACCAGGCTCTCTGCTGTGTCCACAGCTCTGCACTGCTCAAAGGCCCTCTGTCATCTCTTCGTGAGGTATCTGGTTTCAGGAACTCGGAGTCTTTTCTTCCCAGGAGACATGGGGGCCAGAGAGGATAACTGGTTAAGCCCCTCCCCCAAACCTAGAGCATTCTCTCTGAGGGTTATGAATCGAATGGCTCAGTTCCTTCTCAGAGCTCAGATCCTTGGGGGATGCTCTTGTGGCTGCCACACCGCTGTCTCTGTCCCCTCGTCAGCAGCGATTCCTGCCGGTCACCATTTGGACCGGCAGCTTTGGAGCTGGGGATGTGGCGGCTCAGTTGCCCTGGCTTCCATCCCCAGCACTGCATAAACCAGGCACGGTGGTGCACACCTGTAATTCCAGCACTTGGGAGGTCGAGGCAGGAGATCATCTTGGGACCCCGTCTCAAGCAAACAAACATATTGGTAGTTTGAAAGAAAGAGAGGGTTGTGATCCGCCCGGGTGAAGGAAGGACTCCCTGGGGGAGCGGATAGATGGACCAGTATTGGACAGGGTTAGTTAGACTGAGTGGATTCGTTGCTCCCTTCTGGCAGAGAGACTCTGATTCATGGGCCGGTGGGGTGGTTCAGTGGGTAAAGGGGCTTGCTACCAGCCTGACAATCTTCATTCAATCTCTTAAACACCTATGGTGGAGGGAGGAACCGACTGCCACAAGCTGTTCTTTGACCTTCACACAGGCGCTGTTCTCTTCCCCCAGTAAATACATGGAAAAAAAATCAAAGCAAACAGCCTATGATTCGTAATCACACCAACCTAGAAGTTTCAGCTCTCCACCACCAACGCCGGGCCACATTCTGAGCTATGCTTTGGTTCTACCCTTGCTTTCTCGAACCTTCTCAGCTTCCTGAGGCGGCAGGCACAGCTGCTCACACCATCGTGTCAGAGGAAACGGCACTGGGCTGGGTCAGGTGCCCAGGACCATTATCCCCTTGGTAGAAAAGTGGGCCATGCTCTTGAACCCAACTGTGATGTGTGTGTCTGTGTTGTGCATGTGCACCAGGATGGAACCCAGGGTCCTGGGCACGCTAGGCAAGGGCTCTATCCCGGCCCCAAGAATGTGTTTTAAGTCTGGCTTTATTGAGATGTAAGAGGAGGGTACTGTGAGCCTGGCCAGGGTCTGGGGACACCCCTCACAGGCCACACCAGTGCCAGCCTGCCCACTGCCCTGTCAGCTCTCTGCTCAGCAGCTTTCCCGATTATGCATTTCCGGGAGTAATTATTATTTATCCCTGTTCTTACGTGAAGCGAAAAATCTCCCATGAGAGGGAAGCCACATCATATTTCCATCCCCTTCGTGGCTCGCCTGAGACTAGGGCAGAGGGCACAGAGATCTACCTCAGAGGCTGCCTCCTATCTGCCTCCTCAGAAGCAGTGCTAGCCATGTGGCTGCACACATGCCTATGTCATTGAGATCGGGGGGAAGCACAGTAGTTAGGAGTGGATTGTGGGTGATGCTTCAGGATTAGAACCCCACTACGGGGCTTCTGGCTATGTGACCACAGACAGGTTATGGTAGTCACTGTGCCATGTCCTCTTTGATGGGGACAGTCATTGCATCTGTCTCTAGGGGGATTCCATTGCTTTCACCACGGAGTGCTTGGAAAGGAAGCGCTCAGCTGGGAGCCAGAACCATGCCCGGGGCCTAGTGCAGGGCCAGTGCATACAGCAGCCGTTCAGATCTTATTTGCTGAATGGAGGAAGCAGGATGCCCGAATCTCAAGGGCGCAGCCAGGGAACTCAGCAACTGGGCCACAGGAGGGACAGTCCTGCCAGGTTATCCTTGTTTCACAAAGCCTGGATTATTAGGGGGCAGCGGCATAAGCCCTCCAGAAAGACTTCTCTTGGAAAGCAGAGTCAAGTGCGAGGCACATGCCACTGAGGCTCATGTGCACGCACGTGCTGGGACCCTGGCTTCCTATTGATCTGCGGGGGACCCGTGATCAGGGCAAAGAGTGCACAGGGCAAAACTCAGGGTTCAGTTGCTCTGGCTTTGATTCAGAGATCACAGAGGTTCACACTGCCTTAAATAGAACTTTGAAATGTAACCCTGGGCTACTTGCTTAACCTCGGGGGCCCTGATTTCCTCCCCGTAAGTGGCGACAACATGCATTTTAGTATGAGGTTACATACTATGCAATAGCTCACGATCTATATAAAGGGCCCAAAGAGCAACTTGAATGACTTATAAGGATTACCGAGTGCAAATAAACAGGTCTCACCTGTGATAGCAACATTTTGATTTTGCATTGATATTTGTGTGTGAGTAGGCACAGGAGCACATATACAAGGTCAGAGGTAGGCACCGAGGTAGGCAACTTCTTCAGTTGTCCTCTCACTGGAGCTAAAGCCCATTGATTCGGCTATGCTGGCTGGCCAGTGAGCTCCAAGGATCTGCCGGTCTCCATGTCCTCAGTGCCTGAATTATAGAGGATTGCTGCAGTGCTTGGCTTTTATGTGGGTGCTGGGGATTTGAACTCAGATCTTCACACTTGTGCAGTGAGCTATCTCCCCAGCCCTGAAGACACTGTTGATTACCACATGACATGTGCTATTGACATATAATGGCTAGAGGCCAGGGAGGCTGATTGACATCCAACAGCAGATAGAATGCATCTTCACAGAGGCTCCTGTAGTCCCCGACATCCACAGAGCAAGCTGTGTGAGAGCTGCCAGCTCAGGCTGATTTACGTGCACTGCATGGCTGGCAGGCAAACAGCTTTGTGGGTTGCTACAAGATAAAGGAAAATTATTGGCAGCCCACCCAGTTGCCAAGATTGCATTGCTTTATAACTATCATCCCCAGACTGTCAATAAAGGTCAGTCTTCTAAGAAGTTCTGAGGAATGAGGCTTTTCATAGTGATTTCCTGGGCTGATTCTGAGTTCTCATCCGGCCTCATACAGGAAGCAATGTAGCCTCCCCACTGGGCAACCCTAGGCAAACTCTAGAGGAGAAGGATGTTCTGAGGGACTGCCCAGCTCTGATCTAGGCTTGTTCTTTGAAGAAAGACCATCTGCCTACCATTCTGCTGCTTTCTTTGCTCCTTCTCCCTCTCATTCATCCATCCATCCGTCCATCCATTCATCCATCCATATATACATACATATATGATATCCTGCCTGGCTACCTGCTTTCATCCATCCATCTATCCATTTAGGCACCCACCTATCCATTCATCCACCCTCCATATATTTATTCTTTCACTCACCCATCCAGCCATTATCCATCCATCATCCATCCATCCATCCATCATCTATCCATCCATCCATCCATCCATCCATCCATCCATCCATCCATCTTCCATCCTTAGTAAGGGTGCTTGGTAAGTGGTAGGTTTTTTAATACAAAGACATCCGCAGTGCTGGTTGGGACACTGCATTCAAAGAAGATGACCCTAAGAGGGAGGAAAGCCATTTTAAACTCAGGTGAAGAGTCAGCTCCAAGGCTGCTCACTGCAGAGTGGCATATGTTAGAGCACACAGGTGCTCATGACGGCTCGTGGTTTGCTGGTGAGGTGAGGGGGAGGGGCAAGGAATCAAATGGCCTCCTTTTCTTTCTTGACTTTGGTCTCTCCTGTGGGAAGGAGATCGCCCAAACCGACCTTGATGGTTGAGTTTCAGGTCTGCAAGCTGAGACAAGTGTCTGAAGTGCTTCACTGGGGCAGGAGAGTCAGGTGGCTGTGTGAGCACCTACATCCACACTTGGTACAGAGCAGGTGCCCAACGCACAGTAGCTTTCTTATCTTGAGATTACGCTAGCAGGTCTGGGTTAACTATGTCCATCAAACGCAAGTGCTGGAAAGTCAGTCCCAATGCAAGTGGTAAGTGGTGGGACCCTTAAGAGAAGATTAAGCCCGGAGAGATGGAAGCCAGCATTGCCAGAGTGTGTCCCAGCCCCGTCTTGCTTTCTCTCATTCTCTTTCCTCCCCTCCCTTGCTCTTCTGTGTTCTGCCATGGGAACTTCAACATGAAGGCCCATGCCAGATGCAGGTCCCTTGATATTAGACCTGACCTTCAGAACTATAAGAAATTGATCTTTGTTCTATGCAAGATACCCAGACCCAGGCTTTCTGTCAAAGTACAACACAGTTTAAGAACAGGACCCGGAGCTAGGAAGTTCACTCAGTGGGTAAATGCTTGCTGTGCGAGTGTGGCACCCTTAGTACAGATCCCCCAAACCCACATAAAGCTGGACTCCACACTTCCAGCAAAGCTCTGTGGGATGCTAGTGCAGGTGTTGGTCGTGTGTGGACCACATTGGGAGCAGCAGGCTCAGAGATCTTTTCCAGCAACATGGAGTACATTGTCCTTCTAAGCAGCAGCCCCCATATGGGTGACCTACGAGCTCTGCCATCCTGTTGGATAGTAACCGCACCACACAGGCCATCCTTAGTGGACACCCATGAGAAGGTGGCCGACTCAGCCTGTGCGTTGCCTGAGGAAGCCCTGGCTTTCCACTCTTCGAGGGTCTCTAAACACCACCTTGCGTAAAAGGGTCACCAGAGCCAAATGTCAGTATTTACAAGATACCCTGGCCACAGGTCCCAGAAAACCAGAATCCCAGCGGAGGCAGCACTTCTGGGACTTTCTCTCTTCCGTTGCACACCTCTCAGCAATTCTGCAGGATCTGTCACAGGGGGCTTTCTCCACAGCCCTCTCTGCCCAGCCTGATCACCCATCTTGCTGGCTCCTTGCTCACCCACATGTGCTGCCTCACTGACTGCCCGACCCAGGACGACTCCTTGCCTGTTCTTGCCCTTGAACTGCTATGCCTCCTGTTCACCCCCTCCAGTTTCCCAGGTGTTTTTTTTTTTTTGTTTCTCGGGTGTTTTTTGTTTGTTTTGTTTTAAGGCTGGGTCTCATATAGCCTAGGTTGGCCTTGAACTCCAGATCCGCATGAGTCTTGCTTCTTCAATTCTGTGAATAAAGGCATGGTGCCATCACATCCAGCATTAATCACCTGGCCAGGTGATTATCAAATTTTTTTGTCCTTTCCCACTGGTTAGGGGCTAAAAGCTCAGATTAGGGAATAGATAATACCTATTGGGGTTGGTGGAAGACAGTGGACAGCAGCTATGGGGGAGCAGGTGCATCTGAGGCAGTTGGGGCTGCTTAGCAGTGTTCCCCACTCCCTCTCTCTCATTAAGATATGATTGACTTTATGTCAGGGAAAAAAAAAAACTTGTTCAGATATCAAAGCAAAGCTCTCAAGATAAGGTTTTCCTGATGAAGTGTTTTTCTAGGAGATTCACAGAAGGGAAGGGAGGGAAAAGGCAAGGTCCTTGGGAAGGCCTGGAAGGGATTAGGATCCAGGCCAAGGTGCTCTGAAAACAAGCAGAAACTGAAAGACACATGAAGGATCCCGCTAGAGCCTCCAGAGGGAGCACTACCCTGCTGTCTGCATTTCAGACTCCTGGCTTCACACAGAGGAAACACTGTGTCACAGGAGGCCCAGGAAACTAACACAGGCAGATCCAGCCCTGCCCCTTACCTAACTGCCCCACCCCTAACTCTGTCAGATAAAACAGTTAAACTGCCATCCTCCATTAAGAGGCAGCAGATCTATCTCTGAACTCACTCAACAGGCGTTTTCTAAGTGCCTGGTGTTAAGCTTGACTTACCCAAAGCTTCCTAGGAGTGAGGAAGTGGTTATAAAGAAGTCACAAGAGAAAGTACAAAGCCATTTTTGTGGTCCACACTGGGAGGACCGATGGCATCTCCTCAGGTGACAGTTCCACTTCTTTGTCAATCTGACCAGATTTGGAATCACTGTAAGGTTGTTCCGTACAAGCTTTAACTGAAGAAGTAGGACATGAATGGGAGCAGTGGCGTTTCAAGGACTGGGGACCAAGCCTGAATGAAAGGGGAGAAAAGAGAAAGCCAGCTATGCCTGAGTGAGCATCCGCCTTTCTCTGCTTCTGGCTGTACATGCCATGTGACTTTGCCTCTTGCTCCTCCCACTACAGCCAGAAAGGCTTTTGCCACCATGCTGTCCCCTCCATGGTGGATGGTACCCTGAAACTATACGCCAAAATGGTTAGTTCTCAAACCCAGGACAAATGGCTGAGGTGTCTATTTAGCATATGGAAGCGGACCTGGCCACTAGGTTCTCCCTCAGTTTCTACCTGTGAAAGGGTTTGGCTGGCCTATCCTGCCCTCTGCCCTAAAGGTCTCCAGCCCAGGGCCTGGGCTGCCCTTCCCCAGATGCCCTTCCCTATAGAATCCAGCCATTTTTGTTACCAGGTCCTTTTGTCTACTCTTTACTCTCCTGGTCTCCTGGTCCATCTCTCTCCTCACCTAGCTCCTCACAGGGCCTGGCTCAGGGTCATGTTTGCTCTGGACTCTCCCAGATATACCTGCCTCTAGCTATGCTCTCCCCTTTATCTACAATAAACATCTCTACCACACCTAAGAGCTGTCATGTTCTCCCTTTTATTTCTATTTTTTCCATCCAAATATAAATCCTTTCTTCCTTAAGCTGGTGGGTTTTTAAAAACACTTTTATATGGGTAGGTGTTTTGCCTGTATGTGTGTCTGTGTGCCATGTGTGTGCAGTGTCCAGAGGACAGAGAGGTACCAGATTACCTGGGACTTGAGTTATAAATGGTTGCGAGCCACCATGTGGGTACTGAGAATTGAAGCCAGGTCTTCTGGAAGAGCAACAAGTGCTCCTAAGCTCTGAGCCGTCTCTTGCCAGCCCCAACAGTCTAATTTTAAACTAAAAACAAAGAAGCAAACAAAACAGCAGGGGAAAGCAGTCCTTCATTACCATAAATTATGCAGTCGTGTTTCCCACAGTTGGGGAACCCCAGGGTTCAGAACACCTGTGGCGCAAAGGATGAGCCTCCCCCTAGGAAAACCACCTTCTTGTCAGAAGGTATCCTTAAGTGTTTTTGTCAGGTCCTTTGTCACAGCAGTAAAAGTAACTGATGCAAGAAACAAATACTGGTAAGGAGGGACACTGCTGAGCCTGACAGTGTGGTTCATAGGCCTTTGGAAGGCTTGGCAGGACCGGTGTGAAAGAGTCTGAGCTGAAAGCTAGAGAATTCTAGAATGCTGTATGCAGAGCTTAATGGGCCATTCTAGAGAGCCACCCATAGAAGGCTCCAACTTATGAAAACACAAATTTATTAAAAAAAAAAAAAGTGAAAGCCATGAAGCTTTGTCTGCTTGAGCTCAGTTTCCTGGAGAAGCATCTTCCCAGGTTCAGTCCCTAAGAAGTACAGGGGAGAGTATAGGTGTTTAGTGAGTGTGCTGGATAGTTTTATGTTGGCTTGACACAAGTCATCTGAGAGGAAAGAACTTCAGTTAAGAAAAGGACCCCATAATATCCAGTCGTAGGGCATTTTCTTAATTAGTGACTGATGGGGAAGTGCCCAGCCCATTGTGGGTGATGTCATCCCTAGGCTGGTGGTCCTGGGTTCTACAAGAAAGCCATGGGGAGCTAGCCAGTAAGTAGCACCCCTCCATGGCTTCTGTATCAGCTCCTGCCTCCAGGTTCTTGCCTGTTTGAGTTCCTGTCCTGACCCCCTTCAACAATGAATTATGATTATGGAAGTGTAAGCCAGATAAACCCTTTCTGCCCCAATTTGCTTTTTGGTCATGGTGGTTCATCATAGCAATAGAAACCCTGAATGAGAGAGCAGGTATGCACAATGCATGAGTTATAGGGTCACAGAAGCTTGCGCCGACGTTCGAGAGAGCTGGGAACTGTAGGTGATATGCAGCAGAGTTAGATTCCCTTCAAGGAGGTCCTAAGAGACCACTGGAAGAAGCCGTGGGGGTGAAGCCTAAAATGCATTGGAGACCCCAAGAAGGCTGAGAAACCTAGACCATGGACCATACACCAAGAAAAGCTGCAAACACCTAGTGAAGAGGCCCTAAAGAGGGCTCTGTGCTGTGGGGCCGAAGCCTGCCGGGGCACAGGAGGCCAGCACTTGAGTCGGGACCACCAAGAGCTCCGGATGTCAGGTGAGGGTTGAAGGATATGTTCCCTGTCCTCCTGGACTTCCGGCTTGTCTGAGCTCATTCTGTCCTTTCTTTGTCCCAACTCTTTCCTTTTGGAATGGGGGTGCTTACTCTGTGCCTTTGGATACTGGGATTGTATAACTTATATTCCTGATTTTACAGACTTATCGTTAAAAGATCACCCTGAGTGTCAGAAAAGACTTGGGGCTTCTGAACGATGTTAGAACTGTTAAGGTGAATTACATACATGCTATGGCGTCGAGGTCGACGGGTAGAATGATGAAAATGATATGTTAGGGTATCACATGGACACAGGGTGGTGATGACGATTAATCTTCACTGCGCGTGTCTGTGAGGGTGTTCCCAGACAGATTAAATGAGGAAGGGACTTGCCCTGCATTCGTAGCACGTGGGCTGAGGGCTTGGAATAAAAAGAAGGACACAAACGGGGAACCAGCATTCATCTCTCTGGATGCAATGTGTCCAACCACCCTAATCTCCTGCTCTCTGCCTTCCCCACCAGAATGGGCTGTGCCTTCCTTAAAAGTTTCTCTTGTCAGGCATTTTGTCACAGAAGTGAGAAAAGCAACCAACACACCCAGCAACTGGAGGCTGAGTGGGAGGAGGTAAGGACAGAGCCGGTGATCTAAGGACAGCGAGTTATGGTGCCCAGCCTGGAGACTGTGTGCAAGGACTCCACGATGCAGGCAAGCGCTGGACACCCAGGGAGCCACAAGATCCACAGCTAGTAGAAGCCACCACTCAGGGCTGAGACTTCACTATATCGAATGAGGAGGCAGGAGGCATGAGCACCCGCTAGGGCCTCGGGGCCACATTGGAGGTGCTGAATCCCTTGATGGGTATGACGCAGGGAGACAATGGTGGCCAAACAGGCCTCTAGAAACAGCATTGAGACATGAGTGGAGAGATGGGTATGGGCTGGAGTGCCAGTTAGAAGGCCCTGTGGGACTATAATGGCCCACGGTTAATGAAGCAAGGGTCAGAAGAGCTTCAACCTTAGACACCTCAGATGAGGATAGCAGGCATTGGCTCCCTCCCCCTACCAACCTGGTGACATAAAGCTGATTGCCCCACCATCAACCCTAGTAAGAATTTATTACCTTGACAGTTATCAGACTTCATTCCCTGTTTGACCTTCTAAGATCCCCCCCCCCCGCACTTCCACCCAAGACCCTACAGCTCCTGAGTATGCAAATGAAGCATCTTCTAATATCCCTGTCCTGGCCAATTGTACACAACCACACAAACCTTGCCCCAGAGACTCTGGCCACCCCCCAGTGTCATAATACCTCTCCCCCGCCCAAATAAATGAACCAGTTCTCTGAAGCTGTTCCTGGGAGTGTGTTCTTTACTCAAACAATGCCAACCAAGATCCTGCCTGCACCCATCCCTCACAGCTAAGCTTCCCTCCCTCCAGCCCAGCCTGGTGGGCAAAAGGCCTGGATACCCCGAGGGGGAGATGTGGACACAGAGCAGCAAGACCCCAGCTGTCACCTAGGAGGCCATGACGGTGCTAAGCCCCAGGCTGCTGGGAGGTGGGGAGGGGACAGATTTGAGGGTTAAGAGGCAGAAGTTAAATAAGGCCCATCAGTATCACATGGTGCTCATCAAAGACACTGGGCCAGACACCAGCGCAGCATGGTCCCCGGCCTCCCGTATGCACACCACATCACAAAGGCAGCAAGTCCACTCACCATCCTTGAGTGAGAAGCTCAGCAGGTCCTACGGGAAAAGGAGACAGAAATCAGTGACGTGCTGACAGGCCACCAGCCAGCTTACATGACAAGTAGTGACTCCTATCGAGCGGAGACCGTGAAAGCCCTGCACCCTGCAGTCCACCGGGGAGCTAGGCAGTGTGAATAAGCAGGCCAATGTGAGGACAGGAAGGCCCTGCTTTCTGCCTGTGCTACCAGCAACCCCACAAGCTTCTGCCTACTTAAGCTGCACTCAGAAAGGGTGACGTGCTCACGGCCACACAGCAAAGCTGCTGCTTCAGAAGAAGAGTCACTGTAGCTTGAAAGAATGGGCTGTGGGGTCAGACCACCAAGGTTCAAATCCTGCCTTGGCTACTTTTCAGCGGTGTGACCTTGGGCAAGGAACTTAATCTGTCTGTGCCATAGTCATATCAACTATAAAATAGGGATGATTATATAGGTTTAAACATCCCTAATTAAAAAAATCCCAATTCCAAAGCTATATATATATGTAATATGCACACATATATGTATTTATACATATACACATATGTGTATATATATTAACAGATTTATTTATGTGGGTGCGTGTGAGCACCTGCAAGTTTATGTGCACATGTGTGTGCAGGAACCTGAGAAGGCCAGAAGAGGGCACTGCACTCCCCAGAACTGGACTTACAAGAGCAGCAAGGGCTCTTAATAACCCCACTCCCAGTTCCAAAAATATTTCAAGCGAAAAAATTCCATACTGTGAACTGTGGTTCCACGAACAAAAGTATTAAAAACATATGAAATTACCTTCAGACTACGTATGTAAGAGGCACAGGAAACAAATATCAATTTTGTGTGCAGAGTCCGTGTCCCATCTAAAAACACCTTATGTGTGTATGTAAGCGTTCCAGCCTTGGGGTTTCTGGGGAGAGAATGAGTCATTTCCCTTCCAAGTAAGTCATGCGGGCTGGGATGGCAGCATAGTCCAATGCACCGTCATCATATATTACAGTGGTGATCACAATTTAGTTGCTGCTGAATTACCATGGTAGAAACCTTCACTCCTCATTTAATGCGCAGAGAGTACTTATAATTAGGTCTTGGCTCTACAGAACTTAACAACCTCCTCAAACAACCTCCTGGGGTAGGGGACACAAGCTGAGTGCCCCACGTCCAAAATGCTTGCAACCAGGGTTGCCGTCAACACTTCCAGCTGGGAGGGGGAGGTTGGAATATTTTTTAAGATTTATTTTTATTTCATGTGTACGGGTGTTTCGGAGGCATGTGTCTGTGCACACGTGTACAGGGCCTGCAGAACCCAGAAGATGGCACCAGATCCCCTGGAACTGGAATTGTAGATGGTTGTGAACCGCCCCATACCTGAGTGATTGCTGACGGGTCACCTTTCAGGATGGGGTCCTTCAATAACGTCTGAGCGAAGATGTCAGCCTCTTCACCTCCCAGGCCACTGGCAAAGGCAGTCATGGTGGGGAGGACAGCTTCAGACAAATGCAGCCATTTTACCAGGCCTGTCACAAATTCTGTGCAGAAGGGGCTGAAAAGAGGTGTAGTTAGATCCTGACCTTCTGGAGAACACGACCTGCCAAGGCCAATGGTGGACGGACAGGGTCACCCATGTCAGCCTGTGACGAGGAAACACGGAGATGGCCCAGGCAGGGCCTTAAGCGATGCAGCTCCTCCCTTCAGTTCCCACCGAGGCTTTTTACCAAGGGGCACGAGAACCACAGATAGGAAGGCAAGCCAGCAGCTGCTGCCTGTGTGACCTGGACCTGAGCCATGCTGGGGAACTGGGAATCAGGGAACAGGAGTCACCCCAGAGTGGTGGGATGTGAGAGAAGAGGGGGAGAGTCCAAGTCCTAAGTAGCCCCAGATTCACCTGCTCAGCTGGACAGCAGCAACCCTGGGAAAGCAGGAGAACAGATGTCATCAAGGACTCATTTCTGGGAAGATAGTTATGGTAAAGGTGGAGTCCTCACTCCAGCTGGCGGGCTGTCACGGTGCGTGCTAGAGGGACAACGGGGCCACTGTGGAGAGTTGGGAGCCTCATGATCTGAGATAGAAGTGTACCGTATCTTGGGGACCGTGGCAGAGTCCACACCAACTTTGGGTGCAGGCTGCCGTCTGTGGGCAAGCAATGGTGGGGCATGGGAAACAGGAGAATTAACCAGGAAGTAAAGAGAAGGGAAAGCCCAGATGTCCCATTTAAACTCCTAAAGTGGAGTCCCATCCTCATGCACTGCCCTGGGCTTGCAGGCCTGGGGTCTGCTCCCTGCAGGGAAACTGGCCAGACTGGGGTGGACTCCTGGGTAAATTTAGAACTCCCTGGTGGTGAAGGAAACTAAGGAGCCCTCCATCTTGCACCACACCGCCCACCCCTCTCATTCCTCACAGCTGCTGAGGAGCGGAGAGGTCTCTAAGGCTGGGGCTATTGCGGGGTGATATGGGAGCTAGGGTGTAGATCCTGGCTTCGCTGTCACCAGAAACTTGTCACCCAATAATAGAAATTATTGGGGCTCCTCCGGGAACTAGCACCTACAGAAGGGAAGGAGGAAGCAGAGCTGAGCACAGGGCTGGGTGGGGATGGTGGCGCACAGCTGAGCTGTATGTTGCCATCTCGGGGGCACACCTCAAGACATTGCTACCGAGCTTGAGGGAAGTTATGAAGATGGGTGCCCCAGTGGCCTCAAGTGGTGACTCTGTGCCAGCTATCTCGGGGAATGAGGTGACATCTTAGAAATGTGGTCTTGTGTAGCTGGGGCAGGCCTCAAAGGTGACAGACGGCACAGGGCCGGGCGGACAGCCCCTCCTTCATTCCTGTAAGGAGAACAGAGCACCTTAGCAGCTTGGGAAGGTCCACTCTGTGCCTCTGAGTCCTTCTCTGTAAAAATGGGATCAAGAGACCAGCTTCATAAGGCAGAACACAGCGTGCAGCCAACGCTTGAGTAAGGCTAGTGGCGTTGTAACTGATTGACAGGTGACTAAGGGAGACAACGGAGAAAAGGGTGAGAGTTTGACCGTGGCATCCAGAGTTTGACCGTGGCATCCAGAGTTTGATCGTGGCATCCAGCCACCCTGGGGAATCCTTGGAGTCCCCGATTCACTTCTCTTTTTTTTCTAAGGCTGTAAAATGTAGGTGGCATCAGGACCCATCCCTGGAGTTATGTAAAAGATAAAATGATAGCAGCAGTACAAGCCATCTGCAGACCTGCAGTAAACGTTATCTCTTGTGATAGCCTTGTGACAGATAACTCACTTCCCAGAGGATCATCCCAGGGGACTGACCTAGGGTAGCAGGTGGGTGTGGATGGGGATGGCTGCAGAAATGATTAAGTGGGTGAACAGACAGAGCCATCAATGTATTGTACAGGGATGGCTCAGGGCCAAGGGAGTAGTCTAGCCTGATGTCTGTCTGTCAGGAGAGTCTTAGACCTAAAGGATCATGTTGTCATAAAAGCACAGGGTTAGAGAGCACAGCACAGATGCTGCCCCCCGCTTTGAGGTCCTGGGCTTCATCACTCCACCTCTCTAGACCTTGGATTCTGAGTATGTAAAATAGTTGTGATAAGGATGAACCCTAGTTCATAGGGTGTTGGAAAGATTAACAAGTTAATATCTGGCCTGGGCAAAGAGTGGCACATGTAAGGCACTACCTACTGACAGATGTCTGTAACGGTTGCCCTAGTTTCACTTCTGTTGCTGTGATAAAAACACTTGAAAAAAGCAGCTTAGGGGAGAAAAAGTTTAGTTGGTTTTTTTGGCTTCCTGTTCCAGGTTATGGTCCACCATTGCAGGGCAGTCAAGACAGGAACTTAAAAACATCGTATCCACAGATGGAACAAGCCCACGGAGCTTGGCTTATCTCCTTGCTCCCAGCAATACAGTACACCTCTCTTGTACTATTCAGGACCCCCCTGCCGAGGGAATGGCGCTGCCCAGAGTGGGCTGGGTCTTCCCACATCAACCAACCGTGGAAAGAGTCCTCCACAGACAGCCCCACAAGCCAATGTGATCTAGATAGTTCCTCATTAAGACTCTCCGTAGGTGATTCTAAGTTGTGTCAGTTGACAGTTAAAACTAAACAGCCCAGTGGTCTGGTAGAAGCCACCCCCCCTTCCGTGTGTGTGTGTGTGCGTGTGTGTGTGTTATTCAGCATATCAACTCAACAAGTTATAGGTCAGATGGGCAGGGCCTTGGTATTGCTGTTAACTGGTTGGTAGTTGGGTTGAAATACATGAAAATAAGCCTGGGGTTTTGTGCATAGAGTGCAAGTCCATCCATCTTGCAATGCCAGGTGCCATGCTTACCCACTATGGAGCCAGCCCCGCTCTAGCCACTGTACCACCCAGGGTCATCACGTCAGGCTTGTCACTCACTAAGAGTGTCCTTAAAGGTAGGACACTCTGGCTTCTAGGGTTCAAGCTCTCCGGAGTCCCAAAGGGAAACAAAGGCAAAGATTCCTTAGAATCTTGGCTTCCTCATTCTTCCTCCAAAGTTGCTTCTCCCATGGACCACAAACTATAGCCTTCAGGAATCTGGCCCCTAGCTTGCTTTTGTGAATAAAGCTTTATTGACACATAGCCATGCTCTTGCTGCAGCCACTGTGGGCCTACGACAGAGAGGTTCAGTAACTGACACACACCACAGCCTGAGAAAAAATATCCGAGCCTTGGTAGAAGTTTGTGCCCAGCTTTGTCTATCCAAGTGGTCTTGACTTTTTATGAGAAGTGGTCTCAGCATATGGCCCAGGTTGGTTTTGAATTTGTGATTTTCCGGCCTCAGCCTCCTGAGCACTGATGTTAAAAATCATGAGTGTGCAGCAGGACACATATCTAGGCCTGGAGCTGCTGCACCTGGCTCTACATTGCTTCTTTGGCTCTACTTTTGTCTTTTTTCATTTCTCTTTTTTTTTTGTGGTGCTGGGACTGAGCCTCATGCATGCTAGGCAGGCACTCTACTGCTGCCCAGCTCTGCATTTTGAATAAATCAAATCAATTGTAAGAAAGAGCATCTAGGATGCTCACAGGACAGATAAGAAATAACTATTCAAGATATTTGCTTTGATGTCCCTTGAGGACACCAAACTGCTTTTTAAAGAAAACAGAAACCAACAGCAGCCAATCTGGGCTTTAAAAAGACAGAGAGTTCAGAAAAGAAAAATGTGTTCTGCCTTAAAATTCAGATGGGCAGTGACTGGAGCACAGCACGGGGAACAGTGAGGAACCGGGGAGCCCAAGGAGAATTCTGGGGGACACAGGAACAGAACTCACACTCCTAGTGCCCTCTTAGATGTGCCCAGGTCAGGCTTGCACTTGGCTTCATCAGGACCTGCTTACAGAAGGTCCTCCTCAGGCTGTGCTCAGTTTAGTAGGTGGTGCCAGATTATCTGTTTAGAAGAGCTTTTGGGAAGATGGTGGCTTCCTGTGCTTGGTACAAGTAAGGGACAGAGCAGACGTTGAGCTGAACTCTTGTGGGAGACACAGGCTTGCCCGGTGTGGAGGTTTGAATGAGGTGTCCCTTGTAAGTCTCTCTAAGTATCTGAACACTTGGTCCCCATTTGGTGGCTGTGTGGGAAAGATTGGGAGGCCTGGCCTTGTTGGAGGAGGTGTGTCACTGGGGGTGGGCTGTGAGGTCTCAAAGCCTCTTGTCACCCCAGTGTACTCTCTGCCTCCTGTTTGGGGTTTGAGATGGGAGTTCTCAGCTGTTCCTGCTGCCATGCCTTTACTTTACAGAACTAACCTTCTGAAACTGCAGGGCAGTTTAACGTTTTCTTTTAGAAGCTGCCTTGGTCATGATGTTTTGTCACAGCAATAAGGAAAGTAACTAAGCCACCCGGGAACAGAATATCCAAGATGTTTCTCACTGCTAGATGGAGGCCACGAGATTGATGACATCACCATCATCATCATCATCATCTGAAATAGTGTCTTCTATAGGCTGGCTTCCAATTTACTAGTGGGTGAGGATGACCTTGAACTCCCAAACTTCCTGCCTTCACATCACAAGTGGCAGGATGTCAATCCTGTGCCGCCGCGCCCGGTTTGATGTGGGGCTCAGGCTGTAGTTCTCAGCCAGGTTCTGCAGAAGCCATCAACACACAGCTCCTGCTGCCCGCTGTGACACCAGTGCAGGGCCAGCTGTTTCTCTGATGATGGCGAGAGCTGTCAAACACTTCCCTTTCCCCCAGGCTCCTTGGCAGCTGTGCCTTGGCCATGTGACTGGATCTAACCAATGACACAAAAAGGAAGCCCTGTGGGGTGTTGTGGACAGATTTTCTGTCCGTATTTCTCCTGCTTTGGGCCTGGTCCTCTGGAGATGTGATACATGGAACTGAAGCAGCTATTGGCCCATCAACCCAGGGATTATCTATCCTCCTCCTCCTCCTCCTCCTCCTCCTCCTCCTCCTCCTCCTCCTCCTCCTCCTCCTCCTCATCATCATCATCATAGCACATAAGGAAAAGAAATCTACCACTCACTCCTTTAGTCCTGTGTTTTATGACTTGTACTCCAAAGTACCCTGACTTCAGGAACAGATTCCACTGTTATCCTCATTCTATGAGGGGCAAAGGAAGTAAGGTGTCACGTTAGCCACACCCATTACTGTGTAATGAGCACCTACTGTGTGCTAGGCACTGTGCTGCTTATCCTACAGATGCACAGCCAGACTGCTGCTCCCCATCAGGCTCAAGTCACCCTCCCAAGCACATGGTAAGTGCTCAATAAACATACATTTTATGAACGAATACCTCCCTTGTCCTCTGTGGACAGAGACCCACTTGAGGGAAGGGATGAGATCAGGCTCATTTATCACATACACAAAATCTTCCATGAACAGAAAATTGTGTCTGGCATCCAGTTGGAGCTCAAAAGATGCTTAAGGGTAGCATACCTGAGAGATAACTGAGCAAGAGGTTACCTCATCCCCCTCTGAGGCTTGTGGTTGTGGTTGCCTATGGGACTCGACAGCTGACTGGCTATTGGGAGTCACCTCCCTGAAAAGGCCTGGCCTTCCCTCTGAGAGACAGAAAAGCTCACCTTTGCTCAGGTTCTGGAAACAACTGTGACAAGGAGATGCCACAGAGGGCAGCATAGGTGAAGCGGTTGGCCTCCGTCAGCTCTTGGCCCAGGGGCTGCTGGGACTCCCCTTCTGTAGCTGACTCTGCTGCCGGAGGCTGCCTGAGATGTGGCCTTTTCCATGTGGCCATTCCCAGCCCTGCAAAACACAGTCCCAGTGAGATGCTTCCAGGAGAAGGTATTGCCTATCAGAAGGGACACAAAAACCGTCTTTCATAAACTAACCGTGGTGGCCCTTGCCTGTCATCCCAGAACTAGGAAGGCTGAGGCAGACGGGCTGGAAGTTCCCAGTCAGCAAGGCTACACAGTGAGATCACAAAACAACAACCCTAAATGATAAGACTAACGTATTAGTGCTGCTAGAATGATGGATTTCTATTCAGTGCCTTGTTTTTTTGTTTTTAATATTTTATTTTTTTATTTAACTTTTATTTTATGTACATTAGTGTGAAGGTGTCAGATCCCTTGGAATTGGTATTACAGACAGTTTTGAGCTGCCATGTGGGTGCTGGGAATTGAACCCAGGTCCTTTGGAAGAGCAGGCAGTGCTCTTAACCAGTGAGCCATCTCTCCAGCCCTCAGTGCCTTGTTTTATTTTGTTTTGTTTTGAGATGGGTCTCATGTAGCTGAGCTAAAACTTGCTACATAGCTGAAGATGATCTTGAACTCATGCTTCCTGCCTCTGCTTCCCATGCTGGGATTACCTAGGCCACTATGATCAGCTCTGTTCACATTCAGGCCAGGTGTGGTGGTGCACACCTTTAATGCCAGCACTTGGGAGACAGAGACAGGCAGGTCCCTAGAGTTTGCTGGCCAACCATCCTAATTCTAAGCTGCTGAGGTTGGGGTTCAGTGAGAGAGAGAGATTGTCTCAAAAGAATGAGGTGGAGAGGGATTGAGGAAACCACTGAGGTTAAGACCTGAGGTTGACCTCTGGTCTCCACATACAAGTGTTCACATGTGCACACACAGGAATACATATATAAGTATATACGTATACATATATACGTGTCTGTATATATGTAGACAAATATATAGCAGTATATATACATTATAAACCTCCTACACACAGACCAATGCACACACAGAATAGTCGGTTCTGTACTGAGATATATGCGTGTGTCCTTGTCATCGTCCCCCAGCAGTGCACGGAGTAACAACTACACATACAGGCTATTTAGAGATGACTCCAAGTCTCCCTTGGATGTGTTGTTCTGCTTATGTGTGAATACGATGCTGCTTTAGGAAAAAAAAAAAAAAACAACCAACACTTGAGCATTTTCACATTGAGGTGACTGAGAGTGGTTCTAAAATCAATCCCTACATGACACCAAAAGGTGACCATAGTCCCAAAACGGAAACAGCCCAAAGGACCACTCATAGCAGAAGGTGTAGAGTGAGTCAATGACCATCAAACACTACACAGCAATGAAAAAGAATGAGAGACCCATTAAATAGACACATCCCACAAACAGCCTACAGTTAGCAGAAAGCTGCACATGGGAGACTGTATGTGGCTGAGTACCATGCACAGGACATAGATAAAAACAGTGAACAGTATCTCTAAAGGGCATGTGGAGGCTTCCGGGTGATGGAGACATTCCCCATCTTGACCTGGGTGGTGGTTACATGTGTGTAAATATGATCAACAATCACGAGGTGTGCACTTCAGATCTGTGCACCTGGCGTATACTACACCTGGGTGAGTGAAGGTAGGAAGGTAGAGAGGGGAGTTCTCCCTCATTCCTTGGGGACAGGGGAGGCAGAGACAAGCAGGGAAGAGAAAGGGGCAAGCCAAGCCCAGCCAGGTGTCCAAGTGAGGAGGAGGAGGATTCAGGGAAAGATGCACCGCAGACATCCAAGCATCTGGGATAAGAACAGGTACAGACCCTGATGGACATCCAGCCCCCTCCACCTGATCAAAAGGAGACCCTAGTGGCTGGCTGTGGTGGCACACACTTTAATCCCAGCACCCAAGAGGCAGAGGCAGAGGCAGGTGTGTCTCCTCTGTGAATTTGAGGCAAGCCTGGTCTACAAATCTAGTTCCAAGTCAGCCAACAGAGAAACCCTGTCTCAAGAAACCTAGAAGGAGACGAAGGAGAAGGAGGTGGAAGAGGAGGAGGGGGAGGAAGGAGAGGAAGAAAGGAAAGGAGAAGGAGGGAGGGAGGGAGGGAGGAGACCCTGGTAATTCAGCCTCACCATGCTTCGATGTTCTTCACTGACAAATGACTATGTAGCTGCCCAGGGAAGCCACTCCTCAGTCACCAACAGAGCCCATGTGTGAGCAAAGCTGGGCCTGGGGCTCACACCACATATTACTTGTTAAAGAAATGAATGCTGCTGGGCAAGGTGGCACATGCCTCTACTCACAGCACTTGGGAGGCACAGGTAGGCAGAGTTCTCTACGAGTTCCAGGCCAGCCTGATCTAGGCTAGCCAGGGCTAATCAGTGAGACTCTGACGGAAAAGAAATGAAAAGAAAGAACACCCAGGCCACTCAACAAAGAAATGCTGCGCTCCCCGGAACAGAGCGCAGACATAATAAACTATATAAGGAATGGAGATACGCTGAGCGCCTGCCCTGTATGCACTTCACCCTGGATCCATCCCCAGTACTGAATAAACCAGGTGTGGGACCTTGTCTTGAAGACTAAGCTGTCTGTCCCTGGGCGCCCAGGCTGTGACTCTGGCTCCAGGTGGTAAGAAGGGTCACATGCACAGTTTGCACATCTGCAAACGGCCTCAGAGGGGAGGCCACTAGACCCGGGTCACACAGCCAGCAAAAGACAGACCGAGAGAACCCAGGCTAAGGTCTGGGCCATTGCCTCTGTTCTGAATAATGGTCACAATACTAAGAATTTCTGAGTTTTATTAGCTAACTCCACACTATCCTTGGCCCCTAAATTTGTTCCTTTACAGCTGAGTGATAATATATATGTATATGTATAACTATATATCTATATGTACATAACTGTTACCTATCTGTCCAATAATAATTAGTTTTTAAAACATAACGATGTATTAGTTTTCAAAACATAGTTAAAAGCAACAGACTTTTTTTTTTAAGGGTACACTCAAGTATCAACTTTATTTAGGGTAAATTGGACTCTGACTAGTCTCTGTAATATCTATATTTTTGAACACTGAATCAAAGTTTGTAAAAACTTTCTGATCTATTTAATCCTCACGAGTACCATGTAAGGTTAAGCGGGGAGGGAAGAAGCAGGATTCCCTCTTTCAGCTAAGGGATGGGCTCACGACCCAGACTTTTGATTTCCAACCTCTATTTCTCTCCTCTGCCCCAGCATTCTGAATCTTCCTTCCCTTCTTTCGGATGAAAAAACTGAAGCCCACAGAGGTTAAGACCTTAACCAAAGCCCCCCAGTAAGACTGGCCTCCAGTGGTTCCTGGAAGTGGGTCGGCCCCAGTCCTGAGGACCAGCTGCCAACATGGTGGCGGGATGAGGGATCAGAGGGCCCCACTGTCAGCAGCTTCAGCAATCTCTGCTGTGTGCCATTTGCAGGCAGTGGTAATTGCACCTATTATCCTGGAGAGCCCAAGATGGCACTGTACTGGGCTGGCATCTGGGGAGCCCTCGTTAGCTCCCTGGGGAAGGAAAAACCGCCTGTGACCAGGCGAGCATGTGCCTGCTTGCTCCTAACCACTCCGGGGGAGGAGTGTGCAAGGTGCAGTGAAAGCTCTGCTCAGGCCAAACTCACCGGCTCATTCTCCACAGCGCCCTGCTGTGCAGAGCTTTCTCTACATCGTGGCCTAGTGGCCTTTGTGTCATGCCTGGTCCTGTCACTCCCCTGTTTAAAAGCTTCCCAACAATGGCCTACATCAGTGGTTCTCAACCTTTCTAGTGCCAAGAATGTTTAATATAGTTCCTTATGCTGTGGTGACCCCCCCTCAACCATAAAATTTATTTTATTGCTCTTTCATAACTGTAATTTTGCTACTGTTACAAAGTGTAATGAAAATATCTGATCAGTGTATCTGATCTGTGGCTAACTCACAGGTTGAGAAACACTGGCCTACAAGCTCCATCTTGATGCCGTCTGCTGCAGGAACCCTATCTTACGGCCTGGTGCCTGTCTTGCCCCTCACTCCCTAGCCACACTGGCTGCCTTCCTGCTCTCACATCTGCTCACTGTTCTCTGAGCCTTTACACCTGCCCTGCCCCCTGTCTGAAACTTCCTTCTCCTTCCATCACACCTGGCCTCAGTCTAAATGTCACCTCCTCTGGGAAGCCTTCGCTGACCATCTAAAAGTGTCTTTGCTTCCCCCTTCCAGCACCCTGCTCTCGCTTAATATTGCTCGTTAATAACCGAAAGAGTGTATTTTCCCAGATTGCCTTACCTGTGTGTACACACGGAATGTAAGCCTCAGAGCAGACGATGCCCTTGCTTCTCCCCCTCACTCTCTCTGCTTTAGAATACTGCAGGCATCAAACACACTTGCTGAAGAATGAAGATGCGTTCATTCTGCTGGGACACAGATAATAACATACTGACACACAGTGACATAATCATCAAGTGACTTGGTCAAAGTCACAGAAGTGAGAAGGGGAGAGGGGCTGGCGGGATGGCTCAGGGGGTTAAGAGTACTTGCTGCTCTTGCCGGGGACCCAGGTTCTATTCCTTGCACTGACATGGCAGCTCACAACCACTAATATCCAGACCCAGGATGTCTGGTGCCCTATTCTGGCCCCTGTGGGCACTGCACACATATGGTACATATACATTCAGGTACACATATAAATTTTAAAAATCTAAATCTTAAAGAAATGAACAGCCAGGCATGGTGGCACAGGCCTTTAATCCCAGCACTCAGGAGGCAGAGGCAGGCAGAGCTCTGTGAGTTTGAGGTTTGCTTGGTCTACAAAGGGAGTCCAGGTCTTTTTACATAAAGAAACCATATCTCAGGAAAGAAAAGGAAAGGAAAGGGGCTGGAGAGATAGCTCAGAGGTTAAGAACACTGACTGCCTTTCCAAAGGTCCTGAGTTCAATTCCCAGCACCCACACGGTGGCTCACAACCATCTATAATGGTGTGTTCTTCTGGTGTGTAAGGATACATGCATACAGAATGCTGTATAAATAATAAGTAAATAAATCTTTTAAAAAAGAAATAAAAAGGGAAAAGAAATGAATGTGAATAAGGAGGAATCAAAATTCATATTCATCTCTCTCTGTGGAGTCTATACCCTTAACACTTCACTGAAGAAGTCGGGAAACAGAATGTATGATTGGTGTGAGTGGAACAGCACAATCAAACATGTGGGGTAGGTGGGAGGGAGAGGGATCAAGGGGACCTATATGGATGGATAGGAGGGAGGCTTCTCCCACAGAGGGTTGGGGAGGGGTGAAATGACAAGAAAACAGATGCAACAGAGGGCTGGATAAACACTGTACAGGTGACATGAGAGATGGAGGGCTACCAAAAGGAAGCCGGAGGTAGAAAGGAGAAGGGCCAGGATGAGACCTGAAGAACAGACAGGAGCAAATCACATAGGTGTGGGTAGGCTGGAAGGGCATGTCCTGGGCAGAGAGGACAGGATGAGGCAGAAGAGAGACTAGGATTTTGAGAAATCAGATGTCCAGAGTAGCCAAGACTAATGCCTGGGCATGGAGGACAGGCCAGCTGATGAACCTCTCGGGGGAGCTGTCATGGTGACCAGGCCCAGTGGACCAGGGAAGGCTTTTCTCGTGTGCAAAGGCAGGGGCTACATGGGGCAGGCGGGGGTGGTGCTGGTGGATGAGAGGATATGGGACCTTCCAGTATGTGACTGTGACTTTCCTGCTATCTGACATAATTTTGAAATAGAAATCAAAAGAATTGTATTAGGAAGGGGCTCAACGGTTAAGAGGACCTGGGTTCAATTCCCAGCACCTACATGGCAGCTCACAACTGTCCAGCTCCTGTTCCAGGGGATCTGACTCCTGACTTACACATATAGGCAAAACACCAATGTACAGACAATAAAAAAATAAATGAATTTAAAAAAGGATTCCATTAGGAAGATGTGGGGAAACGTAAAGGTCTTTTCTTACATCCCAAGTCAACCCTAACTATCCATCCTCACAACAAACTAACCAGCTGTTGATTTCAGGAGCATGTACTGGCACTTGCTGGGTACCAGACTGGCTGTTTGGTGGGGACATGGGGTAGCCATGCCATGCCAGAGAGACAACAGCTCCCCTAATGGGGGCTGTAGGCTAGAGAAAGACTCTTTAAAGCAATGGCACAGATCTGCAGCAAAGGGGACCCCAACAGTCCTTACCCAATTCTGGAGAAGCAGCGTGGGCGTCCCTTTCTCTAAGTCCAAGGACAGGCTGTTCAGCTTCAGAGGGTTCTTCGGGGAAATATGCAAATTGCTCTAGAGACCAAACCAGAAAAACCAGCCATGGGTCCTGAGGGTGTGTACCCCGGGGGAGAAGGAGCAGCTAATTCAAACTGTGCCCCTTGACTCACTCAGGTGCCTGTCCCAGTAGAGCAGTAGGCAGCCCCCACTGAGTGGTCACTGCATGCCAGGCCCAGCTCCAACTGTCTCATGGGTGTCCTTATGCCTCCAGCTGTGATTACACCTGGGCCCTGGGTTAGCCTTGGCTCCACAGGCAGGAGTTATCACTCTGTATTGCACCAAGCTCCCTGGGTCCATGAGGCGTCCGGCGCAGCAGTTGCACAGAAAAGACTACTAGTGAACAAGCTAACGAGCTAGGTGTAAATGGGGAACTTTTCACACTGCAGCTGGGCACCAGGCGAGAAGGGAGATGGGGCTAAGTGTATGAAATCACGCAGGGATGGTCCCAAGCAAGGGCACCCCAACCTTCAACCAATTGGAACTCTAGTCTCTGTCCATTTGTTAGCAGCATTGGCTCATGTGTGACACACACACACACACACACACACACACACACACACACACACACACGAGACAGAGTCCACTAAGTTGCTTGGCCTGTCTCAAACTTGAGTTCTCCTTTCTGTAGCTCTAACTGGCCTGGAGCTCACTATGTACACCAAGCTAGGCCCAAACGCAGAGATCCACCTGCCTCTGCCTCCCGACAGCTAAGGATTACAGACACGAGGTACTGGCCAGTGGCTTTTACACTTTTGTGGGAGTCAGCTGTCCATATGTCTGGGTGTCTTGTAGCCCTGTTTTGTCTGGTGATCTGTTTGTCTATCTTTTGTGCCTTAGTGTAGCTTTAGAAGCCCTGAAAGCACTTGAAAAATTATTGTGTACCATGATACAGCAATCTTCAAATGCCGGGGTCTTCTACTACAGCTGGCCTGTACTTTCACCAATGGTCTCTCCTGGGCTCTCTTCACGGTGTCAAAGCCTTAATTTCGCTCCTGTCCTAGGTCTTCAACTGCCACTGTGTCCATGCCTGCACCACTGGTTCCTCACGGTGCCAAGCCTCAGCTGCTCTCCATGACCCCTTCATACTTCAAAACCCATACTGCCTGGGAGGTTTTACCAAATTCAGCTGTCAGCACGAGGTACAATCTTGGCCTCGTATGTGCTTGTATGTGCTGACTCTCAGGAAACACTTCCAAGATGCCGGTCTCTTCTTAATCACCGCCAACTTCTAAGCGCCAACTGACCAGCATCAATTACCCTAGCAAAGCAAAGGTTTCACTTTAGTGGTTCTGGTCCCTTATTAATCACAGCTGATTCTTCAGCCCTAGCTAACCAGAACCACAGACTTATATTTCAAAATATGCAACGGCCCCAATCAAGACTTCAAGGGACTCTCAGACTTCCCTCTGGAATTTCAGAAGCCAGGCTCTGTCGTCTGCATTTCTCCTGATACTCTCATCTTCCAAGAGCCCATAGAACAGCCTAGTAAGGTTATAATACTTGATAGCTTTTTTAGCCCAAAGTTCCAAAGTCCTTCTACAATCCTCCACAAAAACGTGGTCAGATCTGTCACAGGAATGTCCCATCCTGGTACCAATTTCTGTTTAGTCAGTGTTTCTACTGCTGTGATGTAATATCATGATCAAAATCAACTTGGAGAAGAAAGTGTTTATTTCACCCACAGTTCCTGTATCACAGTCCATTATGGAAAGCAGATAAGGCAGAAACTCAAGCACAGCAGAAACCCAAATGCAGCAAAAACCTGGAGGCAGGAACTGACACAGAGGCCATGGAAGGGTGCTGCTTACTGGCTTGCTCAGCCTGCTTCCTTATGCGACCCAGGACCACCAACCCAGGGATGGCACCACTCACAACAGGCTGGGTCCTCCCCCATCAACCACTAATTAAGAAAATGACTTACAGGCTTGCCTACAGCCCAATCTCATAGGGGCATTTTCTCAATTCAGGCTCCCTCCTCTCAGATGACTGCAGCTTGTGTCAAGATGACATAGAACTAGCCAGCACGCACACCTGGCCAGGAGTATTACTTTTGCCTCCTTAAGGTGTCATGTGTGTGTCTGTCTCTACCTGGAAAGGGAGGCCCTGAAACACGCATCAGGATGCCAGCCAACCACGGCCCACTCCAGGGCGAGAGAGGCTGGATTCAGGGCGATTTTCCTATTTTCCTTCTGTTTCTGTTTTGTGAATTATCAATAGTGAGTAACCTGATGTGGGTGCTGGGAACCAAGCTTGGGCCCTCTAGAAGTACAGCAAGTGTTCTTAGCTGCTGAGCCGTTTCTCTGGGCTTCTAGTTACGCTTCACAAAATGTTTTCAGAATAAAACGATCTGAAGGGACCTCACTGAATGTTCATGACGCTCGTCTCTTGGCCAAGGTTCCTGGCCAGAGGTTCCTGGGTTTTATTTTTCTTTTATATTCTGTCCTGAATTTATTGATATTATTATAATAAAGAGATAAATCAATTAACTTAAAATTACACTGTGCATGTGTGTGTGTGTGTGTGTGTGTGTGTGCGCGCGCGCATGTGCACATGTGAAAGTCTGAGAACAATTGGTGGATTATGGCTCTCTCCTACTAATTAGGAGGCCCAGAATCAAACTCAGGTCCTCAGGCTTGGCAGTAGGCTCCTATACCTGCTGATCCACCTCCCTGAACCAGAAAAAGATCAGTCCTGGGCTGGGCATGGTGACGCACACCATGTAATCCCAGCACTCAGGGTGGCAGAGGCAGGTGGGTCTCTGAGTTCAAGGCCAGCCTGGTCTACAAGGCAAGTCCAGGACAGCCAAGACTATACAGAGAAACCCTGTCTCGAAAAACCAAACCAAACCAAACCAACCAAACAAAAAAAGCAGTTCTATTACTTTCTCCTTGGAAGGGGGGTGTTTTTGGTTAGAACACCGGCTCCATGTGGCCCAACCAACTAAGTAGAGCGTAGGCCAGTGAAATGTTCAATTGCTTGACCAACAGGTCCTGTTAGTAGCAAAACAGATGGGCCAGTAAAACAGCAGAGGTGATCTTAGCCACGTACAGTGTGGAGATGGAGGAGACTGTGGTTCCAGCGCTGGGTTATGTGATCTGTTAGGTTGTTCCCTATCCTCTATCTGTGGTGGCAGCTGTGGGCGAGGGGAAGTGATGCCACTTGTGTGCACCGGTTCAGGGAGCCTCCATCCCTTGCTATAGGTCCACATCAGCACCCAGCCCAAAGCTAACTCAAGTGTGTGTAAGGAGACACTGATGCTAGGAAGCCCTCTGTGTCCTGAGTATCCCAGCAGCACCAGGGGCAAGAGGTCATGATGGAGGGAGTAGCCGCCATTTCCTAGAGCCTCCTGGAGAACGTGTCCCTTTCCAGGTACTGTAAAGACATTCAGGGACTCCAAGCAAGGTCCATGTTTGATCTAGAAGAACACCATCTGCCAGGGAAACAACTTTTACAGCCCGAGAGCCACCACACCCACGGTGAGGCTGTGTGTCCAGACTCGTGACGGACAGGGTTGGTACTGGAAAGACCTCATTCTGATCCAAGATAATTGTAACTTTTAGCCAGCCAAGCACATTATCTTTCACTACAGAAAATGCTAGTCAAGTGACTTCTGTCGCTCGTGGGACTGACAGCCAGTCATTCCATAAGAGCAGCCCTAGGCCCTGTGGGCACTTGTTGAATGTACTTGGTACCAACCAAATACAAGCCAGTGTAATGTCTCCTTAGAGGAAAAGAAAACTCTCAAAGCCAGCATGGAAAAGGACATTAAGCATGATCAATATCATGTTTTAAATCACCCAAACACTGCATGACCCAGGCCTTCATAAGACCCCATACAAGAATGAACTTTTGTTTTTCCAGCTTTTCTCTCCTCTGGAGCAGTCTGTGAAAGCTAAGGTCGGATATGAGAGGAATGTGTGTGTGTGTGTCTCTCTGTGTATGTACATGTGTGTCTGTGTCTCTCTGTGTGTGCATGTGTGTTTCTGGGTCTGTCTGTGCATGTGTGTCTCTGTATGTGTGTGTGCCTGCATGTCTCTGTGTGTGTATGTCTACATGTGTGTGCATGTGTGTCTATGACTGTACACATGTGTGTCTCTGGTGTTTTCTCTCTTTTGTTCTGGTCATGAGTGAAATTTTAGATGATTCTACAGTGCTACCAGACAATTAATAGAGAGCTGTTTACAGTGTCTAGGGAGGGCTGGAAACTCTGAGCACAGGGCCAAGAAAGTCCATCCCAACACAGAACCACAGTGGCCTCTTTAAACTATAAACCTTTAAGAGTATAACTGAGGCATTGGAGAGATGGCTCAGTAGTTAAGAGCACCAAGTGTTCTTCTTGAGAACCAGAGTTCAAATCCCAGCATGGAAGCTCACAACTGTTTATAACTCCAAGATCTGACACCCTCACACAGACACACAGACACGCAGGCAAAACACCAGAGCACACAAAATAAAAATAAGTAAATTTGAAAAAAGTTTTAATTACTAAAGAGTATAATTGAAAGTTCCCTCTCTGTTTCTCTTTCTCACACACATAGACACAGACACAGACAGATAAGTAAGCATAAGCTGCTTTGAGAAGCAAGGATAGCTCCTCCTAATTGTCGCCTACCTCATTCACTCTATACCTCTACTTCAAAGTCTAACTGGAAGCTAGAGATAAATGAGGTGGGAGATCTCCATAGCAACACTTGCAACCCAGAAGAACCCAGAGGGTCTGGGACAACTACTTTACATAGCAGAAGGAGAAGATGGAAGGAAAGGTACCATGGTCCCTGCTCCAGCAGCCTGGAGGGTGGGCAGGAAGGGAGGATGGGTGCAGGGCAGGCTCAGCGGTCTGTGTCCACAGTTGCCATTGCTCCCTTCCTTCCTGCTGGGGCCCCGGCACATGCCACCCACAGTCCTCACAGGGTCACAGACGAGCCTCCTCACCAGTCCCCCGTGGCACTTATCGCCATCCATCCCACATCACGAAGACAACAGTGTCCTGCTGCCCAAGCCACACTGCCCTCCCCTGCTCCAAAGCTCTGGAAGAAGTCTTTCCCACCCAGCCAAGGCCTTCACAGAGGTGACAGGGCCATAGGTAATCCTGTCCTAAGGCCCTGCTAACACCCCCCTTTCCCCTGCTTCTTTCCTTCTCCCCGACTCTGCTGCTGCCACACTGCCCTGATGTTCCTAGGTCCCCTACACTTAGTGGGACCATGGCCTTTGCGCTGTCTGTCCCTTCACTGAAATGCTCTTTTCCCAAGATGACCAAGAGGGCTGAGGGCTGGGAGTGGCAAGTGACTCCCTCACTGAAGCTACTCTGCCTCCAGCCCTAACTTCCGCAGTTCCCTTGGTCTGGGACCCCATGTCCAAGTGGGGCCCTTTATATATAACAAACCATGCCAGCGACATCACTGAGGTTCCCTGGGGCAGACTGTCATGACCTATTCTGCTCCACAGCAGCTTTGTGGGGAAGACACCATCCCTATCCCCACCTGAGCTGAGGAAGCCAATGTCACCAAAAGTGGAGGTCACATCACCGGCGTGCAGCAGCCCCACCATGCACCCTAGGCTGGTGTGACTGCAGATCCTAAGCTCTGCGCCCGGGTGTTTGTCTAGCACACACACTAGGGCTCCCAGCACTGGCAAAATACAGTAAGATAAAACCAAATAAAAAAAGAACCCCAGGCAATTTTCCCTCTGTTATTTTACTAAGTGGACCCAGCTGACACCGGCCTTCCTGGATTTGTAGAGCTAATGCTGGGCCCCTGTCTCTGAAGCCAGTCTGAGTTGTACCTCTTCCAATGTAATAATGTCCTTGTGTCCCTGTATCTCTACCCCAGTATCCCATGTCCCCAGGAGAGCTCTAGGATCACACTAATCCCCTCACCCCAGTGCTGGGTAACTCTTCTGTCCTGATTTGTTTGCTCAAGATGATGTCTGACAACAAAGTGGCACTCTGGTTATGTTGCTTGAGGTACCCTGTGATAGCATGTGGCACAGATGGAGCTGAATGAATGAATGAATGAATGAACGCCTCTCTCTACAACTGAGAAATGACTTCAGTGTATCTTTGCCAGAGGCAATGAGTTTTGTTTTTTGAGACAGGGTTTCTCTGTGCAGCCTTGGCTGTCCTGGAACTCACTCTGTAAACCAGGCTGGCCTCGAACTCACAGAGATCCAGCTGCCTCTGCCTCCTGAGTGCTGGGATTAAAGGCGTGCACCGCCACTGCCCATCAGCAACGAGTTCTGCATACAGCTGAGAGAGGCTGTGTCTGCAGGTAGCTTTCATTGCTGAACATCTAGCAAGCAGCCTCCGGCGGGATCCTAGAAGTCCTGGGCTGGCTGGCATGAGTGGGCTGGCCACGAGAGTTCTTTTCCACCTGGGCTTAACCTCTCACCCAGGTGGCCTGGGCATCTGGAATGCAGAGCTGGGCTGGGTAAGATCTGATGAGTGAGATGTTTATCAGGGGGTGAGGTAGGGAGGAGGTGAGGTAGAGAGGAGGTGAGGTAGAGAACTGTTGATGAAGCCCTCTGAGGTGCCCCGGAGGCTAGAGCAGGCACGGGTGAAGGACCTCAGAGTCCACGACACAGGATTTTGTTCTTTACCCTAAGAAAACAGGAGCCAGGCGGGGTTGAGGAGAGGGCAGCACCATGGCAGAGATCCAGCTGCCAGGAGTGGGGAGGTCAAATGCAAAGGAGACCGAATTCTGCTTGCCGTAACACGCTCTGCTGCTGTCCACTCCTCTGCACCCCTTGGCTATACTGAATGTAGTTCAGAGCCCCAGGGGTCTCCATTGAGAGAGCACTTGTCCAGCACACACAAAGCACTGTGTCCCATTTTCAGCATCACATAGCTAGGCCTGAAGACACACGCATCTTATCCCAGCACTCAGGAGGTGGAGGCAGGAGGATCAGAAGATCTAGGTGGTCATCCTTGGCTACAGAGTGTGTTTAAGGCTAGCCTGGGCTACATGAGACTTTGTCTCAAAACAGCCAACCTCCTGCTCCCCCCCCAAAAAAAAACACCTCACAAAAACTACTGAAAGCATATGAGAGGACTATTAACTGCCTAATGTAACGACCATCTTCAGATCCTGCAGCGGCCAGGCCAGCCTCTGGTCTAGCCTTCCCAGTCCCATGGTATCCAGGTTCAGGCTGAGCCACAGGAACCGATACCTGACAGCTGTGACCTCCTGGCCACATTGAAGCCTGGGCCTACAAAGGTTCGAAGGTTGCCAGACATCACCCTGTTCTGCTTCTTCAGTCCTCTGTTTAGCTTGCAGACATTTACTCTGTAAACGAAGCCAAGGTGTTCCTGAGAGGTCAGGGCTTGTTGGGGGGCCCTCAAGAAGCTGAGGACCACAGCCTGACTGTCCGACTTGCTGTGAGCCTGTAGGAGTGCACACACCGGAAATCGAGAGTGTGAGGTGGGCATTACGTTTCCAGCCCAGAGGGAGTCTCAGCCTCTTCACCTGGAACTCAACTCTGCTTCTAAGGTTTCTCTACCGAGAGCAAGAACACGTTATCAAGTCACTAGACCTCTGAAGAAAGGCATTTTTGCCTGTCTGAGGTGCAGCTCAGTGGTAGAGAACACATGAGGGCCTGAGTTTGGTCCCCAAAGCAATTTTTTTTTTCATTTTTGTTTTCAAGATAGGGTTTCTCTATGTGGCCCTGGCTGTCCTGGAACTTGCTCTGTAGACCAGGATGGCCTCACACTCACAGAGATCCACCTGCTTCTGCCTCCTGAATGCTAGAATTAAAGGTGTATGCCACTATTGCCCATTTTTAATTTACTCTTTTATTTTTTTTTGAGACAGGGCATCTACATAGCCCTGGCTGTCTTGGAACTCACTATGTAGACCGGGCCAGTCCCAAACTCACAGTTTGAGATTAAATCCTGAGTGCCAGGATTAAAGACATTTGCCACCCTGCCTGGCTTTCTATTTACTTTTGATTTGGCAAAGACTCTCTGTACTATGCTTTCGAATTCCCGAAGGATATTTAGTACCAGGAGGAATTATGATCCCCTTGTGTTATAAGGAAATGGAAGTCATTACCAGGGAGACACCCAAGGTAACACAGAGAGGAAGTGGCAGTGCCAGGCTTTGCCAGGCTCCTGGGTTCATTGAGGGCATCTCTTAGGTCCGTCGGACTCTGCTCACTGTTCTATTCCCCAGGTCTTGGCGGAATGGGAAACTCAGGCTGGGAGAAGCATCTTCGGTGAGGCCCAGAGGTTCAGAAAGTTTGGCACTGTTCTAACTACGAGGAAGGGGCCCTGGGACCCTGGCTTCTCCACATTTTGGTGGTGTTGCCTCTCTGCCCAGTCTCCAGCTGATTCACCCTCTGCGGAGTGCTCCTGAGGGATGACTGTTTCCTGCTGTGTCTTCACAGCCTAACCAGTGTACACACTGACACACAGCAGGTGCTCAATGATACACAGTGAGCGTTTGAAGGCCTGGGAAGCCTCATAGATAGGCAGGAGGGGCCTCTGGATCAAACCTGCAGATAGAGCTGCTTTTACTCTGGGTCACCCGGGGGAAAGGCAAGGGCGACAACGGCAAGGGGGCCAACTCTGAACCTAAAACAGGGTCAAACAAGCTCACCGTTGTTTTCCTCTTTCCTCTGATTGCCTGGTCCTGGCCAAAATCACCCCATTGTTCCCAGCCTCAGTTTTCCCAGCTGTAAAATCTGCGCCCGCGTCAGTTGCGTCATTATCGGGGAATCGGGGGAAAATTTTCCCATTCTGTAAATACCAACAGCTAGGCGAGAAGCCACGCCCCTATCACAGCAGGAAGGGGCCGGGCCTTTCCCGGGCTTAGGGGCTTTCCAGGCCTCCCGGAATTGAGTCTGGAGACCAGAGGGTGGGAGCGGGTACCTGGAGCGCCCTGTACGCAAGGGGCGTCCAGTGACCCTGAATGACCTTGGGTAAGACCCTTTCTTCCCTTCCAGCCCAGCCACTCATCTTTCAGGGGAGTGGTTTGGTGCCCTGGACTGTGCTGGCAGGCAGGGCCCGCCGGCGTGCTCCGCAGGCATCAGTGTCCCCTCCAGCCGCCCAGCTGAGAGCACTGCCGGCTCCGAAATCGCAGCGGCCGCGGTCTGGGGACGCTCCCGGTTCCCCGCAGGCAGGCTTACCTGGAGAAGGCAGCGACCGGTGGGACGACGACCGGGATCCTGGCGGCCCCACTGCTCCCGGCCCGGCGCTCCCCGCCTGTCCTCGCCGCCCTACACCGGCCCCGGCCGGTCCCGCCTGCGCAGCCCCAGAGCCCCGGCCTTCCGGCCTGGGTCGGGCGCCTCGCCACCTGAGCCACCAAAGCCGCCACCCGGGGGCCGGCCTCGGGAAGGGACCCACGGATCTGCAGCCCAGGAAATGAGAGCACGGGGCGCCGGAGGGCTCTGCAGAAAGTGCTCGCCAGGGGCTCGGGTGGTAGGAGGGGAGTGAGTCCAGACACGTGGAGGGGAAGCTTCAAAACTAGGCCGCCACACTTTGAAAGAGCCTGTTCCAGAAGCAGCCTCCCCCTCCTGGGTACACTACTCTGTGAAGTTTGCAACATCCACGCCTTCTTTCACTTTCTCTAATGCTCGCCAGTCTTTGCATCCGAGGTTCTTACATCCCGGAGACCTCCGATTTGGGGTTCCGTTCCTGTGAGACTTCCTAACCACCGCTCAGCTTTAAACATTGAACAAATATTTGAGCTCCTACTACGTGCCAGGTCCTGTTCTCAGGCCATGGATTGGCACACCAGGCTTTCAGCCCCCTAATATTTTAATCGTAGTAACAATCATAGATTGGTTTCCTCTTTTGCCAATTAACCAATGCGTATCCCGCACAAGAACTTAAAAGTCTCAGGAATGGAGGTCTGTATTACCTCATCCGCTGCTGTGTGCCCAGCCTCAGGGTTGGTGGCACAGCACTTGGGAGATGGCTCTTGTTGCCCCGGCAACCTGTGAATTTTCATCACACCTAGTCTACAGGCGAGGAAGTAGGCAGCCATCCTATTCAGGGAAGGAACATGAGTCACCATGACCTCTAATGTCGTTGCTCTTTCTCCTGGAGAAGACAGGCTGAAGTTGGAAGTGGGGAAAATGTACACAAGCCGGCTGGTCAGACCTGTGGCATTCCAGAAGCCGGTGACTCAGGGTCCTATTGGAATGCGGCAGGCCTCCCTAGCGGCCAGTCAGGACGAAGAACAGCGAGAGGGTGCTTGTAGGGCAGAAGGATCAATTGAGGAGGACTGAAGGGTTCTAGCTGAGATTCTGGGCATCACTAAGGAGGGGCAATAACAATAACCATGCCAAAGTGGCATCCCTGCCCCCCAATAAACCAGGAATTTTAAAAGATCCTATTGTTGGCCCTGAAGAACGCCTCACAGGAGTGGCCAGAGGCCACCAATTAAGAGATTCCAGGCCTAAGGAGCTGGCCTCAACCTGAGCTGGTTTCTTCTCAGCCTTTCAGGTGTGGGACAACTGCCTTTCCTATTTCCGAGTAAGCTGATTTGGTAAATTCTTGATATAAAGAAAATAAATAAATGTAATTCTGAAAGTAAAAAAAAAAAAAAAAAAAAAAAACAACAACCAAAAAACCAACTAGTATAATTTGCTAATGGAGAAAGGAATAACAGTAGATAAATGAAATCAATATGGAAAATAATTTTAGAAAAGAAGTTATACTCAATATAAAGTGCTGCCCTAGATTGGGTTTTAGGACAGTAAAGACATAACTGGTCAGTGGATCAGTTGGCCTATGCTTTCGTCAATAGCCACATATCAATACTGTTTTTTAAAAAAAAATGCTGACAAACGTATCAGTGTTAGGATTGGAAATTAGGGCGAAGGGCACATGAATTCTTGCTAAGAACTCTGCACTGTCTCTTCAACTTTCCTGTCAATCTAAAACTCCAACACACAACGTTTGCTAAGTAAGTAACAGGAAGATTGAGTCCTTCGTGTAGTTACAGGTCACCTCTGAGTGAGGCCCTGCTTTGCCTTTGTTTAAAAAGATTATCAGGGCCCTATGGTGAAGGGCTGAAATCACAGCTACATGTTTGGTGTGGGGCAGTGCTGAGGCTGAGGCAGGGGGATCACAGGCCTAAGGTCTTCCTGGCCTTTACTATGAGTCAGAGGTCATCCTAAGTAATTTAGTGAGGCCATGTCTCCAAAGTAAACAGGTGAGAAGGAGGGCCACAGTTCAGTAAGCTCAGTGGCTGGCCAGGTTCTGCCCCTCCGTATCCATAAGAAAGGAGTGTTCCTGGCTGCTGGGTCGCCTTTTTAGAATGTGAGGGCAGCAAACCGCTTCTCCATGGAAAAGAACTGAGAGATGTGGTGTGGTGGTCTCCGTGTACGGCTTGAGGCCTTTTAACATATGTTCACATACTGGCTAAAAATGTATTGTGTATGGCCAGTATATATGTCTCAGACATTAAAAATGTATCAGATTAAGGGACAAATGTCAAGGATTCACTTCTCTTTATTAGAGGTTGGACCCAGGCTCTGAGCAAGTGCTGGATGACTGAGGTATAGCTCCATCCCTCTTTTTAGGTCAAAGGAGGATATCAGGTGTCTTGCTCTGTCATCCTTCATCTGTTTCTTTAAAGGCCGGGTCTCTCAGTGAACCTAGAGCCGCCCTCCCATTCCCAAGGGGACAGGTACATTCTGTGACTTCCTTCAATGTGGGCCAGAGCCTGGCCCTGAGCCTAGGGCCTTTTCTCTGGTTCCATCCACTCACATGCCTTTGTAGCACTGCCTGACTCCTCCCCCAGCTCCAGGGGGCAGCACTGGCCTCAGCCACAAGTTTTCAGGTTCCAGGTGATGGTTGGGGCCAAGTCAGCCTGCAAAGGGCCTGAGGTTGGTAGTGTAAGAACATCTTTGCCCAGGGATCCCAGAGATATCTTGGCTGGGGCCCACCATAAGCCAGGAGGAGTGACAACAGGGGGCCTGTGGGTAGAGGGCCCAGGCCCAGGCTCAGGACAGTAGTCATTTAATCAGATGAGGCCTGGGATTCCATTACTCCCACCCGCAGGGTTCCCAGCAAGAAAGGCTGGAGTGAGGTGGTCAGAGGCTCATACAGATTTATCATTCTTCTGAAACCTGCTGATTCTGGATCTCACGGCTCCAGTAGTTTGTCTCAGATTTTCTATGACACTTCTCCCAAGCCCAAAGGTGGGGAACCCACAGTTTCTACGTTCCTTCTATATATGAAGGAGGTGTCACGTTGAGACAAAACTCTGGGCTAGTTCCTAAACTCTCCAGCATAGACTGGCTGTGCAACCTCAAGCAGGCAAATTGACCTTTCTGATCTCAGCGTCTTCCTCTGCGTGAGAGGGAACACAGTGGTTGAGCTTCACGAGGCTGTCAGAAAGGCAAAACTTGTCTGATAGGGGAAACGCCTGCTTAGCTTATGGCTACTGGGCAAACACGTTCCCACCAAATGGCAACAAATGGTATATCCTTGACCAACTGAAGACTTGGGAGGAGGTGGATTTTGCCTCCAGGAAGTTGGAGGCTTAGGTGGAGAGAAAACGTTCTTTTGCGGTCTGTCTGGCAGCTGTCCCAAACTTCTCACACCCAAGGTCAATGGGGGAGATGCTTGGAGGCCCTCTCCACCTGCTCTGCCTCTGAGAATGGGTGTTCTTCAGGCCCACGCTGGCTGGCTGTAAGAGCCTGAGTTTATGCCCTGGGAATTGCCTGACCTTCTAAGAAAAATAAGGCACTGTGGTTTTTAGGGCAGTGTACACATTTTTTTTGTTTGCTTGGGTATTTTTTTTTTTTCTGGTGTCCAGGATGGATGGAACTTAGGGCTTTACACATTGCAGTAAACGCACTTTACCACTGAGCTCCGCCGTCAGCCTGCCACCCAGTGAGACAGGAGGAGCCCTTGTTGTGATCTCCTAGCAGGCATTCAAAAGGATGTGACCAAAACACTGGCCTGTGGCTGGAGCCATGCCCTGAGCAGTTGGGATATCCAGGGTATTTTAGGACTGATTGAGTCAGAGTTCCTCAGCCTGGGGAAAGGGAAGCTGAGAGCCAAAGCCCTTGCTCAACAGCATGTGACCACTGACCAGGGCCGAGCAGCCAGGACCTGGTGGCAGAGCTCTGTCATTACTCCTGACAAAGGTCCAGTCACCGTGAACTGTGTCCTCCCTACCTGTTATTCTCCTACCTCAAGAACTCAGGAAATGGGGTAACTGGGAAAGGACCGTGCAAGGGGCCTGGGAAAGTCCCTCCAGAGTCTTAAGTCTGACCATGGGGACTTTTTAAACTGTGCCTCAAGCTCCCAAGCTGGGCACCTTTCCCTGCCACCACCACCTTGGCTGAGCTCTGAACCCAGAACCCATCAGAGCTCATTTCTGAGGGCAGATGCCTGCCTGCAAGAAGGAGCCCAAATGGCCTTGAAGAGACGACCCAGGGACCTTTCTAGTGGCTCTCACTATGAGGCTGAGGTGGGGGTGTCACTGCAGAGGACCGAAGGACCGTTGCATTTATGAGATGTTTTATCTTTATGACAAAGTAGCAAACAGGACGGCAGACGTGATAAGAAGGGTGGCACCAACTGGAATGCTTTCATTGCTTTCATTCCGCCGTGTGGGTCTGGGAGTCTGATAGAGAGCTGGATCCATTTCGTGTGTGTGTGTGTGTGTGTGTGTGTGTGTGTGTGTGTGTGTGTGTGTTCATCCTTATAACCCTGAGATTCTCCTAGTCAAGGCCTCGTGGTACACAACTGGTGATCTCAGAGTGGAGTCTGGGGACAATTCCAGGATTCACTGTCTCCATACCTCCCTGTCTCTGTCTCCCTTCCCACTGGTACAGGCACAACTCCATGCATACTCCCACCCTGGGGCGGACCCTGTGGGGAACCCTGCAGAGACTTTTGGAGTTGTGGGTTTGGGATAGCTGAAGCAAGCAACACAGAAGAAAACCTGCCAGTGTTTTCATGGACTCTGGCATCCCAGCAGGGAAAATGCACAATGGCTAGAAATGGCCACAAACTTCCCGGCAAGCAAAACATCAAAACCCAGACAAGATAATGAAGCCAGCTACACAGATTACAAAAGAACCCTGGTTCTATTTGCTTTGTAGTAAGGTCAGTGTCCCATTATGTCTACACAGTGAAATATACAAACGCCAGGAGTTCTGGAAGGACAGGGACCCCTCCACTCTCAAAGTCACTCATTCAGGGGGGTAACTCTCCTTCCTTTCCCCTTAAAAGTTTAGCTGTGCTACACAAGGGCAGGCAGGTGCAAACCCATTGTTCCAGCACACAGTCTGACTTTGGCATGCAAGTCCAGTTCGCATGTGATTTTTTTTTGAAGGGAGGCTCCTGGCCCCTTACCCTCATGGGTTGTGAGATCTGGGGGGGAGGAGAGCCATGGTGACGTCAGGGCCCGCAGAGATCAGAGCTCTCAGGCGATAGAAGCGATCTGGGTTTGCTTTTGCTCTCTGCAGAACAGAGTCCTGGGGCAAGTCCAGTTGCCGCTCTGGCTCTGGGGATGGCAGCAGAACAGGGTGGACATCAGCAGTGCCAGGGCGATGACAAAGGCCAGCACCCACCGGATGACGCCTGGGTAGATGAAAGGCAGGATGAGGATGATGAGGAGCGCCAACAGGAGCAGGTGCACAGCCAGGCGCCGGGCAGCTACGCGGTTGACACTCACTGTGTCCTGCTCATCTCCTGGACAGCTGGCTGGCCGAGCTGCTGAAGTGGCAGAACCCACCAGCCCCTGGGGACAGAGGCGCACCTCTGGGCACGGCAGGGCCAGCCGTCCCACCATCGCCTCCTGGTCTCGCAGACTGCAGATGAGGCCTCCTGGGACGGCAGTGACCTTTCGGCACAGTGGGCAGGGGATGGACCAGGTGTCTTCCTGCACGTAGAGCAGAAGCTTCAAGCATACGGCACAGAAGGTGTGCTGACAGCTCAGCAGCTTGGGAGAGCGGGCACAGTTGTAGGGCTCTCGGCACACCAAGCATTCCAGGTCGCCCTCCATAGAGATGCTGAGACGCCCAGGGGGCCCCAAGGCAATGATGGTGGTTGTGGTGGTGGCGCCTGCTGGGATAGGCTGTGGAGCCTCGGTGCAGGACATTCTGGGCACCGAGTTGGTGGGATGAGTCTGTTCCGAGCAGGGGCATCCGCAAGGAGTGTCCACTGGTGCTGCCAGGACTTGCACGGGTTCTGGTCCCATGGGGACACTGTCAGCCTCCTTTCTGCTCTCTCCAGGTTCCTGCTGACAGCGGATGTCTTGCATCTTCCTCTCTTGCTCTCCCAGCTTGTTTCTCGGCTTACGCTGTCCCTCCCGTTGTTATTATTTCTTTACTCGAAACCCAGGGTTAATCAGTAACTTAGGAACCTGCTGGAGACTTTGAATTACCTGATAGAAGGGCCAGAGGGGGTGGAGTCTCATGAATCAGGACTTTCCTGTTGGGGCCTGGAGAGTGTCTACGTGATAACCAACTAAGAGGGCGATGTGATGACAGAGGTCCCTCCCGAGTGCACCAGCGACCCCTCATCAAGTCCGCTGGTCAGGGCAGATGAGGGGACTCCCCACAACCTTTAAAAAGTGTGTGTGTCAGTATACACATGTGAGAGATGTGTACATGCCATGATACACTTGTGGAGGTCAAAGGGCTTGTGAGAGCTGATTCTCTCCTTCCATTGTGTGGGTTTTAGGGATAGAACTGGGGTCCTCAGGGCTGCTGGCAGGTGCCTTTACTTGCTGAGCCATCTCACCATCCTTTAAAGATTCAACATGTCAGGCTTCAGGGCACAGAGAGGTAGATGTATTTGGCTTGGATGAGGTCTAAACAGCTGGAAAGGTCACCAGCATCCACGTGATGCTGATGAGTGTGACTGGGAACACTGCTTTGAGAACGGCCTCCGGGGGTGGGTTTCTGACCAGACCTTCTGGGTTTCGGAATCAATGCCAGGATGAGAGGGAGGGAAGAGTGTTTGTGCCTTGAAAACACGGGCAGATGGGTGGCATTATAAAAACGAGAGATGTGGTGGGAAAAGTGTTCGGAGCAGAGGAGAACAGGGAAGTCTGAACAGAAAAACACAAGTATCAAAGTGTCCATTGGCCCTTCAGTTTTTTGTCATCCTGGGAGTCTGATTAGCAGCTTCTGGTCCCCAGGCATCTCATCAGTGCACCGCACGAGCAGACACCTTAAGAAAGGGCGCCACTGGCTGTGTCCTTGGGAGACATGAGCATAAGCTGCTGTCTATTTGAACCTCCTCACAGCAATCTCTCCGGCCTGGGTCCTCATCTGTGGTCTCCCGGAATTTCAGCTCTATAAGGAAGGTCTGGGTACAGGGGCAGGGTGTTGGCTTGCTGGCTGCCTGCCAAGGGGCCTACCACGGGGGCAGGACCCAGCCGTGTCCAAGGTCTGGTTCCCAGTCTCGTGGAACTCAGCCATGTCAATCAGTGCAGATTCGATTGGCCTCTCGGCAGCTGGCTTGAGCCGGTAAGACTCACGTGGGATAGCAGATAGGACACAGCGTGGCAGTTAGGAAGCCCTGTCGCCCCTTACCACGCCTGGAATGCTGGAAGCTGGGATGGGTGTCCTTTCTCTCAAAATATGCCACCACAGTGAAGGCAGTGATGGCCAGTGGTGGCTAACCCTTTGGATGAAGCCCTTCCTTCCACCGCAGGGGCAGTGCTGCAGGCTCAGCCTCTGTGTGCAGAGCTCTCAAAAGGCAGAGGTTTGTCTCCCCCTCAGGGCCCTCTCACTCTGAATCTCAGCCCCAATTTCCATTGTGTTCTGCCTTAGGCTGGGTAAGCAGGGATTTTTTTTTTCTACCATCTTTTCTACCAGGTTCATTCAAAGGCTCCTTGGCTCCAGCACTCGGTGTCTGTGCCCAGTATGTTTTCTGACTGACAGTGGCCTGTCTTCACTTCGGGTTATCGCTGCTGCCCCACAGTCCTCTTGTGTGGCTCTGTGGGAGACGGGAGTTGGGGGGCAATCGGGGGCACATCACGGGATTCAGGGTGGAGACCGGCTAATGTCATGGATTGATTTCCTTGCTTTAGCCTCATGTAATGAGCTTTTCTGTTTGCTGGGTCTAGGAAGGACTGAGGAGAGGAGGAATTTGTTCAGCCACATTAATTTGTTATGTAATAAATATATAATAAAATTAAAAATAAGAAAGATCAGCTGAACTGTAGAGGGACATGGGATGGCAGGAGCCTTCTCTTCCTCCTACCCACTCATGGGAAGTCAGATCACCAGAAGGTCACTAAAGGAGGAGCTAGGGGTGCAGCTCAGTTGACAGAGTGTTTGCCCAGCATGCATGAAGCCCTGGGTTCGATCTTCAGCAGAGCATAAAGCAGGCATGGTGGTGGCACTGGACCTATAGTTGCAGCATTTGGGAGGTAGAGGCTGGAGGATCAGGAGTTAAGGCCATCCTTGCCACCTGGGCCACGTAAGATATATATTCTTCCTCAGAATATGAGGGAAGGCAGAGACACAGCTCGGTGGGTAAAAGGGCTCGCCGTACAAGCCTGACATCCACCATCCCATGTCCCTCTACGGTTCAGCTGATTTTTCTTATTTTCAATTTTGTTATATATTTATTGCATACGTGTAGACAATATATGCAGACAATTAGATATACAAACAGACAGACACATTTTTGGATGAAGCAGGTGGCCTTAACAACTGTTTCACTCTGTCTTGGGTTTTTATACTACCTAATACAAAGGTTGTCTATGTATGGAAAAATTTACATCATTCAAAAATAGACACAATCATTACATAAAGGGGAGTTAGAGTAGGACTATTGATCCTAATACCTAACTAGTTACTTTGTTTATTGTAAGTTTAGAGCAATGGTTTTATCTATATGCTCTTATGAGTTCGAAGCAGAAGTTTTATCTTTTCATTTCAAATGTACATTATGTGTTCAAAGCAAGACTTTTTATGTTGTTTTGCTAAGAAACAGGTGTCTGACTTGTCTTGCATGGCTAACCATTTATTCTTTATTTCCATATTCATATGGCCTTTCTTATCATGGTGTACACCTGGGCCTTATCCTCGGACTAAACCTAGAATGAATGTATCTCCTTGATCACTAATTTGTTTCAATCTTGTTTTCCTTCTTGGTGTAATTCACACGGAAGTCCACAGGGATCCTAGCAGTTTTTGCTACACTGCGGGAGGGTTTTAAAATTACTTGAATCGAGTCAGAAATCCTTTAAAATCATCATCAAGGGTTATGAAATCATCAGTTTGTTTAAAGGGCACTATGTCATATGTCAAGATAATCTGCAGGAAATCTGTCTAACAGAGTGAAGCAATAAGCAGTGAGGGTCTCGGCCATGCCAGATATGTGAGACAAGCATGGGAAGGCAGTATAGCAACAATAAGCAGTCTGGAGGGGCAAAACCCCTGGGGCCTTGCCTGTACACCTATTAGTCAGCCATGCAAAACGAGTGGGCTGCCTCCAGGAAGCTCGCTTGCTTTCGTCTGCCAGACCAGCATGCAATTGCCCCCAGCACTCACCAAGTGTTACAGAGAGGGCAACAACACTTGAGAAAGTTATGGAAGTCCCCTGTCCTTTTAGAACCCACCCAGAGGAGGCTCAGGAACCAGCTCACTCTGGCGAGCTGGGTGTAGCTCTCCTGAGTCTCTCCCAGGACCTTAAGAAGACCCGAGCTATCAGCTAGGACTTCTGAAAGAGAAGTGGCTCCGTCAGGGTTTGGGCATGGCCTGAAGCCATCCATCCCATGGAAAGTACAGATGGTTCTGCAGACCGAACAGGCCCACGCATTTGGATTTCTCATTCTGCCCTGTGGGCGTGCCTGCCACATGTTGGCACCCTTCCGGCTCGCCAAGCCAAACTTTTTTTTTTTTTTAATTGCTGTACAGCTACAGACATTAATTTTCAGTAAAGCTTGTTTTCTGTTCCAGATTTTTTTTTGCTCGGAGCTGTAGACTCTTCCATCTTGAGGCTTCCCGCAACCTGGGTGTGGTACAGACTTGAGTGAGGGTAGAATGTTCTGCCTCAAAGTGAGTGCAAACCAAGAGCCAGCAGTTAAAGGGGGACTCCCTGGAAGTCACACGGCTGATGGCCAAGATACTTCCACCTAACCCTCAGGTCCTGTGGGAGAGGATTTGATGCGGCAATGAGTAAATTAGGCCTTCCAGTCCACACCTGTCCCTCTTGGGGCCAGCTCACCTTGGGGGATGCAGAGAGCCCTACCCTAGACAGACAGACAGACACGCACGCACGCACTCCTTTCTATGCTTTCACCTTTAATAAATGGTAAAATTTTAAGCCTAACGAAAGCTGTTAAGTAAACTTGGTGTGTGTGTGCAGGTACCCATGAGGACAGAAGAGAGCATCGGATCCCCTTAGACTGGAGGTATAGCGGACTGCAGCTGCCTAATGCAGGTGTCGGGAACCAGCTGGTCCTCTGAAAGAGCAATATGTGCCCTTAACCCCGAGCTATCTCTCCAAGTCCCTAAAATAAATTCAGTTGATTTGCTTCCAATGCTTCATTTGTATACCTATCTTAAATACCTATCAAATTGGGGTTACATACAAATTTCTTGGGTGAAAGGACTCAAAGTAAAAGTAACTTTAAGAAGCTGGGCATGGTGGCGCACACCTATGACCCCAGCACATGGGGAGGCAGAGGCAGGTGGGTTTCTGTGAGCTCGAGACAAGCCTGGTCTACAAAGTGAGTCCAGGACAGCCAGGGCTACACAGAGAAACCTGTCTCAAACAAACAAACAAACAAACAAACAAATTTAAGAAATCCTGCTATCGAGGTGCATTGCTTTGGGTTAACTGCACGTGTCCAGATGCCAGCTACCCACGTGGGTAGCAACTGCTCACTGTCTCACACTTTCCTTATCCTCCACGACTGGCCACCTGCAGCCTCCTCTTCTGTTCTTATCCCAGAATTCTCTGGTCTGGGCTTTTAGAGCTTAGCGACAGTAAAAACTAAACACTAAACAAACAAACTTAATCCTGTTAATCCTGACTTCTACCACTAACGGTGAAAGTTAGGGTTAACAGAATTAAAGGCGTACTTGTGGCTGCCAGCCCCTGCCCTGACCCCCATTTTGGGCAGTGCTGGGAATCAAATCCAGGAACTTGCTCCATCACTGAGCTACCCTCCCTTCCAGTCTCAGAAACCTTATTTCTTTTTCAGATTTATTTCTTTTATGTTTCACATATGAGGGTTTGCAGAGTTCGGAAGACATGGGATTTCCTGGAAGTGGAGTTATAAATGGTTGGGAGCTGCCATGTAGGTGCTGCGAATCAAGCCTCCAAGAGCAGCAAGTGCTCCTCACCACTAAGCCATCTCTCCGGCTCCAGAAACCCATTTTCACACAACCTTCTCTCTCCTCTGGGTCCTTGGTTTTTTTTTTTTTTTCCTCCCTTTCATTTTCTTCTCCTTCTCTCTATAACTTTCCCTTCATCCTTCTCTCCTTTCCTCTCCTCTCTTCCCCTTTTCTCCCCTCCCCTCTCTTCCTCTCCTCTCAACTGTCCTCTCCTGTCTTGTCCTCTCCTCAACTTCCTCTCCTCTCCTGTCTTTTCCTCTGCTGTCCTCTCCTCTCCCCCTCTTCTTCCCTCCCTTCCCTTTCTTTCCTCTCCTCTCTTCAACTGTCCTGTCCTGTCCTGTCCTGTCCTGTCCTCTCTCCTGTCCCCTTCCTTCGCCTTTCCTTTTTCCCTCCCCTTGCCTCCTACCACTCTTCTCCCTTTTTCTTTTTATAGACAATCTGGCCCAGGCTGGCCTCACACCTGGATTTCCTGCCATCCTGTGCTGAGATCATGAGCATTCCTCACGAGGCCAAGCTTACAAAGCGTGTTCACACTGTGTCTGACTCTGGGTCTGAGCCATGGTTTGGGAAATGCCACTGGCTCAGGTGTGCCCATTAGAAGGCTGTGCTCTCTGAAGGCTCTGGTGGAGCTGTATTCTGGGGGTTCACTCTGGTAGCTTTCTTCAACGATTATGAAACCTGTTACTGTATCTTGAGGTCAGGCCAGGGACACTGGACATGACAGTCTTTAGTGTTCTCTGCACACGACATGGGAAACCCCTCCAGGGAGGACAAGCTTGAATCAACACTTGGCTTTCCCAACGGCAGGTTCGGTCTGTCCACACTACTCAGGTATTCTGAACTCAATAGTTGCCTGCTTCCCGGTTCTGCTTTGGCCGCCGGGAAGCTCAGCCATGATAACAGTACCAGTAAAATACCACCTTTGTTATATCCTGCCCCACTCTCTCAGGCCAAACTTCCATGCCAGTGTCTGATCTACATGGTTTTGGTGACTGGAATTTTGACTTTTGTGTTTATATTTCATTTGTAGCCATTGAGTAATTCTAGTGCTTTCTGATTATGGATAGAAGAAAAGAAGAAAGAAGAAAGGAGGAGAAGGGGGAGGAGGAGAAAAGTAGAGGGAAATTCGGCAAATATAGGCTAGAAGAAGAGAGGGCAGGGAGAGTGGGCACTACTTGGCAGACCTCCAGGGCTGGGGGAGCCCTACCTCCTTCCACCTACCTCCTTCCACTCATGCTGTCTTGGACACAGAAGGCTGGAGTCTGTGTGTTCCTGTCTCAGTGAGAACATTTCTCTGCCTGTTCCTACGCACATTCCAGGGAGCAGAGATGGGGATGTGGTTCACTGGACCATGTGAAAGTTACCTGCCAAAGCACAGTTTGTGATCCACTGAACCCTGGTCCAGGGTGTTTGGCCTGAGCTGGGGAGGCTGTCTCACCGACCCCAATTTTCTCTCCAAATGTCACGTCTCACCTTCCTGGAATATTTGACTAGGACTGGTGTCCTGAGCACACGGGCTTTGAGTGGAAGGTGTAACAGCTGCTTTTCTGAGTTGATTGGCAGGTCAAATAGACCCTATGTTCAAACTCAGGCTGTGCATCCTTGGATAGCCGATTTAACCTGAGTTTTACTCATCCTTTTTGTTGTTGTCGTTGTTGCTTTTTGTTTATTTGTTTGTTTCGGACAAGATCTCAATCTCTCTCTCTGTAACAGCTCTGACTGTGCTGGAACTTACTTTGTAGACCAGGCTGGCCTTGAACTCACAGAGATCTGCCTTCTGAATGCTGGTATTAAAGGCACGCGCCACCACCGCCCGGCTTTCATCTTCTTAATGGAGATGAAAATGGTGTTTTTGTTCCAAATCGTTTGGTTCTAAGAGTTGAAAAAAAAATTCACCTCAAGCTGTGGTAACTCACAAAGACTGGGGACACTTTTTGGTTCGGTTCGTGTGACAGAATTCCCGAGGGAGTGTGTTATATTTCGACCACATGGCTCTTGAGAGCTAACATTAGGTAACTGTTGTCTTTGGTGTAGTCATCTGTAACACACCTAAGAAGTAAGTACCGTTTCTTCTCTGCACGTGAGGAAACTGGGTCACAGAGAGATTAAGTCAGATTACACAGCTCACGGTTGGAATGGCTCCTGGGACACAGTCCAGAGTCTTACTACCAAGCCGGTGCTCTGAGGACCACACCGTTGCCTCCTCGCTGAGGCTCTTCCAAGAGGCTGTGGGTAGTCCTCCTTCCTGCCCTCAGTTTCCTCACCTAAAATGGGTTCTTTTGTGAGCATATGTGCATGTTTGTGTGACTATGCATATCCACGTGTGTGCATGCACACATGGAGGTCAAAGGAGAACCTCCAGTGTCATTCTTCAATCAACGTTTCACAAGGGAATTGTGCTGGTTGATTCCTGTCAACCCGGCACAAAGCGGAGTCACTTGGGAAGAGGGAAGCTCACCTGAGGAATTGCCTCCATCAGACTGGCCCATGGGCATACCGGTGAGGCATTTTCATGATTGTTAATTGACGTGGAAGGGCCCAGTCCACCGTGGGTGGCAGCATTGCTAGGCAGGTGGTCATGGATATACAGGAAAAGTAGCTGTGTAAGCCAAAGGGGACAAGCCAGTAAACAGCATTCCACTACAGTCTCTGCTTCAGCTCCTGCCTTGAGCCCTGGCCCTGGCTTCCCCTAATTATGGAGTGTGGCCTCTACTCAGAAATAATCCCTTTCTTCCCTAAGTTGCATTTGGTCATCGTTTTATTACAACAAGAGAAAGCAAACCAGGACACATGCATACTGTATTTACATCATTCCCACACCAGCTACTCCCCCACGGCTCCTCCTGTGTTCCCTTCCCCCGCTCCTTCTACAATTATTAATGCTTTCCACATAGACACATAGAGCCTACCCAGTCTATTTAGCATTGCTCTTGTGTACATGTGTTTAGGGCTGGCTACTTGACGCTAGATAACTTACTGGGGGCCTCCTCCCCAGAGAAAACTTTCCTTCTCTCCACAGCTGCCAACTGCTTAGTTTTTCTAGTGATGGGGCCCTGAGATATTTTTCCCTGTCCCCTGAGACTTGCTGACTCATGTGTTCAGAGCACAGGCCTTCTGCAGGTGACCATACTGCTGAAATTTTATGAGTGCAGCAGCCCTGTCATGTCAAGAAGATACTATCTTTTTGTTGTTGTTGTTGTTGTGTTGTTTTGTTTGAGACAGGGTTTCTATGTCTAGCCTTGGATGTCCTGGACTTGCTCTGTAGACCAGACTGGCTTCAAACTCAGAGATCTGCCTGCCTCTGCCTCCCTGAGTGCTGGGATTAAAGGTGTGGGCCACAGCAACTGGCTAAGAAGACACTGTCTTACAGCAGGTATCTTGGTCCTGTGGCTTTCACAGTCTTTCTGTTACCTCTTCTGCTATGCTCTCTAAGCTTTATGTGTAGGAGTTGTGTTATTAATTGGAGTTGGTGCCTATGGTCTCTTATTCACTGCATGTTAGCCAGTTGTAGAGCTTTGCAGTGGTCTTCATCTGCTGCCAATAGAAGCTTCTTTGATAAGAGGTGACAAACACCTCTTATATGGATATCCTTATGGATATAAGGATAAATTATTCTATTGGTTTAGGAAAATGGCTACCGTAGATCTCTTGTAGGGCCTATGACCTTCCCAGCCACAGAATCCTAGCTAGGTTTACTGTACCCGACATGAGTTGGGTTTGTTTGTTTGTTTGTTTGTTTGTTTTGAGACTGAGTCTCTCCTGGGCTTGGGGCTCACTAAACATGCTAGGCTGAGAAACTTATTTTCTACTGGTTAGCTCTCATGATGCTGGAAGGTGCTGTTCAGGGGAGGAAAGTCATTAGCGGTCTTACTCTGCTATGGGTTCTGTGAGCTAGAGTACCACTCTGCTAGGTAAAAATGTGACCACTTGTACGATAGTGGCATGATTATTAAGGTGGCAAGCAACTGCTTTCTGACTGGACTTGAGCCCTTCCTGGGGTCTAGGGAGGATTCTTGTCAAAAGCCTGGGGAGATTGTCAGCTCTAGTGAGGAAGTTGCTACTGCTGTTTTACTAAATGGGCTTGTTAACCTTGTCAATCTGCCTTCTAAATACTTGTGTTATGCCTGCAGCTTAGTGCTGCTGTCAGCTCTTGTCAGAGATGCTTCTTTTTACATCAGGCAACAGATGCTGCAGTGCTGTTCTCTGTTCAGCAGGGGCCTGGATCTTGGCTGGGGTCCTGGAGCTCAGCTTCCAGATGGAGAACAGGGATTCTGTTTCTTCCAGGGACAGCTAGAGCACCTTACGGTGAGGCCCTCGTGCACTAAGCCGGGGTGTGGAAAGCTTTTCCACAGTGTTACAGTTTGGCTCTTTTAGCATGAGGTCACCAGTGGCAATAGAAGTTCAGGCGTTTCAAAGCATATGGCGATACCAAAGTGTTACAGCTCTTGGTCAAGCTGCTGTGCTGAAGAGGTATGGGCCAAAGCCCATGCCTGCTCAGCTTGCAGCCAAAACACAGGCCCATCGAGGTCCAGGCACAGTGGGCCAGAGGGCAGTCACAGTGAGATGAGCCCCAACAGAGGATAAATGACAAATCTCAGAAGGTCTTGAAGTGGGAAAGTATGTGCCTCTATTTGTGTGAAATCAAGGGCAATAAAAACTCGGGACAGAGGGAGGGATTTCCAGTGTGAATGTGTTTGATTTGCTGGGATCAGAGGGTCAGGGGGTCAGGGATACTTATCCCAAGAAGAAAAATACAGTACTTAATTATCCTTTAAAGGGGGGACAGTCTCCAAGAACAATTGAAGGTCACTGCTGGACTAAGATCCTTAGCAGGGTGGGGCATTTCTAGGAATTCCTAGGTGCTTGCTAGAGCAGTTTCCTTATCAGGAGAAGGATCTGACCTGTACTCTTCCATGAGGGTTATATGACCTCCTTAGAAGACCTGGGGTCACACAGATCAGGGGAGACTTTTAAAACCCTGCTGAGAAAAGGGAGTCTATCTTTATAGACAGAGCACAAATAACTGGCTATCCGGAGATAACCTACTTCAGCCTTATCCAGCGAGCCCCACACCGCAGAGTCATAGTTGGTGATGGTGCTGAGAATAAGTGGTGAAGAACACTGTGTTCCAGGAAGGACATGGCCACTGTGCTCTTGAACCCCCAGTGGCTGTGATTACCTGCACGAGGTTAGGACTTACGAGGCCCCACCCCTCCCTGGGGATCTGTTCACAGTTGCTGGGGAAGGGAGAGACATTTTTTTCAGTAGTGTAGTCACTGACAAGGTGAGCATGTTCCTGTAAGCAATCTTAATGAAACTCATTTTCTCTCTTTCTCTCAGTCTCTCTCATTCTCTTTCATTCCTCTTCTCTCATTCTTTTTGTTTTTTTCTCTCATTCTCTCTTTCCCTCTTTCATTCTTTCTCTTATTCTCTCTCTTTTCCTTCTCCATTTCTCTTATTCTCTGTCTTTCATTCTCTCTTTCTCTCTCTTACATACACACATCCCACACGCAAACAGAAGGGCTAGCTGGGAAGAGGATCAGCTGTGGGGAGCCAGGGAGGCCTTGAATGAAGGTGTAAGGACAGAGATGAAGTCCTGAGTGAATGTGTACTATTCAGTCACAGATGAAGCTTGTGTGAGAGGGAGAGTTCATGAGATGACACAGGAATTCAGAGCCCTGGGGATGGGCAAGCCTTGTTATTTTATAACAACCCTCTTGCGAGAACAAACCAAGGTCCCATGAGAAGTACATCCGTTTCTCCCAAGGACAATATCTTCGATCACCTAATCACAGCTTGCTTAAGGGTTCCACCCTCTTCCACACTGACACCCTGGAGACCAAGCTTCTAACACTAGAGACACTGGGGGACATATTCAAACCATACCCGCAGCGACTCAGCAATTCTGAACCAGGTGGACACCCAGCAGAATTGAAAACGGGGTCTCAGCTATCTGTCCACTCATATTTCCAGGGTCTTCACCAAGGTGGCCATCGGTGAAAGACAGATGAGCAGACTGAGCTAGAACCACCCAATGCAGTATTACTCAGCCTCCACTGATGTGCTTTGAGGACAGCATGCTAAGTGAAATAAGCTGGTCATAAAATAGAGTCTATAATTCTATTTATGTGAGGCACTTAGAGCCATCAAAACATAAAGACAGAAAGCCAAGTGCTCATCGCCAGGGACTGGGGGAAGGGGGAACGGAGAATGATTGTGTAATATTTAGAGAGTTTCAGTTTTACAAGACAAAAGGTTGATGACAGCTGCACATGTTATGAAAGTGTCCGATGCCATTAAAAGCCACACTTGAAATAGTTAAAGCAATGAAATGTACATGATATGTACTTTACAACAATAAAGGTGGACAGTGCCATAAAGTTGAACAAAACTCAATGAACACCAGTGGATCTGCTGTGGGGATCGTTCTACCGGGGTTTGGTGAACCTGCTTTATCATATCTCTGTCTGTCATCCTAACCACCTTCAAATCCATCCTATCTTACACAGTCCAGGCTAACCTTAGACATCAGCCTGTTGGTTCCCCTTAAATGTTATTCTTTAAATAATATGAGTGATGTCATCTTCTACTTGTATAGGGTTCTTTTTGGTAAGGATTTGTTTGTTTGTTTTTAAATTTCATGTTATGGGGTGTTTTGCCTGCATGTATGTACACACGTCATGTGTGTGTGCCTGGGGCCTGAAAAGGCCAGAAGAGGGTATCAGATGCCCTGGAACTGGAGTTGTAGATGGCTGTGAGCCACCATGTGGATGCTAGCACCGGAACCTGGGTCCTATGCAAGAGCAGCTGGTGCTCTAACCACTGAGAAATCTCTCCAGCCCCAGTTTTCTTTTCTAATATAGCGTCTTACTACATATTCCAGGCTGGCCATGAGTTCACAACGTAACCCAGATTGTCCTGGGCCTTGTGATCCTCCAGCTGCAGCCTCCTCAGTGCCAGGAGGGCTTCCCCCATGCCTGGGTGGGTATAGTTCTCTTTCAGGTCAGATGAAGGCTGCTTTCATTCCTCACGGCCTCTGGGCCTCCAGATTCAGTGTGCAGTCCCCGCTCTTTCATTTACCTACTCGGGAAAGCGCTGCTCTCTGCCTTCCTGTTACCGGGCTTCCCCAGGCTATCTGTTTTTATCTCACCCACCCTAGTCACTTCCTTGTCTCCCCTGCTCATCTTCTTATGTCTCCGTCATGGTTCTGTTGGAGGGCCCCAGAACCCAGGCCTCCATCCTCTTCGCTTCCACATCCACTTGCTGATGAATTTCACTTATCTTTCCTTTTAGATATAGCTTGTTGTCTTAGGGTTGCTGTTGCTTCCATGAAGCTGTGACCCAAGCAAGTGGGGAGGAGAAGGTTTGTTTGGCTTATGCTTCCAAATCACTGTTCATCAAAGCAAGTCAGGACAGGAACCCAAACACGCGGGAACCTGGAGGCAGGAGCTGATGCAGAGGCCGTGGATGGGTGCTGCTTACTGGCTTGCTCCTCATGTTGCTCAGCCTGCTTTCTTATGCAACCCAAGACCACCAGCCAAGGGATGGCACCACCCACAATGGGCTGGACCCTCCCCCATCAGTCGCTAATTAGGAAAATGATCTACGGGATTGCCTACAGCCTAGATGGAGTTTCTCAACTGAGACTTCCTTCTCTCAGATGACTAGCTTGTATCAAATTGACATAAAACGAACCAGCACAGCTATACATCACCACCAACTCCTAGGCTCATGCCTGAAGCTTGTCTCTGAACTCCGGCTTTGCATATTCAACAGCCTACATCTGCTTTTACATAACTGGCACCTGAGCCTCCACTGATCCCTAACCAAACTTCCCTCCCCTTCATTCCAGAAGGTCTAGGCTATTTGCATCTTCCTCCTGCCTTAAAAACAAACAAAAAAAAAAAGGTGTTGTTTTTGGTTGTGTTTTTACATTTTCAGAGCAAGTTTAAATTCACAGCAAAATTAAGAGTAGTACACGGCTGGGGAGATGGTTTAGTACTTAAAACACTTGCTGCACCAACCTGAGGAGCAGAGTTCAGGTCAACAGGTGAACAGGACAGCCAGCCTGTCATCCCCGCACCATTCCTGAAGCAGAGGATCCCGGATATAGATTTATAACTGTAAATAAAGAAGGGGAGCTGAGCAGCAGGTTCATGGCTCTCTTCTTCCTGATTGAGCATGTTATGTAACCACCTGCTTGGAGCTCCTGCTGCCTCAACTTCCCCATCATAATGGACTATGCCCTGGAACTATGAGCCGGAATAAGCCCTTTCTCCCTTAAGTGGCATTTGTCAGAGGTTTTGTTTTTGGTTTGTTTGGTTGTTTTTTTTTTGTTTTCATTTTTTAAATCACAATGCTAAGAAAAAATAATCTAGGATCAGAACTCACCTATGTGACCTCACTTAAGCTTAATTACACTCATAAAGACTCCATCTCTAAACAAGTTCACACCAAGGACTGGACTTCAACGTGTAGGTTTGATGGGATGCAATTCAGTCCACAGGGGGTGTTCTGGTTTGTACTTCCGTTCTGTGATGAAGCAATTAGGCCAAAAGCAACTCGGGGGAGGAAAAGGTTTCTTCCAGCTTCTGCTTCAGAAAACATTGCATTGTAGAGGGAAGTCAGATCAGGAACTCAAGGCAGGAACCTGCAGCAGAGACTGTTGGGCAAGGCTGCTCACTGGCCCACTCTCTGGCTCACACTTTGCTGGCTTTCTAACAGAGCTCAAGCCCGCCTGCCTACAGAAGCTGCCCACAGAGGGCTGTGCTCTCCTACACCAGCCATCAAGCAGAACAATCTCCCGATTGTCAGTCTGGTCCCCAATCTGATCTAGGCAATTCTTTAGCTGAGGTTCCCTCCTCCCAGGTGACTGTTGACAATGAAAACTAACAAGAACAGTAGGCATTTATTATTCTATCTTCCGAAGACTCTGTTGGTTGATGGGGGTGTTGGAGGAGCTGCGGAAAAGGGAGGGGGAAGAGCTGGTATGGCATTCCACTCTATCAGGGATCTAGGCTTCCAACTTTGATGAACTGTTATTCTGCAGGATAGCTGGTCAAATCTGCATTCTAGCCTGTGGAAAGGAGAAGGAAGCAACCAGCAACTCCAGCCCACTTCAAGGACACGTCTCAGAAGCCGCATTTTTATCTTATTGGCCAAAACTTAATCACATGACTCCACTTCTCTGTAAAGGGGGTGGGGGAGGGATGGTGTGTGTAGTCTTTATTTAGGAAGCCCAGTGCCCGGTTAGGATCTGAGACTCTACCACTATCGCTTGCAGAAACCCGACTTAACAGTCACGGTCAGCAGGGAACCTTGGGAAGTCACTTGAGCACTTTGAGTCAGTCTCATAGCTGTAAGAGAAAGTAGCCCAGGCCTGGCAAAGGGTTCATTCATTTAGCCAACAAATGACATTAAGTGCTGTTCTGTTTTACTTTTCTGTTGAAAAAAACACCATGACTAAAAGCAACGTGGAGACGAAAGGGTTTGTATACTTCCAGGTCACAATCCATCACAGAAGGAAGTCGGGGAAGAAGCTCAGGCAAAAGCCTTGGAGGAAGGCTGCTTCCTCGCCCACTGTCCAGCTCATGCTCAGTCTGCTCTTGTACAGCTCAGACCCCACTGCCTAGGGATGGCACCACTCACGGTAGGCTGGGCTGGGCCCTCACGTATCCGTCATCATCCTTGACAATTTCCCATAGATGTGTCCACGGGCCAATCTGATCTGGGAAATCTCTCAAATGAGGTTTTCTCTTCCTAGGCAACTCAAGTTGACAATAAAAAGAAACCAGGGCCAATACCTATAAAACCTGGGGTCTCACAGCTCAGGAGTTCAAGCTTGTGCCCTTTCCAGGAATTCCCACAGACCACAACTCGATGCCAAAGCAAGAGGTTTTTTTATTCCAATCTCAATAGGGTTGCCCCTCCAAAGGCAGGAGACGACCCTGAGCATGCAAAGCACAGGGTTTTTATACTTAAAAATCTGGCCACTTTTGCTCTATACATTGATTGGTCAGCAAGAATAGCATGAAGATAGTTTACAGCTAGTTGTTTGCAGTTTTTGGCTGTTTGTGAGTTTTCTCAGAACAATTCACCCTGCCCTTATTTTTTTAAATAAGTATCTTGGAGCAGTTCATCCTGCCCTTTGAGAGCTATCTGCCTCTGGTTTCAATTCAAGGCTATCTTGGAGCAGTTCATCCTACAGTTCGAGAGCTCCATGCCTCTGGCTTTAATTCAAGGATGGGAATAGTCACAGCTGTTTTTCTTTTACAGTTGTTTGCATTCTTGGGGGGCAGGCTCTCATACCAACTACGAAGCAGTCAGGGAGGTGGGCACTGAGGATAGAGTGGCTGGAGAACATGACAGACAGTCCCTGCTTAAGGAATCTGGGAAGAAATAAACCAACAGCAAATAAAGAAAAGTATCTGTAAAGAAGGGCAAGAGAGAGAACTGCCACCAGGTGACAAGGCCCCATGTCACTGGGGAAATATTTAGATTGAGAGGCAGGAAGTAATGAGCCACGTTCTGAGTGAGTGTTCAACCATAAGGAGCCATTGTTTTCATCTGTGAAAAAGCAAAAAACAAAAACAAAACTAAATGGCTTGGGTCTGTTCTTGCCTACCCTTGCTCTGTGCTCTTGAACATCAAGCTTAATTGCTCCAGTTCTTAGTTTTCTTGTCTCTTAAAGAAAACTCCTTCTGTCTCCTTTCTTTCCCTGAAGAGCTTAATCCTAGACAGGGAAGATAAAAACTACTGGAGAAAGGCAGGTGTCCATCTGGTGTCCATGGGGTGGTGTGGTGGTTAAAACCGATTGTTGACGTGACGGGCTCTGGACACGCCCACTAGGGAGATGTGAGATTAGGAAGAGGTGGGAAGACCATGGATGGTGTCATCCTGTGGGCTGGGGTCCTGGGCTGAATGAAAAGTGAGGAAGTGAGACTGAGGATGCGAGTGACCTGCTGCCTCACACTCCTGCCGCCGTGCTTTCCCCGCAGGATGGACTGCACCCTCGAGCCTCAAGCCTAAATAATCCTTCCTTCCTAATGCTACATCTGTTGGGTTGTTGGGTGTATTTTATCAGAGGTGATAAAATTAGTGACTACCTGCAGGGAGCTGCTGACCTGGATCGGGGCCTGGTAAGTGTTGTGAGTGTCCAAGCAGGGTTAGGAGGTATCTATGTTGGGGTGACCTGGGGACTGGTGTCAGTCCAGGCAGAGAAAATAAGACATTCCAACATGGGGAGTCAGAGCCCGAGTGGGACACGGAGGAACGGCGGAGAGTCAAGTGCTCAGGACAGACACGGGAGGCTTGTGGCGGATTTAAATCAACCAAATAATTGACTGTATCAGAAGGCATGAGATCTGGATGGAGACACGGCCCAGTGTGACGAGCAGAGGACCAACGTTTCCCCAGAATCCACACTGGACAGCTGACCACTAACTGGGTGGTTCACAACCACGTGCAACTCCAGCTCCAGGGCATCTGGTGCCCTCTTCTAGCCTCTGTGGTAGCAATACTCACACATTCAGACTGTAACCCCTGCCCTCTGTGAACGGGATAGGAAAACAGAGGAGAGCAGGCAAAGCCAGTTGGTCAGAACTCTGAAAATAACTTCAAGTGCTTGCTGCAATGTGAGAAGCATTTTTCAAGAAGGAAAACAGCTGGACTGTCGTGGGAACAGCAAACTGAACCACGTTTTCATTCACATAACTCCTGTTACACATTCCCAAGGGATTCAGGAAATTCAGCATGGTCACAGTGAAAACCAACAGCTAGGCCACCAAGAGGAACAGTGGGGCTGAAACGGCTCCACGGGGTGTTCCTCACAGGGCTGTCCTCATTCAACTTGTCTGCAGTCTCACCGGGAGGCCTGACATTGACCTGACCTGCAAAGCTGCCTCCATTTTCCTGTGTTGGAGGCTCACCCGGACTGTCAGGAGCACTGGGCATTCTTTTAACTGGGCCAAAGATAACAGATGCTGTTGATACAAACAAGAGGCTCACCAGGCTAACCTTAAAAGGAAAGGCTGACAAATCGAGTGGTCATAGGGGATTTGAACAACTGTGATACAGTACCGTACATTCACATTTAATCAGTGTGTGTGTGTGTGTGTGTGTGTGTGTGTGTGTGTGTACATGCATGCACATGCATAGGTACATGCTTGCCATGGCATGTATGTGGAGGTCAGAGGACAACTCCTAGGAACCGTCCTTTCCTTCCATCATAGGAATTGCAAGGGCTGAACTATGGTCATTGTCATGACACTTTGTGGCAGGCATCTCCACTCACTGAGCTGTCTCACTGGCCCCTAGTCCCAGGAATTTAGAAAACCAGACGGGATGTGTAGGGCCCTGAGAATGAGGAGGGCTGTGGATGTGCTCAGTCAAAACGCGGCAAACCAGAGGCTGTTATCTCTGTGTAGTTCTGAAGTTCTGCAGAAGCAGGAAGTGAGGACTAAGGCAGAGCTGGCCTACGGGTGCTCCAACCGTCGGACTGAACGTTAAGAACAACATGGAGTCCCGTGGCAAAGAGCGGGGCACAGACAAATTCCTGGCATCTCGGGAACTTTCCATCTAGTTGTTGACTGTCTAGTAAGCTGACCAGACTTCGGAAGTCATTCATGGTCCAGAATACAAACCTTCTGTGTAGTTTATAAAAGCCACGAAAACAAACCACACAAAGCGACAAACAGTTACAACAAATGACAGCAACGATCCCTTGGGAAGAGGAAGGAGTTTGGTTTCCAGTATTGCTGCAACGTGTTTCTTAAACTGTCTAGTTTTCAATGAAGATTTAAGGGACACTCAAAGAAATAAGAAAATATGATACACATGTGGGGCAGGGCAATCAATAGACCAAGGAAGTAATGGTTATTGGGTTTAATAGGCAAAGGCTTTAAATGAACTATTTAAAATATATTCTAGGGCTGGAGAGGTGGCTTAAGCTAGCTCCAAAGTTGCTATGTAGCCAAAGATAACCTTGAATTCCTGATCCTCCTGCTTCTGCTTCTCCAGTGTCAAAGTTACAGGTGTGCACCACCACACCCAATTTTATGCAATGCTGGGAATTGAACACAGGCCTTCATGTATGCTAGGCAAGCACTTTACCAATGTCAACTACTACCCTTTAGGGCTGTAAAGGTAGCTTTATAAGCAATATAAAAGATCAGATAGCTGTATTTTCATAATACTTTTGGCCCTATATGATTCATAGTACAGCTATATAGAACCAACTGAAATACATATTGATGGACATAAAATGCATGCAGGTGTAGTTTATATGGCAATAAGAGCAGAAAGGGGGAAGGAGATAGGCTCACTGTAGCAATCTGAACGTGATGATGATGAATTGAGGTGGCAATGTAATCCGCAGAGCAACCACTAAGAAAACAACTAACCCAATGCCTGAAGAGATGGCTCAGTGGTTTAGAGCACTGGCTGCTCTTCCAAAGGACCCCGTTTCAGTTCCCAGGACCCACATAGCAGCTCATACCTGACTGTAACTCCAGTTCCAGAGCTTCTCACACCCTCACACACACATACATGCAGGCAAACACCAATGAACATAAAACAAAAAATTAAAGTTTTACATGTTAAAAAAACGAAACAACGGAAATGTATGTTATGAAACAAAGGACATGGAAATCAATATATTTTTAAAAAGTTTAACTGTGCATGTGTGCGCATGCACATGTGAATGCAGTTGCCCGTGGAGCCCAGAAGAGGGCATTAGATCTCAGGGTGGTTGTGAGCTTTCTGGAATGGATGCTGGGAACCGAACTCGGGTCCTTTACAAGAGGAGTACATGCTCCTCGCCCCTGAGCAGCCTCCCCAGCCCCAGGAAAACGAAATTAAAACAGCACAGGAGAACATCACTACTTGACACAAAAGAGGGCAGCCACAGAGAAACAGAAACAACAAAGACAAGACATGAGAAAACAGACGGCAAACTGTCAAAGGTAAATCTCGTGTTGTTGGTGTCTGTCTTATCTGTAAGCTAATCAAATGCTACAGCTGGAAGCAGATGGTCTGGGCCGAGCGGATGGCTCGTACAAGCATGAGGATCTGAGTTTGGATCCCTGGCACCACTTAAAGAGCCCGGCATGGTTGCCCACATTCGTAATCCCAGCAGCAGGCGATGATAAGATGGGAGGTGGAGACAGGTTGCCATAGCTCACTGCCCAGCCAGTCCAGCCAGTGGGTGAGCTCTGGGTTCAATGAGAGACTCTGCCTCAAAAGAGACAGGTGAAGAGCCATAAAGGACTCAACACTTAATGTCACCTGTAGCATCCACATGCACTGCACACGTGTGTAATCACACACACACACACACAATTAAGCCAAAGAAGATACTAGAATACAATTTCCTGTCTAAAAGAGATAAAATTTAAGTTCAACAACAAAAAGGGCTGAAAGTAAAAGAATAGAAAAAGACACAGCGTGAAGTCGTAACCAAAGCGCAAGCCAGCAGGGGCTTCCTAGTACAGTCTAATGCTGTTGTGACAGGCAGTTATCTATCAAGAATACAGAACTATTATAGATGTGCATGGAAGAGCAAGAGTCCCAAAATACATTAAGCAAAGCCTGTCACAATCACAGAAAGTAAAAGAACAACAACAACAATAATAATTGTTTACTAAGTCAAAGAAGGCAGTCACAAAATGCTGGACATTCTGTCATTTGTAGTGGCCACTGGGATCACAGCGTTATTGAGGGGGAGTCATGGATACAGGGCTTATTTCGAGGATGTCAAACAAGCCCTAAAATGAGATACTGGTGATGGCTATAAAATATTGCAAATACAAGAAATACTGTGGAAACGCACACTTTAACTAGGAGAAATTTTGTGTTTTGATAATTATGTTTCAGTAAACAAAGTGAGTCCAAGGCTTCATTATGGAGAAGGATGATGCAGGTGAGTGAGGGAGAAAAGTCAAAGCCGGTGGGTCTGTGGCTGTTTTGAAACTGGACCCTTGGAGAGGGGGAGGGAGAGAGGGAGATGAGACATGAGAGAGAAAGAGGCAGAGAGACAGAAGCAGAGAGAAGAGAGACAGAGGAAGAGAGATCATAAGTGTGTGTGTGTGACCATATATGCACACATGAGTGCACACGTTCTTCATCTGGGCCCTTTTGGGACCTGGGAGCAGTGACATCTCCATGGCAATGAGCACAAATACCTAAGCCAGACCTTGGGTTCTCACTAATGTTCCCACCCAGGATTCTATTAAGGAGTCCTAAGGAATGGGGCACCTAGGGAAAATGACACCAAGACTGGAGTGGAGATGGAACTTGATGGGTGGGAGGCTCGTGTCAGAAATCGAGAATGCACTCAAAGCACTGTGCCCCTCTGTGTAGGGCAGGGGCAGTCACGGCATCCGAGGAAGTCATGGTAACAGTGGATTTAGATTCAAAGTCAGGAAGGATGGCAGAATTGCCGCCAGACGAAAGTCAATAGTGGAGAAGATGGAGGAGCATCCGCACCAATTACAGGAGCGTCATTTCTTAGCAAGAGAGCAGACATTGTGTTGGTTGGAATGAATGCCGCTGATAATGGGATGTGTCTGCAAATTGCTGCCTGAGAGGATGCATGGAGAGAAACTCAGCATTGCTTCTGCATGTGGGACCCCTGATTTTATACTACCTTAGTAGAACTGTGAAGAAGCAGCAGTCAACCCCACATTTTAGAGCATTTTCTAGAACAACTGACATGCAATCATAAAAAAATGTGAGCAGGTAGGGGCCTGGGGGATGGCACAGTTGGTAAGTGCTTTCTGTACAAGCCGGCCGACGCCTGAGTCTACATCCTCAGCAGGCAATTGGAAGCCAGGCTATGTGGCCACACCTGGGATCTTAGCACTGGGGAGACAGAAGGACCCCGGGGGCTTGCTGGCCAGCCAGTCTAGCTGAACTAGGGAGCTGCAGGACAATGAGAAACCCAACTCAAAAAGCAAGGTGTAGAGAAAAAAAAAAAAAAAAGACACCTGGTGTGGACCTCTGGCTTCTTCCTGGACACCCGGCATCCATAGCTATACTATGTGTATGTACACGGACACACATACAACACACATGCGTGTGCATACACACATACACAGGCACACACAACACACACTCTAAGTAAAATAAGTAAAAGTACAGTGTTTAGTATTTAAAAATGATGCCACGCACACAGCAGATATTATATGAAAGCGATTTATTGGATGGAGGTGGAGAGATAGAGAGGAAAAGGAAAGAGAGAGACGCGGTGGGAAAGAAAGTGAGGCAGAGAGAGCAAGAGAGGAGAGCAAGCGAGGAAGGTAAGAGAGAGGCAAAGTGGTGGGTTGGTCCTTTTATAGCTTGTGCATGCACAGCTGAACCATGCCTGCCACACACCTGGTGGGCGACAAGTGATGACATCACAGGTTACTAGGCAATCCGGAAGCAGGCTGCCTGTATGCTCACATATAGGATAAAAGGTCTTTGTGTCTGTGGTACCTTCTCAGCTCTCTTCAGTGACTCGTGTTGCCTGTCATTGGAGTACCTCACTTTCCCCAGGACACTGGCTTCAGGACACCCCCAAGAAACCCAAGCCAATGGGTAGGCGCTCAAGTCCCTTAAGCAACCAGGAGGGTGTCTGCACACATCTTATGCCGTCCTCGGTGTAGATCAGAGTAGATCATCTCTCAGATACTTTGCTGAGCCCAAGGCTCCGAGTGCTGAGTAACGGCCGTGGGCGGGGCTTAGTGAATAACAAGAAGGAATGCATGTGTCAAGGGTTGTTCTCAAAGATTTTTGTCTTCCAGTGGTTGAATTCACAAATTCAACAGAACCCGGAGAAACAAAGGCCAACTGTGCTTAGGTAAAGAGCAGTTCTGACCAGGCTCTTTGTTCTTTTGTTCTCCATTCCACCCACCTTACTCACCCTGAGCTGGTGACTGCACATTCTTCATCCTGTCCTTGGGGACCTTCTTTTTGGTTTGTGTGTATGTGTAGATAGATGCATGATTATGTGTACATGTGTGTAGGCATATGTATATGTGTGTATCGGTACAGTGTGGATGTATGTGTGTTTGTCTGTGTATGTATGTGTATATGTGTTCTCGTGTGTGTATATTACATATGTGTGTATCTCTGTGTATTCATGTGTATGTGTACACATACGTGAGCATGCATATATGTGTGGGAGCATGTGTGCATACGTGTGTGTATCTTTGTGTATGCCTGTGTATGTATGTTTATGGATGTACATATGTGTGCATGCGTCGCATGCACAGCAGTGTGTTGATGTAGCTGAAGAAGCACACATATATGGAGCCAGAGCAGGATAGGATGCTACGTGTCCTCCTCCATCATTCTCCGCCCTATTCCTTGAGGCAGGGTCTCTCACTGAGAGAGAACCTGGCCGTCTGGGCTAGCCTGTCTCTGCCTGCCTCCAGTACTGCGGCTCTAGGCACATTGCTCTGTTTCCCCGGAGTAATCTCTCTCACATTCTTCCTCTCAGCTATTCTCAGTCGTCGACTTTGATTTTCCTTCACTCTTTCATGACAAAAAGTCAGCGCTAGGAGCAGAGTATTTACCTTGAATGTGTGAGGCCCTGGGTTTTGTTTCCAGAACTTAAAAAAAAAAAAAATTGAAAGTCTTCACTGAGCCCGGGGAATTTATTTCCATCTTAGAGTGAAGTTCTACTCTGTAGGCCTAGACCCGAGTCACAGGAAAAGCTGTGGCCAGGGCTGTGGCTTTGTTCCTCAACAGAGGTCTCACACCCTTTAAACAGCTGTGACTGCAGAAAAGAGGGAATGCAGACAGACTATCTTACATTTAAAAAGAGAAGGAAGGTGGGTGAAGGGTGGTGGCCTGTTCGCCCGCAGCTGTACGTGGAGATCTTAAGAGTCAGTGTTACCCAGGAGCCTTCACGAAATGGACTGAGCTGGCAGCTGAGGACAGCTTTGTCCCTAGGACAGACAGCAGGGGCTAGCAAAGTCAGCTTCCTGTCGCTGTAGTTTTGAACTGGGAATGTCCCCCATATGCTTGTCTTTAAGCACTTGGATCCACTGTTGGCCGAGTTCCTTGGGAGGCCATGGAACCTTCAGGAGTGGAGTCTTGCTGGAGGAAGTGGGTCACTGGGAGCAGGCTTGGAGCTTACACCCTCCCCCACCGTCAGTTTGCTCTCTGGTTCCTGTGGAAAGATGGAGGTTTTCAGCTTGCTCCTGCCACCGTGCCGTCCCTGCCACTGGGACGTGCAGCCCTCTGGAACCTCCCTGGATAAAACAAGCCAACAAGAAAACCCTCTGTCTTGAGTTGCTTTTGGTCATGCTAGCTTATTTTAGCAGTAGGAAAACCGGACTGAACGCTGCCCAAGGTTCTGTGTGCTCGAAAGAAAGAACGCGGTTCTAAGGGCAAACAGAGCTCTCGGAAAATAATACAACAGTAAATGTATGGGACGGTCTTTCAAGCTCATCTGCCCTCCTGTGGGAGGTGTCAGGAGGGTCGAGGGAAGTGCTGCAAAGGCCACTCTAGACAGGACAGGGGTTCAGGCCCTCCTTCTTCAGGGTCAAGCCTCCCCTCCCAACCAGAACTCATCCTTGACGCATGCTCAGTGTGAGGAGAATGAAATGCACACTGCGGGCATGTGCGATGCTTCGGTTTGATCTTCGTTTATATTTCGACCTTAAGGAGATAGCCAGGAGCAGAGATTTCCAGGCCCTCTCCAATCACAGGTCCCCTCTACCCGTGTCTTGGATTTGGGTGGCCAAAGTCAGATTGTGTGGGACTCCAGAGCAACAAGAATCAACAACAGCAGGCAGATACGAGTAAGAAGGAAAATAGGAAGTCCTGTAGCTGGGGCTGGTCTCTATGTATACGTGCACCGGGCAGGCCTTGAACTCCTGATCTTCCTGCCTCCCCGCTCAAATGCTGGGGTTCCAGGAGCTCTCTACCAGAGAGTGCCCCAGAGACCCGCTGCAAGGAGGCACAGGAGGACAATTTTGAGTAGGAGCTGGGAGGTGGGGCTGGCAGAAGCCCTGCTGAGCCTGGTCAGTCACAGGCTGTGCTGGGAGGCTCTGGTCTCCAGGCACAGAGACCCCCTGGCCTGGATTTGGTTCCAAGGCAGCAGAGATGTCACCTCGAAGATGACGGACCTGACAGAGCCTGGCTGGTGATCAAAGATCCCCTCCCCGAATCTTCCAGATGGCACAGGTTCCTCAGGACATTTGCACAACCCCTGAAAAAAGAGAGGGCCTAAAAGACCACGGCCGAGATGGAATTTTCCAGAAGCCAGGGAGGTGGGGCTCATGTCCCAGAAAGGGACATTTTATACAAGATGGTTAGGGAGCTTGACACACACCCACTATATAAATACTGACTCTGAGGCGCAGAACGCCTCCATCCTGGTACCTTGAATTTGATCTGTAGGGGTGGATTCCATTTAATAGTTCACGAGAGTCTCACATTGCGTGTCTTTGGCAGCGAAGAAGGCAGGTGTTGCCTTGTTTGTTGAAGCTTGGGGGAGAAACTTGATCCACCCCGCATCGGTCTGGGAGGCCTTGCTCAGGTATCGCTCTTGAGCCCTCTGGTCTCACAAGTCTCCAAAAATTTGCTTGCTTAACTCTCATTCCCCTGTTGGCCTGTGCCCTGTGCGTATGAGGACATCCTGTGTGTGTCCCTTGTGCCTGGCTATGATGCTGGTAAATCCTAATCTCCACATGGGGATGATTCCCATTTGCGGTTTCACCCTGTTCAGATGATTACACCCGCTGTGGGCACTTCCTGCTGCCAGTTATGGGCAAGGCTGTCTCAGAGGGCCCCTCACTTGCTGTAGAGGTTTGATGAGAAATGCCCCCATAGGCTCAATCGTTTGAACGCTTGGTTCTCTGGTTGGTGGTGGTGTTCGGGGGAGGTTATGATGAGCTCCAGCCTTGCTGGAGGAAGTTTGTCACTAGCTGGGGGCACTTCCGGCTTGCTCGCTGGCTCTGCTTTGTGCTTGCAGCGGAAGATGGGATCTCTCAGCTTCCGGTTCCCATGCATGCACCATGCATGCCACATGCTGCCATGCCTCCCCACTATGAAGGGCTCTAACCTCTTTGGAACCCGAAATCGAAAATAAACCTTTTCTTCCATAGGTTGCTTCCGGTCATGGTTTACGATCAGAGCTACAGAAAAGTACCCGAAACTGCCTGAAGTTTAGATGCAGAATCTGAAGCTCAGGAGGGACATTCAGAAGGTCATTCAAGGCCAACCTGATAGGAAATGGTATGACAGAGAGTTGACCCCCACCCCTTCCTTCTCTGAGTTCAAGCCTTGGGTTTGTGAGTTCCCAAGTTCTCTAGCTAGTTTCAAAGAGAAAGCAAGGCTGAGGGGCTGGGGCTGGGGCTCAGTTGGTAGAGCATTAACCTAGCATGCAGGAAGCCCTGGGTGTGATCCCCAGTGCAGCATAAAATGGAGGTGGTGATGTGCATCCCAGCACTTGAAAGGTGGGGGCAGGTAATCAGAAGTTTAAATTCTCGGCTACTTAGCAAGTTTAAGGTCAGACTGAACCACGTAAGACCTCGTCGGAGAGAGGAAGACAGAGAGAGAGGGGCTTAGATACCCTGTTCCGAGGTTGCCCAAGGTGTGGGCACTCCCGTTTTGAGTGTTATGTTAGACACGTGGTCACAGTGGCAGCCCTGATTCTTGGGCCTTCATGTCCCCAAGTAAATTTCATGGAACAAACAGCTGTTGCACTGGGTGTTTTTGTGGTCAAGAGAGGCCACCTGCAAAGTGTAGAGAGGGACCCGACAGCACAGTTAAACAGGCCACATGAACATTTGGTTGAATGGCAGAGGGATGTGCTCCCACACGCATACAATACATGTATCTAAGAGTCTCTCCCAAAGCTTTTTGATTGTGTCTTTGGCTTCTTTTAAGAGGAGTCTGCAAGTCAGCTTCCCCTTGCTCGGATAAAAGATAAACAAGTGAAAGGGAGGAAAGAGTTAATTTGGCTCAGGGTCCCTGAAGTTTCAGTCTTCATTGATTGACACCAGGGAGTTTCAGTGAAGCAGAGCATGGTGGCAGATGGGGCGTGGAGGATCGAAACTGCCCACATTATGATACTCAGGAGGCAAAAAGAGAGAGAAAATAAAGGGGCTGTCGAAAAAGATACAGCCTTTGGTGTCATGTCCCCACGACTTGCCTTCTCAAAGCAGGCCCCACCTATGGGTAGCGCCGAACAGTATGAGCTCACAAATTAGTCTACTGATGAGATCAGAGCCATCCTGATCCAATCAGTTCACTGTGCTCCCATTTCTGAAAACCACTGTCCCGGTGACCACGCATTCAACACAGAAGTCTCTGGGGGATGTTCCCATTTAAAGCATACCCTGCGACACCTTCCGCAGCTGCATGGAAGCAGGAGGAAGCTTTCAGACTCGGCGATGGTTTTTCCCAACAGTTCAAAGCATTTCAGTGTTTCTCCGTCGCCCCTGACAATCACCAAAGCAGAGGGTCAAAGGAAACTCTGCACCGATGTGCCTATCCCTGGCAGAAGGACACGGAACTGACAGGCACGTTCTAGGGGCCACGTGATGCCGGAAGCAGCACCCCCACCTTCCCAAGGGCAGCTGTGTCCAGAGAGAGAAGAGTCCTACCCTAGCCACCTAGCCAGGACTCCAGTCCCAGATTCCTTGTGCTTGGCACCAAAGGGGTTAAACCTCACCAAGCTTCAGAAACATCATCTGTTTTATCCTGTTTAACTTTAAAGGAATGTGTGTGCACCGAGCCTATGTGCTTTTGATTTCATAGCCGTAATAACCATAAAAAGCAAAACTGCCAGGACATAGCCAAGATGGCCGGCAGCATAGGAATTTCAGAAACCAACAGACAATATTCTACTAAAAAAAAGAAGAAATAATAAACCTACCTATCACTGATTTGTATTTTTTGACCATTAACTAGTAACTCTTACATGGGTCCAAAGTCCTGGGACCCAAGGTCCCAGGAGGAAGCATGGAAGGGTCTTTGACAATAGGTTAAGATCCTAATTTGGCTGTTCACAGACTTTGTGACCTTGGACAAATTACTTAACCTTTCGGTGCCAAGGAGCGCTGTATTCAAATTTACTCAAGAGCTTGCTTCCGGGAAAGTGAGTGGCACAAGCCTCGGATGTAACTGGCCCCTCAAACAACACCAGTTACTACATTAGCGTAATTTCCCTAAATCAGCCCTTTCTCAGGGGCCTGTCCTGAGGAGAAAGCATACATGATGATCCTGGGGGGAATCAGTTGGACCTGAGTACTCAGGACACCTCACCATACACTCTCCCTCCCGCCCCCCACCGTCACAGCCAGAAAGATTGAAATCATGAAGTGCTGTGGGCTCAGGCAAGCAAAGCAACAGTGCCAGACACCTACCAGGGAGGCCCAGGCCATGCAACCGGGTGGCAAGAGGGTTAAGAGAGAGAATAGAAAAATCACTACAAAGAGGGCGTTGGAAGGGGCCCACCCAAAACATGGCCAGCAGGTGGGCTTCCTTAGTTCTCTAACCTACAGAGATGCCTGCCTCGTATCCATTCTTAACTTTGAACAGGACTAGCTTTCTTTTGGTGGCAGTATTTCTAGCTTTAAAACTAACAGAGAGTTTACTATCCTATGCTCTCTTACAGCAAGGCACAGCTGTGAGACCTAATTCTGGCTGAGGCGACAGCTTCAGAGAACTAGGAATTCAAGGTTACTGTTGGCTGTGTAAGTTCAGGGCCAGCCTTGGCTACATATAGCCCTGTCTCAGAAACAGCAAAGAGAAGCAAAACAGAACAAAAGGTCATGGCCTCACCTGGAGCATTCTTTTTCCTTTGTTCTGTTCCTTTTCTCTTCTTTCTTGAAACCAGGACGCTAGCTAGAAGATGTGGCAGCCATCTTGCCACCAAGGGAACAAAGCTACAAGTTACACGGCTGAAGAGAAAGATGGAAAATGCCTGGATGAGCCTGGAGGTAACGTTGAGCCAGTGTGGTTGTTCTGGATTGTCTCTTCCTAGAATTCTTAGGTGTGAAAAGGAAATCCTTTGATTCTAGACACCCAGTCTGGCTTTCTTTAGTTGGACCAGCACCAGACATAACATGGGTTCTAATTCTGACTCTGATAATATTTTTGCATTCAAATTCTCTGAAATTTGATGATCATATCTGTGACAGAAATTCTGTAGACACACTGTGTCCATGGGAGCCAGTGTGTAACAGAAGCGGCTCCACAAACCAGCGGGGGGACAGGTTATCTAGTAGGCAGTGCTGATGTTTAGTAGGTTGGGTGATGTTGGTGTTTAGTTTGTGGTGCTGGTGTTTGATAGATGATGTCAGTGTTTAGTAGGCAGTGTTAGGGATGCTGATCTATCCTATAAGAGGAAAGTAAAGTTAGATCCCTATATTCTACCTCATGAAAAAATAATACTCCAATAGACTGAAGACATACCCAAGAAAGATATTTAAAAAAAAAAATTCAAACAAACTGAGCTGCATCCCAGTCCCCCGAATGACAGATTTTAGAAAAGTAAATAATGGACTCAGTTGTATAAAAATTAGTATATTATTTTAGTTTATTTTTGTTTTTTGTTTGGGAGATAGCATCTCTCTACATAGCCCTGGCTGTCCTGGAACTTGCTACATGACCAGGCTGGCCTCAGACTCAGAGATCTATCTACGTGTTTCTGCTTCTCAAGTGCTAGGATTAAAAGCATGAACTACTGTGCCCTGCTTAGAATATTATTTAAACAAAGGATGCCATTAACAAAACTAACAGATCAGGGGCTGGCTTTACTATTAAGAATCTTTAACATGGAGAGGCTTGGGGTTAGGGTGCAGCTCAGTGACGCTGTCAACACACACGAGGTCCTGGGCTTGATCCTCAACACTGTAAACATATGTATTTTTCTATTCTGGTTCCGAACTGTCCAACAGCCAAGTAGTGGCTGTCACTAGCCACTTACTTGGTCTTAGAACATAGCCCGGATTGAGACATAAGTGTAAGATACACATCAGCTTTCAAAGTCTTAGCATTTTCAAAGGGCATCTCCATGATTTTATACCATGACACGCTGATTTGATCATGAAAACTCTGCTAAAGTTAATTTTGCCTGTTTGTTTTTACTTTTTATGTTTTTTGTTTGTTTGTTTTGTTTTTTCTTTTTCTTTTCTTTTTCTTTTTTTTTTCTTTCTTTCTTTCTTTTTTTTTTTTTTTTTTTTTTTGAGATAGGGTTTCTCTGTGTAGCCCTGGCTGTCCTGGACTCACTTGTAGACCAGACTGGCCTCAAACTCACGGGCATCTGCCTGCCTCTGCCTCCCTGAATGCCGGGATTACAGATGTGCACCACCAAGCCCAGGTGTTTTTCCTTCTCAAATGTGACTATTGATTAAAAAAGAAATTGAGGGCCTAAAGAGATGGCTCAGTGGTTAAGACACTGGATACTCTTCTAGAGACCCTGGGTTTGGACCCACATGGCAGCTCACAACCATCTGTAACTTCAATTACAGGCTTTATGATGCCCTCTTCCAGCCTCTTTGGGTACTACACTCATGTGCTACATATACATGCAATCAAAGTACCAATCACATGAAAAAAAAATTTTAAAAAGTTTTTAAAAGAAAGAATTTGCATTTGTATGTATTAACATTCCGTTTCTACTAGGTATCACCATTCTAGATTGTACAAGACATTCCTATACAACATGTGCAAGGATAAGAAATGGAATGCTCAAGATGACAAGTGAGCCAAAGCTGTGACCATGCGCAGTGAGGAGTTCGTGTTCACGCTCGCAGTATGCTGTCCAGGGCTCTGCTGCAGCCCGTACAGGTCTTCAGACAAAAGAAGACAGGCTGCCGTGGTGCTCTGCAAGCCGGAAGGGGCTCATCGAGGTGAACAGACATCCTCGGAAATGACAGAGCCACGTGTGTTGTAGTGCAAGTTCCCAGACCCCGTCCTGCTTTTAGGCAAGGCACAATTTGCTGGTGTGGGTATCTGTGTCTGTGTGAAGGGTGGTAGCCCCGTTTATGCCATCTAATAGCCCATTTCTGATGGCTTATTACCAAAAGTAAGTAGATACGCCTCTAAGAAGATCAAAGATACCCATCCAGTGTGATGGACTCTGCTTGTAGCTGACCCTGTTGCTGTGAACACAGTTTGGAGGTACTGGTGCCCTTTCTCCACACCAGAAATCCTACCTACCAATAAGCCCATCTCAAGAATCAGGGGTCACCTTTGTAATAAACATCCCAGGATTTTAATGTTAAAAAAAGAATTCACAGAAAGGGACCCCCATGCTAAGTGTATGCCTTACTAATAACCAGAGGAGACAGATGAACACAAGAATGACTCTGATTTAATACCCATCAAACCCGGGCACAATTCATCTACTTCCCGTTGGCAGAATTGAAGAGCGGAAGCTGGCTGGGTGTGGGGCTCTTAGGTAAAATCTAGTCTAAGTCTTCGATGAACTGTAGAGCCTGTGATTGGGGCCGGGGAGAGATGGCTTGGCGGGCAAGCGTGGGCACCTGCATTTGAAACTGTGAAAAACTGAGTATGGGGGCATGGTTGTAATCCCAACACTGAGGATCCAGAGACAGGCGGGTCCCTGGGGCTGGCTGGCTCTCCAATCAGCCTGACTGACAGGCTCCACACAGTGAGAGAACCTGCCTCAGAAAGAAGGCAGACAGTGGGTGCTCTCTCTCTCTCTCGCTCTCTCTCTCTCTCTCTCTCTCTCTCTCTCACACACACACACACACACACACAGCTCTGTAGCTAATAACCCAGATTTATATGTTGTAAAGTAGATAACGTCTCAAGAAATAAGTGGGAAGGAGGAATGAATGGAATGAGACTCACAGTATAATTCCCTTAGTGTGAATTTAAAAACAACACAAAACAAATCAACAGGATGCCATTTCCAACTTCCCACCTACATCAAAGCAAACAAGGAAGGCTAATTAGATGCATTTGCATTAACTGTTAGCGCTGGCGCTGATGGAAAGACAGGAACAGAAACATACTGGGATGATGGAGGGAAGGGAGAAAATGACGGTAGAATAGAACAACGTAATCAAATAACAAAAGAAAAACAAAGAACTGCCTTTTCCTCCAGTTGTCCTACTTAACCACCAATAATAGAGGCCACCTGATTAAATGTGAATTATAGGTGAGCAACATTTTGTATGAGCATATCAAATATCCCAGTTAGATTTCCATTTCTGAGAAATGCCTAGTTGTAAAGTTTATCAGGTTACCATTGTTGGTAACTAGGTCCCTGTTTCCTTCTATGACGTTTCCACGTGAACCCTGGCACTAACTTTATCTGTGTCAGTAGATATCACTGAGGCTCTGTCCTCAGCAGGCCTGTAAGTGCTAAGGGTCTCTCCAGCACTTTCTAGCAATAACTGTTCCTGATGCGTGTTTAACCCGGGCAATGTTAAAGTTCTGTTCTTGGGAGCATCCTGAGAATGTTCTGGCCACCGTTCCTCTCATCACCAGCGGAGAATAACTGAGAAGCAGGGATCAAGCAATGGGGGAAATCACGAGTGTGATTGCCCTCCCAACCTTGGTGTGCTTGGAATCACAGCACACAGGAGACTGAAGCAGGAGGACCATGAACTTGGGGTCAGCTTGCTTTACAAGACTGGGTTTCAAAACCTCAACCTTAACTACGTCTCGGTTCTGGGGTTTGGTGGTTGCTTGCCTTCTGAGCCTTTGGGGTTTTCATTAATAGAAGTGGGAGAGAGAGAGAAAACAAACAAACCAGATCCCTCGAAAGGATCATAGTGAGAGAGGAGGAGAGGAGGAAAAGGAGGTCAAGTGCAGGGCACTGTGCAGCTACTGAAAATACATATCATCAGGTATAGAAAACCACAGAAAAAGGACAGTGGCTAGGTAAATGCTAAAAGAAATTGATCATGTAGTGCTGATAATCAGCAACCCAATCATTATTCAGATCTAACAGTCACCACTAACAAGCTGAGGCTGGCTCTGCACACACCTGTGACCCCAGCCTTGCTGAAAAGCCTTGAGCTCTGGCTTTAGGGAGAGACTCTGCTTCAAAGAATCAAGGCAGGGAGTGGTAAGAGCAGACCAGAGCCCTCCTCTAGCCTCTTAATGTGCACATACATGTACACTGCACACACAATAATAAATGATAGATAGATAGATAGATAGATAGATAGATAGATAAAAAAATAAAACTAGACCAGCAAGATGACACCTTCAGCATAAGGACCTGTTGCCAAACCAGAGTTTGGTCCCAGGATTCACATGGTAGAAGAGGAGAAGAGGCTCTGAAATGTCTTCTGACCTCCTTAATGCTGACTAAATAGCTAAATCGAGGCCAGACTAGACTACATGAGACCCAGTCTCAACAAGGAGAGATGGAGAGATGACTCAGTGGTTAAGGGCATGGCTGTCCTTGCAGAGGACCTGAGATTGGTTTTCAGCATCCACACTGGGACACTCACAACTACCTGTAATCCCGATTCCTGGAGATCTGACTCTTCCACCATTGTGCACACACAAATGAGTAGCAAACACATACACATAAATAAAAATTAAAAACCAAACAAATAACAAAAATAAGATACAGACAGCATCCCAGACCTATCCAGTCAGGACCATGAATGCTGCTTGTCACAGTCTTGTTCCTCTGGATGGCTTTTGGCCTCCTGTCACCTCCTCTGGTAACAATGAAGACTTTTGGAGTACACCCTGAAGAACCCACTTGAGGCTTTTCCGTGATATTTGTTTGATTGTTTCATTTAACAAAAGACTAGGCCAATCCATTATCATAGCTGGTTGTTGTTTTGTTTTGAGACAGGCTCTCATATAGCCCAGGATGGCCTCAAACTGCATCTTTAGCTGTAGCATAACATGACCTTGAATTTCTGAAGCTCTGTTGCCCTCGTGCTAGGGTTACAGGTGTGCACCGCCACAGCAAGTTTATCTGCTGCAGGAGAGCCAGCCCAGGCCTGCAAGTGAGGTGAGCAGCACTCTCTACCAAGCTACAGTCCTGGCTTCCTGTAGTTTTTAATAAGTAAAAGGATATACCAACAAAAACATAATGTAGAAAGCGCTCAAATCAGCAGCCTAGGCACTTATTCTCATCAAGGATTATGGGTTGTGCGCGATCGTGGGCACTGGGACTCCCCAGGCCTGGAGGGCAGAGGGTCTGTGGTTAAGCAAACTGCAGTCATACACAGGACTGTGCACACAAGGGCAATAAAACACTGAGCAAAAGAAATGAGGGAAAGAAAAGGGTTTGCTTGGCTTTCACCTCCATGTCTGGCACCGAGGGAAGTCAAGACAGGAACTCAAGCAGGACCCTGGAAGCAGGAACTGAAGGGGAAGCCGTGGAGAAGAGCTGCTTACTGGCTTGCTCCCCATGGCTCAATCAACCTGCTTTCTTACAGCATCCAGGACCACCTCCCAGGGCACCACACACAGTGAGCTGTTTCTTTCCACATTGGTTATTAATTTAAAAAAGTGTCTTAGAAACTCGCCCAGGGGTCCAATCTGGGGAGCGAATTCCCCAGTTGCGGTTCCCTCATCCCAGACTCTAGTTATGTCACATTGACCAAAACCAAACTCACTAGCTCAGTGCAGCTCCTGTCCCTTCTTCCTAAGTTTAGGTAACTACTTGTTTGCTTCTTCATGTTTAAGTGCTCAACAGATAATGTTTGATACTGTATTGGGGGGGGGCTCTTATGAGTTAAGGTATAAGCAAGCAAACAGCAGGGAGTGCTGTGAGATCCTCCAAAATCGAGGGATAAAAGCGTACTTATGTGAAAGAAGTACAACTGTTTGCCTTTGAGCATCCTCTTAGAAGCCTTTACCTCAGGAAAGCAGGGTTGGCTTCATTCGACAGCTCTAACCAGGGTTTCAGCCAGTGTGCCATGCCAGAAAAGAATGATCAGGGATGCCCCAGCAGCCACGTCACTGAGGCTGCCTTCGTGTCCCACAGAGACCGTGTCAAAGGGTGGGCCTCTGTGTCATCCTGAGCTAAGACGGGGACCCGGCTTCCCCAGAGGTGGCCCTCGGCAGCAACTGAACTTCATGCAAGGTTGAAAAGGGAAGAACAGCAGAATGATCTGGGACATGTGCCTCACTCTTAGCTGTCTGGGTGGTGAAATGGGTGTTCCCAGGTGTGTCCTGGTTGTCACGTCAACCTGCAAATCAATCAATCAGTCTGCACTGGCCTGCTGTTTCCAGAGAAATCCTCTGCTCTTCCTAGTGTCCTTTGATCTGGGATCCAGCTTCATGGCCATAACTGTTTTTCTGTCCTTTATGTGCACATGTTCACGTATGGGGTATACATGTATGTGCAGATGTGCTTCTGCTCATGTATGTATTTCCCGAAATCTGGGGAGATTCTTGTGTGTTTGTGTAGGTGTTAGAGGCAACAGAGACTGCTCGCCAGGCACCTTCCACTCTTTGTGGAAGCCCTCAGAATGTTTAGTAGCACGTTTTGAAACGATATGTATGTTTTCACGCACACACGCCCACACTTGCCACGGCCCTTGTGAGGAGCTCAGATCACAACTTTCAGCAGTCAGCTCTCTCCTTCCCATCCTATGGGTTCCGGGAATCAAATTCAGGTCGTGAATCTTGGCAGAAGCTTTTATCCGCTGAGCCATCTCGAGGATTTAATCTTATTTATTCTGTTGTTGTTGTTTTTTCCAAGACAGAGCTTCTCTGTGTAACAGAGCCCTGGCTGTTCTGGACTTGCTTTGTAGACCAGGCTGGCCTCGAACTCACAGAGATCTGCCTGCCTCTGCCTCCTGAGTGTTGGGATTAAAGACATGTGCCACCATGCGTGGCCCTCTTTGAGGATTTTAGAAGCACATTTCAAGGTGGGCAAGGAAGACAATGGAGGATCTCAGACTTCAAAGTACCTGCTGTTTCCTAACAAGGTGGATACCTCAGAGTTTTGCTTCCGAGCCTTGGTTCCTAGTCTGGGAGTGAGTTAGTCCCAGTCTTTAGAGGATTGAGGTGGGTTACAGGAAAGAATGCAGGAGACCACCTGAATGAGGTCATGAATGCAGGTGGAGGCACCGTGGGTTGTTATCCAACAAATTTAGGATGCGCTTTTTTCTTCCCGCTGGTTCCCTGGTCTTCAGGTTTTGCTTAGCAGTGGTGTCCTCTGGAAGAGTCCCCCGCTGCGGGAAGGCTTCCAGGGTTGGGGGCAGGTGCTGGCTTCTGATCTCTAAGGATGATTCACACGCTTGGGCTGAGAACTGGCAGAGCGGGCGGAATGAAGTGTTGCTCTTAACTGCCCCACCCTTCCCTCCTGATTTATGGGGCTGGCAAGGAGACTGCTGGGTCTCTGAGGTGTTCTGATCTCACAGGAAGATAGCCACAGGCAGTGGCAAGGATGTTGCAGTTTGCGGAACTCAACACAGAGCTTCAGAGAAATCCCTCCCCATTCCTGGAACCGAGGACTTTGCTGAGCCTAGATTCATGCACATTCAGGCAAAAGTATGGGGGTCCGTGCTGGAGAACCAACAGTCCTTGCATTGATATCCGAGTCTGAATCCATGTGGTAGGTCAGATGGTTCTCTAGCCCTTGGCTTTTGTAAAAAACGTGTGTGTGTGCGCTCGAGTGTGTGTGTGTGTGTGTGTGTGTGTGTGTGTGTGTATGTGTGTGTTAATGAACTAATACAACCACTACCAGACAGCATGAATAGAAAGGAATCATACTTGGATATTTAATGATGGATCCACTCTGATGGCTCCATATTCTTGGAATATCCTTCCACAGCGCCCACATTTGTGGGCAAATGTTATCCACAATTTGAAACGTCCTTTGGGTCTGATAAGTGTCACCATATTTCTGGTCCCTTCTCTTCCCCCTCCCACCCCTGAGCGAGGAGGCAATCTCTTGGTTCCCTTGAGATTTAGTTTTTCCACTCTTATGCCTTGCAGTGATTTCTTATCTTCCCCTCCCTTTTCTCCCCTCCCCTTATATAATATATCCCAACCACAGCCTCCGCTCCCTCCTTTACTCCCTCTTCCTCTCCCCCAAATCCACTACCCCTCTTTCTCCTTTCAGAAAAGAGCAGGCCTCCCAGTGAACCCAGCATAACAACATGTGGTAAGGTTAGGCATAAAACCTCATTTTAAGGCTAGCCAAGGCAACCCCGTAGGAGAAAAAGCGTCCCATGGGCAGGCAAAAGAGTCAGAGACATCCCCACTCCCACTGTTAGTTGTCCACAAAACCCCCAAGCTAAACTACCACAGCATGTGTGCAAGAGGGCCTAGTGCAGAACCATGCTGGCTCCGTGGTTGCTGCTTCAGTCTTTATGAGCCCAGCTTAGATGATTTGCTGGGCCGTGTTCTCCACGTGTCCCCGACCCCCCTGGCTCCTACAATCCTTCCTCCCCATTTTCTGTGGGGTTCTCTGAGCTCCACCTAATGTCTGGCTCTAGGTATCTGCATCTGCTTCCATCAGCTGCAGGAGGAGCCTCTCTGACTACCGTGCCAGGCACTGATCTGTGAGGATAGCAGAATATCACTAGGAATCGTTTCATTGACTTTTTTTTTTTTTTTTTAATTAGTTGTGTTTGGTTCCATCCTAGGTCTCAAACACCCAGCTTCCGGTTCCTGGCCAATCAGGCAAGTGTCAGGCATGGGCTCCTTCTCAGGGTTTGGGGCTCCAGTTAGACTAGTCATTGGCTGGCCACTCCCACAAGCTCTGAGCCACCGGTTCCCCAGTGCATCTTGCAGGCAGGACAGTTTGTAGGTTTTGTGGCTGGGTTGGTGTCCCAGTCCCACCTCTGCGAGGTTACAGAAGATGGCCATTTGGGGCTCCATACCCTCCATTCCTGGGAGTCCTTGATAGGACGTGCTAGGAAGTTCCAGGAAGTTTCCACTCCACTAGGCTTCCACATTGCCCCTTACATACCCGCCTGTTCCAGTCTTTTCTCCCTGTACTCTCTCCCTGCCCGACCTCCCATCCTGTTCCCATCCCCCCTGCCTCCAGCCCACCTACAGAGTCTATTCTTCTTTACCTTTCTTTTTCTCCGCCAGAAGAGTTCCAGGAGGGAAAGGGTATGTTTGTATCACTCTCCATCCCCACGAGAGGGCTGAGCCAAAGGACAAAAGCTGCTAGAATTATTGGCGCTTCACTTTCCTCATCCCAAATAGAGGAGATGAGGACCATCTCACGCACTCCCTTTGGTTATATGTGACATAATGTGTGGATCAAATTATCATATTACACAGTCATGCCGCACTACAGCAACCCAGCCTCATCCTCTGAGGAGAATGTTCCAGAGCCCCTTAATGGATGCACGAAACTGTAAGTGCACATGATACCAGATTTGTGTGTGTGTGTGTGTGTGTGTGTGTGTGCGCGCGCGCGATGCTTCCTATACTTACAATAAAGTTTAACGTATAAATTAGGCACAGTAGAGATTAATCGTAGTAACTGAGAACTAGAGCAGTGGTAACATATTATAATAAAAGTTATATGAATGTGGTCCCTGTCCCTCCTCCCTGCAAACATGTCTCAGTGCAGGGGCTGGAGCAATGTCCCAGTAGTTAAGAGAGCTTCCTGCTCTTCCAGTCCAGTAGAGTTCAGTTTTCAGCAGCCATGTTGGCGGCCCGCCACTCTCTGAAACAATGACTGGCAGCTATGATGAGTCTTTGAATGAATGCTCTTGCTTAGAGGCCGGCACAGCGACACATCTGCATGAGTCAAAGTCAAGAGCGACCAGCAGCTGGAGGATGAGGGATTTGATCTGTTCCCCAAAGGGCTTGCACAGTCTGGTGCCAAGTGAAGCTGGGGAGTGGGCTGAGAGCAGAGGGCCAGGTGTGCCAGGGGCTTCCCGCCCTTTCAAATGTTTTTCTTAGGAACACCAGTAAGAAATCTGTGAGGTCTGACGTTTAGAAAAATATAAACACACAACTCGTGCAAATGAAGTGAAATGAGAGCCTAGAGGTGCATTGTGGGGGGAAAATCTGCCTCTGTTGTCTCTCTGTTTCTCTCTGCCTTTTTCTTTTGCAAAGCTCTTATTTTTTTCCCATCCAACAACGCACTGCACACATCATTCCATTCTAGGCTAGCTGCTGTCTTTAAGGAGACTCCCCACATGGCGCCTCCTCTTTCTCTCTCTCCCTGTCTCCTCTGTGCATACCCCCTCCTTTAAGATAGGATCTTGTATGTATCTCTAGCTGACCTGGAACTCATAATGTCACCCAGGATGGCTTCAGGTTCCTGGAAGCCCCCTCTCTCTGTTCCTGAGTGCTGGAATCATATGTGTGAGTTACCATGCTTGGCTTGAATGGTTCTTCGGCAGACAGAACATAGTTTATTTGAAAATTCCCCAATGGTAGACATTTATCTTGTTTTCAACATTTCCCATGATCCTAAGCACTTTGATGATGGCTTTGGAACTAGCTATTGAGTTGTATGGCATATAACGGCCCCTTTCAAGTAAGATGCATTTTCTTGCAGAAAAGTGGAAAAATCCCAGCAGATCTAGCTGTGAAAAGGCTAATGTTATGAGTTTAATTAAAGAAATTTAATGTGTGTGTGGTCTTTCTTTCTTTCTTTCTTTCTTTCTTTCTTTCTTTCTTTCTTTCTTTCTTTCTTTTTGTTGTTGTTTTGAGACAGGGTTTTTTGTGTAGCCCTGGCTTCCTGGAACTTGCTCTGTAGATCAGGCTGGTCTCAAACTCACAGAGATCCTCCTGCTTCTGCATTCTGAGAGCTAGGATCAAAGGTGTGCCAGTATGTATGTGCCTGTGCAAGCATGTGTGTGTGTATGTGTGTGCGTGTGTGTGGATGCAGATGACTGTAAATGTCCGGGGAGGCCAGAAGAAGGTGTTGAATGTCCTAGAGCTGAAGTTATTGGTATTTGTGAACTGTGGCTGCTGGGAACGAAACTCTGATCCTCTGGAATAGCAGCAAGTCCTCTTAACTCTTAACCAAGCCATCACTCCAGCCCTGTGTGTGTGTGATTTTGTGACTAAAAATTAAATGTTTCTTTTTTACCTGATCTATTTCAAAAGAATCCCTTTGACCATGATAATATTCTTCTAAGAAAACTCCACAAGCATATGACCTTCGTGAACTGCATGCCGTAGCTTCATTGCAGCTGTCTGTATCTGTATCTAATCTATATGTACCTAGTGAGAGGGTTATCTTTGGGTTACTAGGTGATGGAATTCTCATATTTTCCTTCCTCTTGGGATGACTGTTTGAGAGTTTAGGGTTTTTTGTATCTGGAAACTTCAAAGACAATGCCCACTTGTTTTTGGATAGTCACAGTCTGAAAATATGAAGGGAAAAAAATTCCAGAAATGAACAATGTGTAAATTTCCAATTCCGCACCTACCTGAGCAGTGTAATAAAAGCTCGTGCCATCCTGCTCCATCCCTCCCAGGCGTGAATCATGCCTCTGCCTGGTGTGTCTGGCTTACATAACGCTCCCCACCCAGCTGTCACTCAGTCGTCCTCTGGGTTATCAGATCAACTCTTGAGATACCTCGGGACTTGCACCCAGCTAGCCCTTATTTTATGTAATAACGGCCCCAGGGGCGAGCACGGCCAGGGCATCAGGAAGATGCACCATGAACGCAGGGCTCCGCACTGTCTGCCGTCTCGGGCCTCCTCCAGACCCCACATACCTGCTATAAATGGGGAGGCCCCTACGCTCCCATTTTAGGAGAATTTTGGTGCTCTGGAGACTTCTCCCTGTGGGCTCTCTCTCTTCTTCAACGTGGTATGGACAGGGTCCCTTAGTATCCTGTGACTAGAGGCGACTTCATCATGAGCCTGTCCCAGTTTAAAGGTCCCCCTCCCCCAAGGTTACTGTCAGGATTGCTTGCCTGAGCATCCAACAAGCAACAAGCAGTCAGAGTTTTTTTTTTTTTTTTTTTTTTTTTTTTTTTTGTATAAGGTATCATGTAGCTCAGTTGGCTTTGAATTCCTGTGTAGCTGAGGCTGGCCTTGAATTTCTGGTCCTCCCCCTGCCATTACCTCCTGACTTCTGGGAGTACAGGCATGCACATGGCAGCTATTTTTCTTTCTTCTTCTTCTTCTTCTTCTTCTTCTTTTTTTTTTTTAACACACCAGATTTCAGCTTTTCCTTCTGACCTTTGACCATTCTACTCTAAACCTGATTGTTGGGCCTCTGGAGCACCATAGAGAGCTAAGACCAATAGAGTCTTGACTAAGTCAGAAGACTTAATGGAAAAAACAAACAAACAAACAAACAAACAAACAAATAAAAGCAAACAAGCTGGGCCATGTGGAGTCTGCCTTTAATCCCAGTTCTCAGGAGATGGCTGCAGGAGGATCTCTGTGAGTTCCAGGCTAGCCAGGGAAATACAGTGAAACTCTGCCTCAAGGACATAAAATCAAATGAATGGACACAAGTCACATGTGTCAACAGAGATAAAAAAATTAAAGTATCTGCACACTGTTTAGACAACAATGAAGGTCACAGAAGATAACATCCAATTTGGTCTCCTTTATATGAAGTTGGCCATGGTAGGAAACAGTACATGTTATCTGGGGACACAAACCCAGCCACAGACAATCCCACGTTTGGGAGGGAGAGAGGGGGTTTCTGATGATGAGAGTACATAGGGATTTCACTGACCGTGTGACGTCACATTTCCCAAGCACTTCTGGACACATTTGACACTTCAGGCTTTAAACACACATACACATGCAGAGTACTGTCTTCACTCTGTTTTTTAACATTTGACATGGAGAAAAGGTGGAAGGTTAGAGCACCTAAAACTGTGATTTGTGCAGGGTACAAATGGTCAGTTCAGGCTGGGCATGGTGGGTCATGTCTGTAATTCCAGCACTCTGGAGGTTGAGGCAGGAGGATTGCCCATGAATTTGAGGCCATTGCAGGCTATATAGTGAGTTTGTGGTCAGCCTGAGCTACAAGGAGAAACCGTGATAGAAGGACGTGTGTGTCAAAGGTCAACACTTTGGGCTAAGTGTTGATATGTTCCTATCAAATCTTAGGGCTGAGCCTACCACAGCGAAGAGCAGCAATGGTCGTCTCTGAGAGTGTGAATACAGCCACGTCTTTGTACTTTTAGTCCTTAATGTCATTTTGAAGGTTTTATACCACGAACATGTTACGTCTTTTTTTATGTTTGAGAAACCTCAGTGTGTTGCAACCTGCTTAAACTCTATGGCCCCTCTGTGGAGACCCGTCCTTAATGTCATTTTGAAGGTTTTATACCACGAACATGTTACGTCTTTTTTCATGTTTGAGAAACCTCAGTGTGTTGCAACCTGCTTAAACTCTATGGCCCCTCTGTGGAGACCCGCTTTAGTTCCTAGCGTAACTGTGGCTCCTCTGTTAACACCTGCCGTCGCCTTTAGCATATCAGAAGCCATTTTGCTTCCAAGTCTCCGTTTTGGTTATAAGCTGAAACAGAGTTCAGGTTCTCAGGCCCTACATTCAATAGTTCGACACTTGCTGCTTAGAATAAAACAATAGATGATAAATGCATGTTCTGCTTGAGTTAAAGATGAAAACAACCTGCTATATTCCTTATTCCCAGAAAGCTGGAAAGCCCCCAAGAGCTCCCCTTCCCTAAACCCCAGCCAATAAGCTCGAAGTGCTTTGTCTAGCTACCTACATACAACACAATATGCATGGAACAAAATTGATTATGTTTAGCTAGTCAAAATGACGTAATACCACCCCTTTCACTTCCTACACCTGGTTTCCTGGTTGTTATCTGGTTACGGCGTTTTCTATAAACAAACAAACAAACAAACAAAAAAACCTGCCTTAGAAATACCGACATCACAGTCTGGTCCTAAGATCAGATTATGTCCCTGGCCAGTCAGTTTTTGTTCAGCGTTCAGTAAACTCCCATCAATCTGAATCTGGTGTCCGAGTGGCCAGTGTGCGGCTGGTCCTGAACCCATAACAGGTGTTCGTGATTGCAGACCCCAGGGACTACTAGGGTGAGGGAGATGGGAGGTCGTAGGCTGCTGCTTTGCCGCTTACCAGCAAAGCGACTCACATGCCCAACTCAACTTTTCAGAGCTGAGGTCTTCTGGTCTGAGAAACAGCAGCACTTTTTGTAGGCCTTGGATTCAGCTAGCTGGAACGCTCCCTGGATGGCTTCAATCACAGCACGTCTCACTGTTACCCCCTTGTGGGCTCTTCGGGAACGACAAGCATCGCTCTCTGCGGGCCTCGCTGGCTCCTGATGCAGCAGGGTGGGTGAGGTCCTGGTGCCAGGCACAGGGACGGATGAAGCAGTCGCAAGTAATGAGTTTATGTAGCGTAAGGATTACAGCAAATTCTGTGGGCAATTAGATCCTGGCACAGGGATGCCAAACAAGGAAATTGCTCCGGAGTTGTAAAAGATAAGCCAGCGGCTCAGGGGTCAGCGAGTTCACGAGAAGCATGAACACCCCCCAACCCCACCCTTTGCTCATTTTCCCCCATTTTTCCAAGAGATGGAGTGGTGAGATTATGGGTGGGTCACCTGCAAACAGAAACTTATTTCCCCTGGTAGCAGTTCGGTAGAGAAAGCAGTAATGGATATTAAAGTCTTCGTTTGCATAGATAAATAATTTACTGTAGGGACTATCGGGTTTATAGGAAAGCAGAGCTGTTGACGGCGGAGCTGGGTGGCAGCACAGCTTGTGAGAGGCAGGAGTGGGAAAGGCCCCGATTTCATGCTACCGTGTACAGGCAGAACTCCCTTTAGAGCCTCTGTGTGTTGAGTGCGGTGAGGAAAGGGGCTCTAGGAATCCCGAGAAAGAGGACAAAGTCATGGCGGGTAAAAGTGGGCCTGACAGGCCCGAGGGTGGCCAGCGCCACCAGAAGCAGAGGAGAGAGAGGAGGGGCTGGGGACTGGGGACGGCTCAGATGGCGCAGGGCTTGTGGTGTAAGCATGGTTCTGGAGGTCTGCCCTCAGCATCCGTGTAAAGCTGGGCACTGTTGCTAAATGTGCAGTCCAAGCATGGGGGAGGTGGGGATCAAGGGTCAGACAGCTTAGTTGAGTCTGTGGCCTCCAGGTTCGGTGACAGACCCTGTCTCAAAATGTAAGGCGGAGAGAGAGCAGTCGGGGGAGACTCCTGACGTTGACTTCTGACCGCTACACAAAGGAACAAGTATGCGCACAACATGTGTGTATAAAAAATAAAAAGATAAAAAGGAATCACAAATTGCATGCTGTATATATATGTACAAACATGCAAACATCTCTACCAAAATAGAAACAGACACACATGTGTCTTTTGCTGAATGTCATGCTTCGCTATGGCCCACTAGAAGACTGTCACAGATATTGTGTGTTCCATATTTGCAGCATCAGGTACAATTACTGAAAGTAAAATCTTATCTATAATGGTACCATGACCTTTACAGCCTCAGAGACTGCCAGGCAGCCAGGCAGGGTGCTGTCCTGTGCCGAGGTCTGGGCAAGGGGTGCTCCATGTCCTGGCTGATTAGTGATCCTTAATTTGATCCCTGTGCCCACTAGACAGAGGGAGATACACAGCCTCACACAGTCAGACAAATTCTGCCTGGGATGTTGGATCAAGGGTGTCTCTTCTGTTTGCTTTATGGCGGTGACTCTGTAGTTTACATAAAGGCGACACAGAATGGCTCATTCTGCCATACGCTGTGCCCAGGAGAGCTTCCCACGTGAGTTTGTCTTTAGGTTTTGTTTAGGAGGGACAACGAGGTGTATGGGACAGACATACTCCTCCATCCACAGAGTCCAACTTCATTTCTGTGGCTGTGATAAAACGCCCCAACAAAAAGCAACCTATGGAGGAAAATGTTACAGCGCATCACAATTCTAGGTGACAGTCTTTCATCGCAGGGAAGTCAAGACAATGAACTCCAGCAGCTGGTCACTCCACAGCCACAAACAGAGGAAAATGAATGCACCCATGTTCAGTGCACAGCTAGCTTTCCCTAGCCTTAGCAGTTCAGAGCCCCCAAACAGGTCATGATGTTGTCCGCTTCCAGGCGGAGTCCTGGCATATCGATTAACATAATCAAGACAGTTCCTACAGACACGCCTGCAGGCCAACCTGACCTAGACAATCCCCATGGAGACACTCCTCCCAGGACAGCCTAGATTGTGTCAGCTTGACAAAACTAATCATCAGTTCTATTCCTGGTCAACTTGACACACAGACACATCACTAAGCCACAATCCTCTATCCTTTGTTCTCAAGGTCTCATGTTTAGTATAAAACATAGCCCAACTTTTAAAAGTCCCCAAGTCTTTGAAAAGTGTAACACTTTGAAAGTCCAAAGTCTCTTAACTGTGAGCAACTGTAAAGAGGAAAAGAAGTTGTATATTTCCAACATACCATGGCAGGGAGCAGAAGAGACCAAAGACGGGGGACATCTCTTTGTAAGAACTCATTCTGGAAATACAGCATTCATCTTTCAACAGGGAGCTTTCATGGACTCAACTTCTCTTAAAAAAGATTTAATTTTTATTTATTTATGAGTGTGCATGTGCACATGAGTGCAGTACCTGTGGAGGTCATAAGAGGGCATCAGATCTTCTAGAACTGGAGTCCCAGCTTAGGAGATGCCTCATGTGGGTGCTGGGAACCAGACCCCTATCTTCTGAAAGAGTAGCAAGTACTCTTAAACACTGACCCAACTCTCCAGTCCCAGACCCCACTTCTTAAAGGTCTCACTACTTCAACACTATAACACTAGACACCGAGTTTCTGATTCATGACGTTTGGAGGATGAACCTATCTAAACCACTGGATGGGTTTCCTTCCATCTCCCACCTCAGGGCTCAAGCTTCACATTCCTTCAGTTCCTCAAAGCCTGGGTGTGGTTCTGGAGACTCAATACCCCCTACTCTGGACCACTTCTACTCACCCTTTAAGCTTCAACTGAGAATCTTCTCCTCTGAAAAGTCATTTTGCATTTTTAACAACTTCTTTCTCCCTGATACCTCATACACATTTTCCTAATACCATCTGTCATACAGCATTGTCATCACTGCGTCCTTGCTTATAATAAAACCTTTGGATTTTTGGCTCCCTGTAGTCTAGGTCCATGTCTCTCTAAATCTGTAATTTATTTGTGCTGTGCAGCAATCTCCTCTGAATTGAAACATTCTTTCCAAAAAGGAGGCTCATGAGACTCAAGAAGTGAACAACTTATAAGTCACAGGAAGTTCCTGAAGCTAACAAGACCAGTTTAAGGAAGCAGATGGAGGAGATTCTCCAACCTGGTAAGCTGCCTGCAAGCCACTCAGAGAAACCCAGGGAATGTAGCTTTTCTGAACTGGGGCATCTAGGCCGGGCCAGGCTTTTGGTGCTGTAGCTGCCTCTGAGCCATCCCTGCTTCTGTAAGCAACTCCTCATTTATACTCCTGTAAGTCCCCGATAAACTTGTTGGTTCACCAAGCTGGCCTTCAGTAGAATCTTATCATTGATTTTTATGAGAAAAGGTCCTACTCTAGCTTAGCCCAGTATTACCCTGTAGCCCAGGCTGGCTTCGACTTCATGGAACTCCCCTGCCGTAGCCTCCCACTTTGGTGGCTCAAAGCCCGAGCTCCCATGCCTGCCTAGTGGTCCCAGGATAGGTAACAGAAGATCTCACTTGGGATAGAAGGTCCAAAAGAGAAGCTAGTGACATTATGGTGGAGAGAGGGCAAGATGAGAGGGGCCAGGATGAGAGAGACATGTTACTGATGGTACTAGCTCTCAGATCAAGTGGGAATGGCATAGGGCAAACTACTGTCCTGGATTTCCCAGCACTATCAGTTTGAAACAGAAAGTTGCGCATCCCAGGAACAGCTTCAGTCCAGGCAGACCTAGATTGGCCAGCCTGGGTTGGAATCCAGATTATTGGACAGGAAGGCTTGCTCCGCTTTGGATTACCGGGGAAGGACAGGAGTAATGAAACGTCTGAGCTCTCGAGTCAGGGCAAAGCCTTTCTTCTCAACTGTGTGGCCCTTACAGTTACTTAACCTTTTGGGTTGAGGTTCCTGTAATCCGGGGAGGAGTGGGGGTGGGGTGGGAAATGAGCCACATGGAAGTGTCTCTTTCAATGAGGGCTCACATTTGTGTGTATGTGTGTGCACCTGTGTGTGAATGCAGGTGGAGACCAGAGGTCAGCATCTAGTGTTTCCCTCTTTTGCTCTGCATCTTAATTTCTTTTTTAAAAAAGATTTACCTAAGTTTTTTCTTTTTTTAGATTTACCCATTTTTATTTGATGTGTATGAGTGTTTTGCCTGCGTGTGAGTGTTTTGCTCGTGTGTGTGTGTGTGTGTGTGTGTGTGTGTGGTGTATACACCAGACGCATGCAGTGCTTGCTGAGGTTGTAAGAGAGCACCAGATCTCCTGGAACTGGGGTTACCAAGAGCTGTAAACCACACTGTGGGTTCTGGGAACTGAACCCGGGTCCCTGGTAAGAATCACAGTGCCCCTAACCACTGTGCCACCTCTCCAACCTCCCACTCACTTCTAAAATAGAGCGTCTTTTATTCATTCTTTGACAATTTCATACACGTAAATAATGCATTTAATCCTATAGGCCACCAACTCCTCCCTCCCACTCTGAATCAGTGCTTCCTGTTGGAATGTTGACTGGCCTCGTCGACTTGATCTCACCATAGCCATAGTGAGATCGTGGCCTACCTTATTTCTTGTGACGGGGTCTCTCGTTGAACTTGGAGCTCACGGATTGGCTGAACTGGCTGGCCAGTGGCTGCCCTGGACTGTCTCCGCTTCCTCGGTGTTGGGGCTCACTGACAAGCCCGTCCTTCTTAAAGTGAATGATGAGATCCGAACTCAGGTCCTCATGCTTGTCGGGCAGGCGCTGTATGGACTGAACTATCTTCCTAAGTGGTTGTGCACGCATGCGCACGTGTGGAATCGAACTCGGATTTGCACATTTTAGGCAAGCACATCCCCACGCCACCCGTCTTAATTTCCTTCCTTTTTCGAATTTTTGCACCTGCTTTTGACTCTATCTCTTCTGACATCCTTAGCCCCTTGATGTTCCCTGTCTGGTCCCACAGCTCCTCACTGGGCACTACCCACCACGAGGGGGCGGAAGAGACCCAACCAAGACAGGTGCTCCTCTAGCTCGCCCAGTTCTCTCTCTATGGTGTCTGCCTCCCCAGTCCTCCGGGGAGGGGGGGAGAGGGCGGGGTTACCGACACGTGACCCAGATGCCAGGCGACCGCGCCGGCGCAGTGGCCGCGCCGCTGTCGCCTGCTGTCGTCCGCTTTGATTCCGGCGGCTGAGACTCCGGCCCCGCGCTCTGCGGCTCCGGCTCCTTCCGCGGCGGGCCGTGAGCCGCTGCCATGTCCCGGAAGCAAGCGGCGAAGGGCCGGCCGGGCAGCGGTGGCCGCCGTGCGGAGGCGGAGCGCAAGCGGGACGAGCGGGCGGCGCGCCGGGCGCTGGCCAAGGAGCGGCGGAACCGGCCGGAGCCTGGCGGCAGCGGCTGCGAAGAAGAGTTTGTGAGCTTCGCCAACCAGCTGCAGGCCCTGGGGCTGAAGCTGCGGGAGGTGCCGGGGGACGGGTGAGACGGGTCGGGGGTGCGGGGAGCGGCGCTGGGGATGCGTAGGGTCAGCCTTCGAGAGAGGGATGCTGGGGCTGAGCCCGGTGGAACGCTGTCTCAGGTTCCCCGAGGGTCCGGGGCAGGTCTAAGAGGTGCAGCTGTCATGAAGCCGAATGGCAAGGGACCTAGGTTCCTCTCGATGTCATGCTGGGCCACCCCTTCTGCACAGGGGTGACGCGGACGGAGAGCTGAAGGCAGCTTCCCCACTTCTTGCTCCCCACGCTTTGGGTTCCCCAAGCAAAAGACATGAAAATCCCCGGCCAGCTGCTTTGGGGAACCCGAAACAAGGGTGACAGCTGGAAAGAGGGATGTAGGAAGGTGAGGGAAAGGATTTACGGAAAGGGGACGTGCGTCCAGGAGCGAGGGGAGAGAGAAGGAAGAGGGTAAAGAGGCGGGGAGAGGAATGGATTAGCAGGTCCAAGGGAGCCCAACTTCTAGGTGTAGTGTTCCAAGTGTGCTCACCATGAGTGGTCAGGTTGAGCTGCAGAAGAGTAAATAGGCTACAGCTAAGGAGTAGACAAAGCTAGATGTGGTGACTCCTGTTTGTAATGCTAGCACTGAGGCCGGGGGATTGCTCTGAGGTTGAGGCCAGCCTGGCCAATAGAGTGAGAGGATTTCAAACAAACAAGAAAGCCAAAGAAACCTGGACAGCCTTAGTTTGAATTTGTCCTTCAACTACAGCTGTCTCCTGGGATTAAAGGTGTACTGCCATCGCCCTTTAATCCCTAGTCTCAGCACTGGGAGGCTGAGGCAGGCTGATCTCTCTGAGTTCAAGGCCAACCTGGCTTACAAATAGGGCCAAAGTTATTATACAAAGAAATCTGGTCTCAGCAAACAAACAAACAAAAAGCATCCGTTGAATGCAGTGGACCCAGGCGTGTGGCTGTTCTGAAAATGGTTGGGTTGTATCTGTCAGACTGGGCATGGTTTCTGTATGTCCTAAATACATTGGGGGGGGGGGGATAGGTACTCCACAGTTGCTCATGAACAGCAGTGCAGAGTGAGAGGACTTTCAAGAGGTTCTGGGCACCTTTGGGAGTACTTCCTTTTTCCTTCCTTCCCTAAGACAGCAGACTTCTTCAGTTAATCCTCAGGCATTGCCAAAAATGGAGTTCTGGAAACAGGATGGTGATTGAGATGTAGAAGGATTCGTGGCAGGGAGGTGTATAAAAGTGGGGCACGTATATTTTGGTCTTTGGGCCCCTTTATATCCTTAAAAACCACCGAGGGGTAGTGGTGCCTTTAATCCCAGCACTTGGGAGGCAAGGTGGATCTCTGTGAGTTCCGGCCAGCCTGCTGTGCAGAGTGAGTTCCAGGACAGCCAGCCAAGGCTGCACAGAGAAACCCTGTCTAGAAAAACAAACAGCCAAGGAATAAGCCCATGCATGCGTGCTGTAGAGCTATAGCTCAATATTTACTATATTCATAATTTAAAACAGAAGTGCACAAGCATACCCGTCAGTTATCATCATGCTTTTTTTTTTTTTTTTTTTTTTTTTTTTGACAGTGTTTCTCTTTGTAGCCCTGGTTATCCTGGAACTCATTACTATGTAGACCGACTCAAACTTACAGAGACCCACTTTCCTCTGTCTCTGGGCTATTATTGGGAAGCGGATATGGGAAAGCAGTTGGATGTAATCTTCATAACTCATTATAGTGGTGCTGTTGAGAGGGAAATGGAGACCTTTTCTTATGAAGCCAGCAAGGAGTCTGTATCTTCCATGTGCAAGATGCCTCACAGAAGGAACCATGCTTGAGCACTTGAAGAAGGAGCAATAGGAGTTTGCGTTTGTGGGGTGACTACACGGAATCCGATAGCTTGAGTTGTACAGCGGGAGGGGAGCACGGTTTAAAAGAGTAGTTCTAGGAAGTGAGGGGCAGAGGCCGCCTTAGTTCCCAGTCTGTTCTTTGGCAGCTTCATGAAGCTAGCCTCCTGCCGTATACAAACCTTTGCTTAGGCGACATCTGAAGGGCTGGCTCAGCTGTTCTAGTGTTGTGCTGCTGTCCTCCATCATTGCAGAGTGATGTTTCCCATGGATGTGGTGGTTTGGGAAGTACCACAGATTGTGAGAGTCTGTCTTCCTTCCTTCCTTCCTTCCTTCCTTCCTTCCTTCCTTCCTTCCTTCCTTCCTTCCTTTTTTTCTCTTCCTCCCCCCCTTTTTTCCTTTTTTAAATTAGATGGAGGGTTTTATATATAGCCCTGGTTGTTCTGGAACTCACTCTGTAGACCAGGCTGGCCTGGAACTCAGAGATCCACCTGCTTCTACTTCCCGAGTGCTGGCATTAAGGGCGTGCTCCACCACTGCCCAGCTAACAGATTATTTTATGCATTAATATTTGTTGACTAGTAGTGGGTTAAAGTATAGTGAAGCTTTGCTAATATAAAAATAGTTACCATTTCCACTGTTTCTGTTCTGGCCCAAGATGGCGACTTGCTGTGGGCATGCTCCTTGTAGCATTCTGTAATTGGTTGTTTTTCTGAACTCAAATGCACGACCTTCCATCTGTGCATCCCTAAAGTGCAGTGGTTCTCGAGCCAGGATGGTTTTGCCTCCCAGGGGACAGTTGGGACTGTCTGGGGACATTGTTGGTTGTCACAGCTGGTGAGGAGGGAGGTGGTGCGTTCATGGCATCTGGTGGACAGAGCCTGAGGATGCTCTAAGGACTGGCAGAGAGCAGGACATTCCTTCCGACAGAGTGGCCCTGGGTGTCCATGGTGTGAGCACCAAGTAGCCCAGCTACCCTGAAGTGGTGAGAGCGTGAACTCTGGGGAGCAGCCGGAACTCTGGGAGGCCCCTAGGGCTGTGATGCTGTGCTCAGTAGCATCTGCAGTGTTTTCAGGGCTTCCTAAGGGAACCCAGGCCACTGTACTGTTTGTTATGTTTCTTGTGTCATTGCCTTGTAGCCCCATCAGAAAATCAAGTAATTGCAGTGGGTTTTTTTTGTTTTTTGTTTTTGTTTTTTTTTTGTTTTGTTTTTGTTTTTGACTTGTTTTTAGTGGGCTCAAATAAAGTACGGTAAATGAAAAGAATATTACTTGTACGTGGGGTAACTGCAGCTAATATTCTGGTGATAATGTTTGGAAGAATCATGACTGGAGCCAGGTTGCCCAGGTTTGCATCTTGGACCCAACGCTTTACCCACCGGCCATCTTGCCAGCTATATTTCTAGCATTTTAATTTTAGAAAACAAAGTGCTTAACAGTGGCATTGTTCCCTGGTGCCAAGGTGAGCAGGCAAGGGCTCATGCCTTTCCATGGCATAACTGTCGGGGTGCTTCCTCCTCTGCTCTCAGACGTGGCACAGCTCTCTGTGTTTTAGCAGCTTCGTAAGCCGCTGTTGCTTACGTACTGAATGAGTGGTGTCCTGTCTGGGCAGTTTTAGTGAGGCTTGGTCCAGGAAGGTATCGGTAACTGTGACATCATTTTGGAAGGGAGTTTTTGATGTTAGGCCTGGAGTGGTTTGTGAGGCCTGTACCCTGGATTAAGGCGCTGGTTATCAACTCCACCACTGAACCAACTGAGGTGCCCTGAGTAATTAGATTTTTTTTTTTTTTGAGCCAGTCAGCTGGTAAGCCGGGACAAAAATCCTATTTGCTGCCTCTCAAGTGTGTGCTGATGAGGCTGGCTGGGTCTGTCCTAGAGCCCTCCCCACAGCGTCTGCTATGAAGAGCCAAGGTGTCCCCTCCCCGAGCTCCTTTGAGGACAGCCAGGCATGTTAGATGAACTAAGTCTGTTTTTTGACAGACCTTGAGCAGCATCTTTGTTTTGACAGCAACTGCCTGTTCAGAGCTCTGGGCGATCAGCTGGAGGGTCATTCCCGGAACCATCTCAAGCACCGGCAGGAGACGGTGGACTACATGATAAGGCAGCGCGAAGATTTCGAGCCCTTCGTGGAAGATGACATTCCTTTTGAGAAGCATGGTAGGTTCACTGTGGGACCTTGGGTCCTTCAGGAGCCCTGCTGGGCAATCAGCCCCCCAGCACCTGCCCCTACTGCCAGGGTTTGCTTAGGTAAATTATGCCATTCATTTACTCAGCAAACACTTATTTGCATAGTCTGATAAGCCCAAACTGTGCAGCCAACGAATACGTAAATTTTGAGGTAGGTCTCCCTGAATACAAGTGATGGTGTTGGTAGTTAGGGGTGTGGCTCAGGGAGGGTGCTTGTCTCCCCTGGGCTTGATCCTCACTCAACATCATCACCTCCCGAAGAAAAGAAAAAGAAGCAGGAGCCATGATGATTGACCAGACTCTGTGACCTCTTACCAGCCGGTGGGGAGATAGGCTGTAAGCTAGTGTGGAGACTGCCTTTCAAGCAGACTATGGAGTCTGCCTTTCAAGCAGTCCACTCGCGGACAAGGTGCAGGCATGGAAAGCACTTTAGCGGTTTTTGGTGGGTCTTTTCTTCCCCCTTGCTTTTAAATTTTTTAAAAAATATTTTATTTAGTTATTATTTTTACTGTATTTTACCTGCATGTGTGCCTGCAGGCCAGAAGAGGGCACCAGATCTCATTTTAGATGGTTGTGAGCCACCGTGTGGTTGCTGGGTATTGAACTCAGGACCTTTGGAAGTACAGCCAGTGCTCTTAACCTCTGAGCCATCTCTCTAGTCTGCTTTTAAAATTTTGTAAAAAAGATATTAAAGCACCTGAAAGGATTTTTTCTTGGTGAAGATTAAATTATTTTATTATTAGATAATAAAATTAAATTCTTCATGAGTTAGCTGTCTGAGGATGATGGGGCTGTGGATAGTGTTATATTTAAGTAATCATGTATTTATAACTAGAGAAATGAAACCAGAAAGCCCATGTTAACAGCTCACCAAAACCCTAAATACAACTCTCTCCCGCCCCTTTTTTGAGGCAAGTCATTGGTTTTAGTTTTAATCATTCTAATTAGTTGTAATTTAATTTGACAAAAATCTACCAGAAATATATATAAACTTCCAATATTAGTTTTGACAAATCATTGCTAAGAATCTGTTATTATCCCAGGCACTGACAAATGTATGTTTTATAGATGCCTTTTTTCTTTTAATTTTGAGTGTGTGTGTAGCCCGACGTTTTGATCCTCCCAAATGTTCCACCACACCCAGTTTATGGGATGCCATGGATGGGACTCACAGCCTCCTGCACGCCATGCAAGCGTTCTACCAACTGAGCCGCATCCCCACCCTCAGCCAGCAACCCCACTCCGGGCTTACATCTGTGTCTTACCAGGAGCAGGCAGCATAGTCTGTTTTGATGACAGTGTGGGGCCACATTGAGAATGGAGGAGAGCAAGTCTAGGTGCGGAGGCTGGTGAGGAGCAAGGCTCTCCATCTTGGCAGTTCTGAGATCGATGTGAAGGGGCCAGTCCCAGAGCAGCTGGAGGAGTGTACTCATGAGGAGATCAGGGAGTTGAAGTTCCTGCTTAACAATATCTCTAAGCATAGAGGACAGGGGGAGGGCATGTCTGGGGACACTGTCTGTGACCCCAGTGCATATGGAGCTCTGGGTAGGTAGTCCGTACCTGTCACTGAGTTCTGGTGGCCCTCTTCCTGGGATCGATTTTCAAGCCGGCAGTTTCAGCGTTAGCATTTACAGGTTTGTGTGTGTGTGTGTGTGTGTGTGTGTGTGTGTGTTTGTGCGTGGGGGGGGCAGATTTTGGAGCTTTGTGTTGTTTATACACAAATCATGTTTCTGGGTGTGCAGGTGTATTTGTGTCCTAGCGCTCAGGAGGCTGAGGCAGGAGGATCAGGAGTCTGAAGCCAGCCTTGTTTAAATAAGTAAAACACTTTTCAGTGTAACTTTGTATGAAACTTGGTCTGAATTCCACTTGAACATCCTCAGGGAAGGTCTTGTAATGGATTTGGGGTGTAGAAGTGGATCAGAACAGGGAGCGCAAAGCTTCAGTTGCTGATGTGAAATCACTTTAGTTGAGCAGGGGAAAGATGTTTTCTTGAAATGTCACTGCATGGCTGAGCACTATAAAGTGTGAGCATCAAAGAGGTGACAAATGGCTTTGACTCCAGAGCAGAAAGGGAAAACAGTGGGGAGCCTGTGTTCTTCTGTGTTGAAGGTCAGGCCCATTGTCTTTATCTCTCTTAACCACAGTTTTGGGCCTTTAATGTCTGTGTGCCTTAAGTTTCTCAGGGACATGGTGTCATGCCTTTGTTCCAGATCCAGCCACACCTGACACTTGGAGGCATTCATGAAGTATTTGCTGGATTAATAAGCGCATGTGTCACCTAAGTGGTGAGGACCTAGTGACCTTGGCAGTAGGCTTTATTTTCAGGATTACTCTCACCCTCTAGACTGTGGCTTTTCAGAATCACCACTCTTTCTCCCCATTTGTACAAATGTCCAGATCAGAACTCTTGCTGTTCATGATGCTTCATCTCCCTGCCTCCTCCTACTTACCCATTCGTTATTCCTTGCCTCTTCCCCCATTTCCTCAGCAGGTTTTCTCTTCTTACCACCTATGCTGGTCAGTTTTTATTGTCAACGTGACATAACCTCGTGTCACCTGGGAACAGATGTTCCATCTAACCTCAGCTGAGAGATTGCCTCTATTCAGCAGGCCTGTGCACATGTCTATTGGGGATTGTCTTGATTGCTAATTGATAAAGGAGGCCCAGCCCACTGTGGGTGGCTCTATCCCTAGGCTGCTGATTCAGAGCTGTGTAAGAGCTAGCTAAGCATAGGCTCAGAGATGAGCCAGCAAGCTTCTTTTTTCCTGAGCTGGCCTCCAGGTTCCTGCAGTAATGGATTGACCTAGACGGGTAAGATGAAATAAGCACTTTTCTCCTCCAAGTTGCTTTTGGCCACTGTGTTTGTCACAGCAACAGAATGAAACTAGAACACGCTTCTGAAACTCAGGTGTGCTAGCCATTTTCCCAGGTGCCCTCAGTGCAGTGTGGACTGGCTTTATGGCCCCTGGATCTCTTCAGTGTGTTCTACAGCACAGTCAGAGTTGTGATATAAGTTTGTTTTCCTTCAAAATCTGTTTCTGGTTCCTACCTATCTGAGGACTGAGCCTCTTATAGCCCTGCAGGACCTGTGATTTTTCAATTTCTGTCCTCTCTCCATTTCTCACCATGTTTCCTCCCTCTCTCTCTGCAGTCCAGTTTCCTGAAATTCAGTGCTGTCCACAGTGTCTCTTGTTCTGTTTGCAATATCATCCATTGCTCCTTTTAACTCCTGCTTGGCCTTGGAGCATGAGTTTAGTAGTCTCAGGCTAGCAGTTGATGTAATACTCATCATCTTCCACCCCCTACACGCACGCACGCATACATACACACGCATGCTCGTGTTTCTGACAGGAAGCTAGGGTTTGAGAGCACAGCTGTGCAAAGTTTCCCTCATCTCTCCCCCCCCATTCGCAGGAGCTCTCCTGCCAGCTATGGTTTCGTGGGGGAAGGGAACAGACCACAGGGAACCAGCCGGAGACTCAGTCCATCAGGGTCCAGTGCAAGCACAATGCTGCTTTGTCCTGGGGAAGTTTTATGCTCGTGGCATTTCTGAGCTACCATGCACAGAGTGTTGTCAGCGGGGAAGCTGCTCACTCCAGCTTCAGAGTCAGAGGTGGTTTCTTTTTTTTTTTTTTTCTTCTTTTTTTTTAGTGGTAGCTCATGGCTGCTGTATTATTTCTTAGCAGCTTTAGTGTAGAGCCATCACAAAAGAGAGAGACTTGCCTTTCTCTTTTAGAAATTCCCAAGGATTGGAGGTTACTTTGCAGGAGCCTGGGGTAAAGGCCAGAGCTGCCCTTTGCTGAAGCATTTATCAGTAATCAGCATTGCCCATATTATTCTGATTGTAATCTTCTCCAGGGCGGAGTGACAGAGTAGCCCACGCCAGGGCTGTGGAGTCAGCTGCTGGCATGAAAGCTCAGCTCACCATGTCAGGCTCTGTGGTCTCACCTCAGTCTGTTCATTTTTCTAGTGACAAGTGTGATAATCCTTCCAGAGCACTGCTGTGATGGTTAACTGACAGTTCTGAGAAATGGTCAGAGCCCTGCTTGACACGCGCATGTAGTGTCCATTAACGTGAGCCGCTGCCCTTACTCCGTCGTCGCACACTCCATGTCTTTCATACAGCTGGGCAGATTAGAAGCACGCAGCGTTTCCTGAGGGAATTAGCCAGCAGATCCTTCTTGTAGCAAGCACCCCTGCATTTGTTCACCTCTGACTTCCTAGACCGACAGTTGGACTGTGCGGGCGCACGTTCTTGCTTCTCACTGCTTGCAGCTACGTAAATACCAACCATGTTTGCATTTGCACTTTCCATCATAAACACTTCATTTTTCTCTCCTGTTTCCATGCAGTGGCCAGTTTGGCAAAGCCTGGTACTTTTGCTGGCAATGATGCAATTGTAGCCTTTGCAAGAAACCATCAGTTGAATGTGGTGATCCATCAGCTTAATGCCCCTTTGTGGCAGGTAGGTCACCTGTGTAGGAATTTACCCGTAAGTTAGCTTTGGGGACGTCCTTAGATGATCGGGTTCAGCTGTGATACTGAACTCCAGAGAGTAGCTTGGGCCGTGAGCCCAAAGATGGGATCTTGTGGTATTTGGAACTACCGCCTAGCTGGGTGCAAATGGAATCTGGAGAATGAGTGCGAAGTGTTTATGATGCTGGAGATGTTACTTGGCAGTCAGCTAAGTGGGTAATTTGGGGACGGAACCTAATTGGAAATCCTTCAGATGATTCTATTAAATTATTTTAGAATATAAATGTTTAGAACACACAAATTGTAGCTTTGAAGTGTGTCCACTCCCCTGTGATTTGTGTGTGTATTTTAGGAGTAGAGAAGCGTCATAAAATTTATCATAATGACTATATTCACCGTAATGACTAAAAAGTGTTTTCTGAACGGTAGAGTGCTGCTTTTATTCATCTTTATTTCTGTGTTTTGTTTTTTTCTACAATAAAGATTTTATAGCAGATGTTTGCTCCAGGCCGAGACACGCTACCCCCTCTGCTGCAAAGGGTCCCTTCAGCTCCTTCCCCCTCTCTTTGCATGCTGCATTAACTTCATCTGTCAGCCCATCAAACTCAACATTCTAGAGCATGGGCGGTCAAAGGTCACTGGCTGAGTGCGCACCCCCCTCCTCATTCATTCTCCCAGAATTCAGAGGGTTTGTGTCATTTGTGGATCACTCCAGCAAGGCACATGCCCTCACCGACCCGCTGCTCTACTTCACCACTTTGAACCTTTTCTTAACTGGAAAGGTAAGGTGTTTTAATTGAAGAAAACCAGGAAACTCAGGAAAACCCCTATGGTAAGAGCATGAGAGTCACGCTGACAGAATCGTGACTGTTAACAGTCTGTTAACTGTGTCTGCCAGTCCCCCCACACGTGGGCATGTAGTTGGAGGGTGCGTCACAGTGTTTTTACATTCAATACATGGTAAACACATCTGCATGAATTCACTCACCACACACACACACACACACCCCACTACACACATTACTGTCTCATAGGTGTGCTGCCTGCAAGCACTATTTTGTAATTCCCTTATTCGTGGCCTGTCCTCTTTTCTTTTAGAAAGAGGATCCAGGTTCTAGAAATATAACTTACTTATAGCAGAATTCACTCTCTTCTGGCTTGTAGTTGAGTGCTGTGGCGGAACACCACCATCAGCATCTGGTAGCTCCACTCCACCAAGAAGTCGGTGCCTGCTCTGGGCGGTCACTGTCTCTCTATCTCCTTCCCAGCCCCCGGGAGCCACTGCCCGATTGTCTTCCTCACGGCTGTGCCTTTCTGTCACAAGTGAAGCCTGGAGCCTTTTGTACCTGGCACAGTGTCCTTTGAACAGATTTACACAAGAACAGAGCAAAGCAGATGCTGGCCGGGCTAGTGAGAACATCCACGTCAGGGATGCTGTGAGCAGGAGGGAGCCAGGATCCATGTCCTTGGCCCGGTGTTGCCAGGTGTCCTGATGGCAGAGAGGGGACCCTGTTTTCGGTGGGTGCTCGTAAGCGTGCTCTGCTGGCTGAGAACACAGTCACCTCCAGTTTTGGTGTTTGTCATTAGCACACTTGGTAGGCAGAGTTGTCAGGACACTTGAGTACACGGTGTGAGGAGGCTAGCTAGGAGAAACCCACGCCAGAGACTGCTTTCCCTGAGATAACTGTGACATTCCTCAGTTACCTGATTCTCACATCTCTTCAAGTCTGTTTCTGCGGTGCTCTGGTCTGTGACTTTCGAAACAATGGAAGTGTGTATTTCAATGTATTCGCATCAGCTCTTCTCTGCTTGGTGGAGCATCACGGTTCTGAGCTCCTGCATTAGTGATGAGTTGGCTGAGACTCAGCATGGAGACCAAAACCTGCATTGTCTCCTGCATTGGTGTGTGCTCCTGTGAGTGGTCTGCATGTATAATGCAGCAAGTGACAGGCCTGTTACATAGCTGCCTGTGAATGTGGCTCCTAATAATTTTGGTGATTCTTCTAGTTGACGCCTGTTCATAATACGCATGCGTTGTTAGTAAGAATGTACGTGCTTTAGGAACTTTGTCACCTGAAGACAGAGTGAGGCACTTCCTCCGTCAGCGTTCTTTCTGGGAGACACGGTGCTGCGGCTGTGTTGTGTATCCGGCTAGGCTCACCGCCTTCCCGAGCTCGGCATCCCACTACACAAGCTGGTGCTCTTCCTGTACGGGGTTTGTGTGCTCCCAAGGACTTGCTGCTTTTAGACCTTGATGACTGTTTAAATTAATGGTCACCTCAAATTTCCTGGGACTGCTATTAAAAGCCAGGAGAGCTGGTGTTTTAATGGAAGCACAGTTACCGAGGGGCAGAATCGGAATCACTTTTGTTTCTTCGGCCTGGGTGTTGTGGGAAGAAACTACCAAGCCCGGTACTTAAAGTTTTGTCTGGTTTTTTGCATGATTTTAGGCTTTGGTTCTTGTCGTGTCCCAGGGTGTGGGTGAAGTGTAATGCCTGTCGGTGAGCGCGCAGACCATGTGGTTAGACCAGCATGGTTTCACTCTGTAGCATTTTGTCTTGGAACTGGTACGGGTGACAGGTTTTGAGATTGTTGCTGTTTGCAAGTCTCCTTGAGCTTGACGGGAAGGGGAGGTGAGTTTATTATAGCTAATGACCCATGCCAGGCCTGTTTGCATGGTTCTATTTTAAGGTCTTCAAGAGGGTCTAGAAATCTTATACTTGACATTTTACTTCTGTTTTTCAAGGATAATCCTCAAACTGTTTGAGCTTCAGGCCTAACAAGTCTGGGCGTGCGCCTGGGTCTTCCCGTTGGAATGAGTCTCTGCGCTTGAGAGGCCAGGAACTTAATTTTATCTGACTTAATTGCAGGCCTGCCCCTGGCTTTTATGCACTTCCATATGGATTAATTTTCATATTGGCAAATGCTGCATAGGCACATGGAGGCCTATAAGCCTGGGAAGGCGAGAGCTCAGAGACGGGCATGCCCTACCCAGAGTCGCAGTCTATCTTTGTAGGGCAGCTGGCCTGGCTTCCTGGCCAGGCCCCAGACTCCCCACAGGCCCACCCTCCAGATCCTCTTTTGTGCCTGCAGATTCGGGGTACGGACAAAGGCAATGTGAGGGAGCTCCACATCGCCTACCGGTACGGTGAGCACTATGACAGCGTCCGGAGGATCAATGACAACTCAGAAGCGCCAGCTCATCTCCAGACCGATGTGAGTGATGCCCAGCTCCTCTGCTTTCAGGCCTGTTGGAAGCAGCTGCAGAGCTGCATCCTTGAGCTGCCGTTGCCGTCAGTGAAAGGTTGCCGTCAGGGAGCTGTGGCTCCGATTGTTAAAATATTTCAGCCGGCAAAGGCACTGGCTGCCTAGCCTGACAAACAACTGCACGGTGGAAGGAGAGAGCCAGCTCCCACAAGATGTCTTCTGATGCGCACACAAGGGTCATGGCATGGATGTGAGCGTGCGCACACACACAAGTGTAAAAAACTAAACATATTTCTTACATTGTAGTGAGGTGAGAGACAAATGCTTGTTGTGCCTTTACTCTCCCCCAGCAGGCATTTGTGACTAGATGTATATTGTCTGAATTTTAAAAATTAATTTTATGTTTAACAGTCAATCCATGCCCATTATCTGAAATTTAGAAACTATGCAGAAGGTTAAAAAGAAAAGTAAAAAGCACATAAAAACAGCTATACAAAAGCAAATTTTGTTCCCATCTCAGTAGATTTCATGTTAGTCATTAGGATGTATGGAGATTGTGATATCTATGTAGCTTTGTTTCCTGCCTCCCCTTTGTGAGTGTGGCTAATGTGCTCATGAGTATATTGGTGCAATGTCTGTATGTGCATACAGAAGCCGGAGGGGGCATCGGGTCTCCTGTCAACCCTGCCTTACCCTTTTGAGGCAGGTTCTCTTTGATTCTGAAACTTTTGAGGGATTTTTGTGTGTGTGCTTATTTTTTGGCTGACTGGTAGCCAGTGTGACCCAGCAGTCCTCTGGTCTCCATCCTCTACAGCATTGCAGCTGTGCCACAGGCCGCGTTTAGCTTATTATTGCTAGGACCCAAATCCAGGTCTTCCTGGTTACACGGGGAGCACTCATAGTGACCACACCATCTCCAACCCATGTCTGCTATTTTTATACTTTCTTCAGCCCAAGTTGTAGCATCTTGTAAGTACCCAGATCCTTTATGCGTGGTGGCCTTTAAATTTACTGTGTCTTGGAGTTTAATTCAAAGCAGTACACAAAAGACTGCCTGCATCTTTTTGAAGGCAGCATGATATTCTGCCATGTGGCTCCATTGTTACGTGTTACTTTTATAATTACAATTTTGCTTTGATCTGGTTTGGTGTTTTGAGACAGAATCTCTCTATTTAGTCCTGGCTGTCCTGGAATTTACAGTGTAGACCAGACTGGCCTAACACTCAGAGATCCACCTGCCTGCGCCTGCCAAGTGCTGGGATTAAAGGCTTCCTCCACCATGTTTGGCTTAGTTACATTTTGTTTTTATTTATCTTTAGTTTTCACTTTTAGTTTTTTGAGGCAAGGTCTTCCTGGATTGCTCCAGGCTGACTTTGAACTTGCTGTGATCCTCTTGCCTTGTATAGTAGAGACATACGTGTCTCCTTTGGCAAGGACTGCAGATGTGGGTCCCTACACCTGCCGCCTCTTTGTTTCTATATGAAATCTAGTCTCCGTTTGGGATTTATATTGGTGAGGGTGTAGGGTGATGGCCCGGCTTATTTATGTGCTGACCAGATGCAGCCAGACTGTCTTTGCGCTGTGTGTGTTTCCTTCCTGGTTAGTCCCATATGTGTTTGTGTCTCCCTTTAGCTGCTCGCTTCTGCTCCACTGGCCTCTGTGTGTTGATGTCCTGCTGTTTTAATTAGCACGAGTCTGCTGTAAAATCTGGTGCAATTTTTCACTTACTAATTTTGTTTTTATGATTCTCTGTTTTGCTTTTAAAACTGGCTTTTTTTTTTTCCTAATTGGAATCTTTTTAAAGATTCAGTGTTTGTCTTAAATTATGTGCTGTGTGTGGATCTGTGTGTGTGTATGTATGCCCAAGTAAGAGTGCTTAAGGTGGTCAGAGAGGGCGTCAGAGCCTCTGGAGCAGGACTATGAGCCATCCAGAGTGCATGCTGGGGAGCTGGACTGTGAGCCATCCAGAGTGCATCCTGGGAACCTGTGAAGCCGTCTCTCTAGCTCCGCTCACCTCTCCCTTTTTCTTTGTTTTCATTCTGTGTGTATGGCTGTTTTGCCTGAGTGTATATGTCTGTACCATGTGCATGCCTGGTGCCCTTGATTCCCTGGAATGGAAGTTACATATAGTTGTGAGCTACCATGTGGGTGCTGGAAACTGAATCTGGGTCCTCTGGAAGAACAATCAGTGCTCTTAATGGTTCAGCCTTCTGCTTTTTTTTTTTTTTTTTTTTTTTTTCAGGCAGTATCATGTAGCCCAGGCTGACCTTGAATTTCATATGTAGCTGAGGATGTGAACCTCTGACTCTCCAGCTTCTGCCTCTCACATGCTCAGGTTATAGACACATGCCCCCACACCTGGTCTATGCTGTGCTAAGGTTTGAACCCAGGGCTTTGTATATGCTGGACAACTATTCTACCAAGTGAACTACATTCTCAGGCCCTTAATTGGAATCTTGCTAGATTAATAGATTAAAGGAAAATTACCATCTGTATGAATTTTAAATGGTCCTAGCTAGGACCTGGTAAGCTTTGTCAGCGTATGTGAGATCCGTGGGAGTTTCTTCAGGCACAGCTTGCTTATTCTTGATTTTTAAAAAAAATTTTTTTAATTTAATTTTTATTTTATGTGTTTTAGTGTAAAGATGTCAGGGCCCTTGGAATTGGCATTACAGAGAGTTATGAGCTACCATGTGGGTGCTGGGAATTGAACCCGGGTCATTTGGAAGAGCAGACAGTGCTCTTAACCACTGAGCCATCTCTCCAGCCCCCTTGATTTTTATTATTAGATATTTTGTATTTTTATTCCTGTTACAAGAAGTGGAGCTTTTTCTGTTCATGTTTCCTAGCTGGTTAGCGTATGGGTGATAGCTCTCGGCACACCCAGAGACCTTGTAGAATTCTTTCTCTTACGCACTAAGAGCCACCTACCATGGAGTGACTCACTGCATCTGCTGCAGTCGGACACCCCAGGCTCCCTGACCGTGTCTGTTGGCTCAGAGCTTGCTGATAAGCAGAGAGTGCGGCAGCCAGATGAGAGCTGAGTACATGTGTTTCTCAAGGCTGGCATTATAAGTTCAGGAGCTCAGCAGACGAGGATTTAGGGACAGTCCTCTGTATTCAGCAAGCAGAGACATATGTGTGCTGTCAGGCTTTGCTGTCCCTGTCCAGCTACTGCTGTCCAAGGACCTTGGGTGCCTTGGGGCCGCTGTTCCTGGGTGGTTCCTCCCAGCCTGTGTGCATCCTCATTGTGTGGACGAATGTAGCCACCGCTGTTCTCTTCCGGTTGTCTCTAGAATGCTTCCTCCTGTGTTTGGATGGTTTGTGGTTCAGCTGTCTTCCTGTGTCGGAGAGTCAAATGGAATTTGCTGGAGCCATGGTTCCTATGCTGTTTCTTTTAGTTCCAAATGCTTCATCAAGATGGAACAAGTAAAAAAGAAAAAATCAAGACAAAAAGGGTGGACTTTGAAGATGGCCTGAGAGATGAAGTGGAAGATGCTGTCCAGAAAGTTGTCAATGCAACTGGATGCTCAGTTAGTATCTTTCCCTGCAGCCACGGCTCACAGCTGGAGGCTCACTGCTATGCCTTACAGCAGGTTCTGTCTGCCAGAGCTGTCATGCCAGAGGCCCAAGAGAGTGAGAGCTGTTAATTCATTTCTCTTGTTTGCTGGATTTCACCCTTTAATGCTCACAATCCTAAAGAGTGGGTTTAATCTGAGAGGGATTTGCCCTAGTAAAGGCCTAGTTTTATAAAGAGAAAGCATTGAAATGGCTACTGCCTTGTTTGAACTTGATGTTTTCAGTGGATGAGGTCTTGGAACTCTGTCAGTTCCTGTGTTCTATGTTTGTGAATATCAGACTGATGAATCAGAGCTCAGGAGCACGACACATCCAGCGTCTCAAGTGTTTCTCTGTTTCTTTGATAGGATTTTAATTTAATAGTTCAGAACCTGGAAGCTGAAAATTACAATATCGAATCTGCAGTAATCGCTGTGCTTCAGATGAACCAAGGGAAAAGAAACAGTAAGTCTCTGCCTCAGACATTAAATAAGCTTCAAGTAGTCATGCCACTGGCTCCCCTCAAGCTGCTGTTCCTAGATCTCCGCCACTGCTGCAGTGTCCTCTCTGTCCATCTGTCCCCGTCAAGTGCTGCAAGCACCCGCCAGTCCGGACAACAAGCAGCACTGCCCAGTGCCTGTGCTGCGCAGAGTAGTGGGATGCTCGCATTCGGGATGAGGTTGGGCCTGCGTTTTAAGTGAGTTTTAATTAAATTAGCTTAAATCTTAGCAGCCGCTGTATCGCACAGTGTAGGGTTAGGTCATGTTTTGTTTCTAGATTTGGGATACAAATGAATGCTTTGTCCCTAAAAATTATCTTTAAAAAGTTCATCTAAGCCGGGCAGGGTGGTGCCCGCCTGTAATCCCAGTACTCTGCTGGCAGAAGGTTGGCAGTGAGCCTTGCAGCCAGCCAGGGGTTTCACGCTCCTCCTGCAGCCTTCCTGACCACTGACCTGAGAGTGGAATTCCACCTCAAGGAACCTGGCTTTGAAAATGACCGGGATCTGGGCACCTGGGTGATCTTGGAGTCACTTAACTGCAATTGCTCTGTGTAACTGCTGGGTTCTTGGTTTTAACAAAATGCCTTTTTTTGGAAGACGAAGTGGAGAACCTTGAGCCTGATGACCAAGTGAAGCAGTGTGGCCCTTCATGTGAGGAGGCAGGCAGCGGCTCCAAACTCTTTGGAAATCAGGGTGGAAATGAAGGCAGGACGGAAAACAGTAAGGCTCGGGCCAGCCCTAGTGAAGAAAACAAAGCATCCAGAAGCCAGTTCCCCAAGGTATGGGGGTGGGGAAGCAAGGGCCCTGTGGGAATTCTGTAGCAGGGGTGAGAAGCTGACTTTCACCCTAGGGTGCATTTTTCTGGTTACCGCCGAGCATCTGGGGGCAGGCACACAGAAGCACACTGATTCGCAGCTTGTCCCACAGTCACAATAGGAGGGTGCAGCCACCTGCTCATAGCGCCTCCGGACAGATGCACAGCTGCCTCCTTCCATCCGATGCTACTGTTGAGGGCGGCAGAGTGTCTTTGCATCGTCTGTAGTAAAGGACTTTGTGTGTAAATCTTTGCGCTTGGCATGATTTTCTTGAGTGAAGTTCCAGGTGAAGGGTGGGTGTGTCTTTAGATGTGCGTGAGGCTCGTGGTAACTTGTCGGATGTGAACCTCCACCCCTGCCCCGACTCCAAGTGCACATGATGTCATCAGCTTACTCAGTTTGGAACTCGTCTTAAAGGCATGTTCTGAGCTAATATGTCACTAAAGTGCAGAAAATGATGCCACAATCTGAGAACTTTATTGCCATCATCTAGAGTCTTAAATGACAGGAAAGTATCTCCAGAACTCTGCGACATCCGTCAGCTGCTGGACTAGGGCCACCGTCTTTGTGGGTCATTTGGATTGATTTTATTTGATGATTCAGGAAGGGAAGACTATTTGAACAGTAACGGAAAAGAAATGATTCCTCTTGCAGAAAACCATCTGGGCCCAGAATCTTACAGCCATAGTGACCCACATGGCTCCTGTCTATTCCAGGTTACAAACAAGCAGCGGAGGGAGCAGCAGAGACTAGAGAAGAAGAAACGGCAGGAGGAGAGGCACCGCCACAAAGCCCTGGAGAACAGAAACAGCCACAGGGACGCCAGCAGAAGCGAAGCAGAGGTGAACACGCAGGTCACCTTGGTAAAGACCTTTGCTGCTCTGAACATCTGACTCCCAGGCCCTGACAGGTGGAGGCCGAACGCTGCAGACAAGGCTTCCCGGCCGGCTGTCCTCTGACAATGGGACAACTGACGGCGCCGGCACACGAGCCCACAGGAGTCAGTGTTCCTCAAGCTGCCTCTCTTCTGTCCTGAGCTTTGTCAGTATTTTGTTGTGTGACAGTTGGTGACGCCATTCACCTTCAGGAGCACAAACAAAATACTGAGTCATAGACAGGTCATGGGGTAGGGAGGCTTTATTTGCCCCGTGTCGGATCGAGGGGACTCTTGCCGTGTGCGGTGGGTTTGCTGCTTTCATTCCTGAAGTCGTTTGCACAATCATTAGAAAACCACACTGACAACTTCCTTTGTTTCTCTCTCATTTTCAGGCAGGGATGAACATCCTGGTTAACCAGCTTAGGAACGTGTTACGATTTGCTTTGCTTCCAGTACAGGTCACTCAGACCTGTCAGTGCTATGGCAGGGTGGGTGGCTCACGGTGGTCAGAGACATCAGGTACATCTCCCTTCCTCCTGTCTCTGGTTTTGTCTCAGAGAGTGCGACTGCCCCTCCCTTCTTCAGGTGTGTGGTGGATGTGCCTGGCTATGGGTGAGGGCTGGGTTTTGCTGGGAAGCCCCCACAGCGCAGTGCTGTTTAGGATGTTTTTCTGGACAGTTAGGAGATGGCACGGTGCTGCTCGTGGCACACCTCTGAACCCGGATGTGCACGGGAATCTGGGGGCCTCTTAGGTTTTTCCCTGGAAGGATCTAAAGACTTCTGTGGGAGCAGTGTATAGGAATAGTTTTTCTTGCTTGAATTTTAAATAACTATATTTTTCTTTTGCTATGCTAGACTCAGGAAGATGCCTACAGAGAAATATCTGGTTGTTTGATCGTACAGGTTGTACATTTTCTTAACATGTGAAAATGAAATGAAATCCCATAACATAGCTGGGCCTGGTGGCTGGAGCCAAGCCTATAATCCCAGCACTCAAGCAGAGGCAGGATTCTAGAGGTCAGCCTGGGCAATGTAGTAAGTTCCAGGTTAGCCAGGGTTAGAATAAAAGGCTCCATTTCACTCCCCACCTATGGTTGGGGGGAGCTTACAACATGTCTCCTGATTTTTTTTTTTTTTTTAATTTAAGCCTTATTTGGTATTTTAAACAGTACAGCAGTGGCTGGGGAGATGGGCTGTGGCTTGGCCAGCTGGCAGGGGAAGGAGAGGCTCTGTTCCCCAGACAGGTTATGTAGATGCTAGCTTTAAACTGTCATGTGTGGGGTGAACAATCATGACTAAAATCGTTGCCCTCTTGGAACCCAGTATTTTGACTAATCCTGTATTCTGAGTCAAAAGATAAATCATTTGTTGTTAGTAGAGGCAAAAAAAAATTACAAAAATATCTAGACACAGACTCCACTGTTTGGGCAGGTCACAGATTCATCCAGTTGTCTTATCAGCAGGCTGCTTACTTCTTCAGTTTAATGATGTCCTTTAATTTTCCATTAGTTTGGCTTTGGGACTTTGTGTTTGGAACACAGAAGTCTCCTGGAATCTCTCCCAGGACGCTGTGTTGCTTCCTGCGTACAGGACATTGCAGTGTTGTGCAGATTTGCAAACTACATGGCATTTTTTTTTCTCCTCAGCTAGAGACTCAGGCTTCAGTCTCAGTAAGGGAGGGCGGTGGCTGCTGTGCTCCAAGGGACAGGAGTGGGGCTGTCTCTGGGAGCCAGTGTTCTCTGAGGTCACCAGGGCAGGGCATGAATGAAAGCTCTCTGCTCTCCGTTTTGTACTGCTTGACCACAGAATGCCAGGACCTTGCAGAAAGGTCAGGGTTGTTTACCAAAACCTCAGGGTCGGAAGTCAGAGGTGGCGGGCTGGGGTAGAGTGTTCAGTGGCGCTTGCCTGGTCTGTGGGAAGTTCTGTCCATCCCTAGCACTTAAAAGTCCAAGCTCTGGCTAGCTCTCAGCAGCCTACGGGCACTCACAAAGCTGCGGTTGACCTAGCTGAGGAAGGCACCTCCTGCCTTTTGGGTGTCAGAGCTGCTCATACAGAATGCTTTTCTTTACAAATTTGCATTTAGTTCTGAGTTACCTGCCTCTGGCAGTAACTCCTGCCTTCTGGAACAAAGCAGTTTCATCTAAGCAAGTTTCTCTTGTCACCATCCAGCTCTCCCGTGTCAGTTGGTGTGTGTTTCTTTAACATGCTGGTTATTGGAAGTCGGGTGTCTGCACCCAGCTTCAGCGTGTTGCCCAGCTCAGTCTCGGGCTGTGGACCTCACTACCTCAGGTTCACGGAGTGAGAGGTGGATGGTCTGTAGGCATTACCACGTTAGTGGGCACCTGACAGTTACCTCATTGGCAGCTAGGGTGAGGCCCAGCTCGCGAGCTTTGAGGTGACGACAGTTAACACTGTTCCTCCAGTCCAGGTACACTCAGAGAAGCTGCCCTGGGAAGGGAAGGGAACCTGTCAGCCTTCTGGCTGAGACTCGGCTGTTGCCTAGGCATGGTAGCTCATCATGAGGCCACAAAGAAAAGCCACGGAGCTTCATGGCGGTTCTCTGGCCTTATAAACTGTATAGAAAGGTTTCCTAGATTTTAAGAATAATTTAAGGCTAAAATAAAATAAAAAAATTGATGGCAACCCTTTTGCACTGTAGGCAGATGAATTAACATGGTCCATACCTCCAGATGGTATAGCCCTACCAGGAGACAGTGCTGAGAATACAGATGTTCATTTGGGTTTTCTACAAGAACATTTGCCCTCAGGGAGCAAAGTCAGGCAGGAATTGTGGCAGCACGAAGACTCTAAATGCCAACCGGGGTTGCCTGTGGTTTCTTCTGTGAGCTCTGAAAACACTCCGGCCCTGTTTTGATTGTGGAAGTGAATTGGGCTGACCTTGCAGGGCAGCTGGAGTGGGCTCAGTGGGGAGCCTTTCTGTGGCACAGGCACAGTGCCCCACCTCCCTGGGGATCGGCAAAGTGGAGCTGCTGCGGCAGGGCTGGCGGCAGGCTCTGGTTATCAGGTAGAGTCGGGCGGAGTGTGCCAGTGGACCGCGCTCACAGTGAGGCCTTGCAGTCATTTCACACTCTGAGAAACTGCTGTCCACCTGGGTTTTACCAGGACAACATAGAGTGCCCTTATTTTACCTCTGAAATGTTCAGCTCAGACGTCCAGCTGGGTAGAGGAAGCCCAGCTCCCCAGATAGTGGCCTCTGTCCCCTCAAGCAGAGGATGTGTGAGCACAAAGAGGAGGAGCCTCCTGAGAGTTGTGGCCTTCGCATCCCTTCTAGAGCCCTGCGTGGGCTCGCAGCTTCTCACCTTACCTCTGGGCCTGGCCAGCGGCAGGGCTTCAGTTGTGTCATTTCCTTTGCCTGTTCTGTGCCTCCTTCTCCTTGAAGGGTGAGTGCTGCTCACACCTGCTGCCCCCAGCAGTCCAAGAGGCGCTCCCACAGGAGCATCTCCCGTGGCCTGGAATGCCTGGAATCCTCGAGTTGAAGGTAGAGCTGCGCGTTTGGGTTCTAACAGTTGACTGCTGAATGGAGGCAATGCCAGGCCTCTGTCGTAAGTGGGAGCGTGGTGTGTGGCTCCCTGCACTTTGAGAGCTGTGTGCTGTGATAGCCTGGCCCTCTGTCCCAGGGGAACTTCTGACAGTTCGTTCAGTCAGTTCTTTCTAGAGTCTCTCGGTTTCTGGAGAAGGCTGGTGGCCGTGCAGAGGACGCTCTCTGCACAGTTACACAGTTGCACAGTGAGTTTACAGTAAGCAGGCCATACCTGTGATCCAGGGCTCCTTTGCTCTGTCCCGAGCACAGGCAGAAACCTCTGCGCTCTGATCCTTGCACAGGAGCATGCTTCAGGCCCCTGTTTCAGCCTCCATGGCAGTCAGTGAAGCTCATCGGCCTTCTGCCTCTGCTCTGATCCCTGACAGAGCCTGTTGAAACCTTAGCCCTGCTGGCGTGGGGCTCTCCATGTCTTCCTATTCTTGGTGGTTTGTTTTTTCCGTGGCGGCTACCTTCCCAGCTTCCCTTACTTGCACTAAGCTCAGACAAGGGGAGATAAGGGCCTTGAGTTAGGCTCAGCACTCACCACTCTACTCCCCTTCTTGGTCACAATGCTGGTGTGTCCGTCCCCCTAGAAAGAGGGCCAGTGTGTCTGCCTTCTTCTTTCTAACTACACTGTACTTGTTCTAGCTTCAGTCTAGAGACGTCTAAGGTCTCCGTGGGGTCATGACCCCTAGATTTAGCAAGTCCGCCTTAGCTAGGGAGCGTAGTGGTGAGAAATAACCATTTTCAGGTGTCTTGAGCCCATTTGCCCTAGGCTGTCTCTTTTCACAGATTGTGTTCTTCTGAGTCATTTTATTTTTTATTTACCAAAGAACTGTACTTGGCTATTTGCAGTGTTTTAAGAACCAAATATTTTTGTGTTTTTAATCTTCGACACTTGGTGCAATAGGAGCCGCGAAGACGAGCCGCTCTATCTTTGAAATGGGTTTTATACACCAATAAATTCTAGTTCAAAAGCAAAGTTCAGGTCAGTTTGTTTTTCTTTGCTTGCTTGCTGCCTGGGAGTGGATTGTTCTAGGCATGTACTCTACCACTGAGCTACTTTGTTGGCTCGGATTGTTCTCGCCTATACCTGACCACCACCTGGGAAAGGGAGAGGGACTGAGAAAGAATGCCTGGATGTGTCCCTTCAGGGACTTCTATGGGAGATTAGAGGTGCTTAGACTCAGTATTCTGGCTGGGTAGTCGTCTGGGACCTGGCAGAGGCAACGTGGATGCTGTCTCGTGACCAGGCAGACCATTGTTAAGACCTGCCCGGCACCTTGTAACGAGTCTAGCAGTCTTCCTGTCATCTGCCACCTTGAGAATTACCCCTGTAGGGCACCACCAGCATGGCTCCCTCTAGAGGGCATTACAACACTTGCCTTGTCAACACTCACGCACTGCCCTACTCTGATCCAGTTTTACTGGCGCAGCTTTGGGAAGTGGATGCCCTCAGGCTGCACTGATGCACACTGAGCACTTTTTGGTTGAAGAGGATGGAGACCAGGCCACCTGCTTCAGAGATTCTGGCTCTGTCGAACAAAATGCTTTGCACCTTGTCTGAAAGTGGCCTGAATCTGTGGCGGAGGGATTTGGGTATTGCTTGTATGCAGTTTGTTCACCCACCCAAACATCTGAGATTCCATCTTACAACTACTTAGGTCTTTGGATACAGCTGGGGACCCTGTTTACCAAAGGCTTCCAGTGTAGGGATGAAGACAGATACATAACTGTGACCCAAGAGAATACACGGAGATGGCGGCTCTGTGGGCTGTGTGCCTGCTTTGAATGCACAAAGCCCTGGGTTCCATCCTCAGCGCCATATACATAGAGTCATGTACATACAGCCATCCCAGGAAAAGCAGAAATTCGAGGTATTCTTGGCTAAATTGGAAAGCTGAGGTCTGCCTGGGCTACATGAGGCCCTGCCTCAAAAAACGAAGCAACAAAGGAACCCAGACACACAAAAAGTGACCTAAAGAAAGGCTTTGCAGATGGCCCAGGAATTCAGAGAAGTCAAGGGAAGCTTAGTGGTCAGTGCATGAGAGGGGAGTTAGGTGCAGCACTCTGGAAGATGCTCTGTAGCAAAGGACCAGAGTAAACAGCCCTGAGTTGGGAAAGCTCTGCCCTTAGGGTTGGGTTTACCTAGAACGGGGGGGGGGGGGGGGTGGAGGAAGGGAGACTTGAAAACATTCATTAAGGCCTCTTGGTAGAGTGATGCTGAGCTTCCTCACAAAGGAGTCCAGCTGGGCTGCTGGGTGGGTGGACTTGTCTCTTCTGCACTGTGTCCTGGGGACGTGGCGGGTAGCAGCCCTCCAGAACTTCCACAGCATCTCTTTGGCAGCTTCACCTCCTTGCCTCTGGGGACATCAGCGCAAAGGCATTAAGCTCAAAGAGGCATCCATGTAAGCCCTTGACCACGTGGCAGGGAGCCAAGGGGCTGGTCAAGTGAACCAGGGCAGTATTTACCAACTGTGAGCCCCTTCCCTCAGATGGTTCCAACTGAAGCAGGCGTTTCATAGAAGCTGCCTTTGCTGAGAGGTGCTGACTCCAAACTTGAGCTCACAGGCAACCGAAAACCTGGCATTCCTGCCTTCATTTGTTGTCTGTCACCTTTACTCTGGCTCAGATGCCTGCGTGGGCCAGTCCGTTTCTAAGGCGTGTTTGTCTGCCTGAACCTGCCTCATCTCCCTTCAAGACCGAAAGCACAAAAAGCCATTGTCCTAAACCTACAGTCAGTCACCCTGGATTCCTGGAAGAACAAATCGGGCAGGACGAACCACCCACAGGATGAGAGTGAGTGTCTCCTCGGAGGCTGCCACCTGAAGCGGATCATCCTGTAAAAACGAGATTGGACCCTTGGTGATGGCAGATTAACGATTCAGGACCGGAACTGAGGCAGCGATAGGCAAGCCCACACCCTAAACCAGGATGTTTACCTTCTCTCTTGCCTCCTGCTTTCATTTTTCCTGATTAAATCTATAGCTCTTATCAGCACCCCAAGATTGACTTGGGATCCCTTCCTAGCCTGTTGCTTAAACCTCTCAGCTCTTGTCATTCTTCTTTGCTTTTTTCAGACAGGTTCTCTTGTAACCCAGACTGGCCTCAAGCTCACTGGGTAGCCGAGGGTGACCTTACACTCTTGGCCCTCCTGCCTCCATCTTCTGAGTGTTAGAAATACAGTCTTGCTCTACCATATCCAATTTATGCAATGCAGGCATTGAACCCAGGACATCCGTATGCTAGGCAAGTGCTCTACCCACAGAGCTACGTTGCTTCCAAAATTCTCTATCTAATTAGGGTACTGAGTGCCTGAGCCTAGCTCAGGCTAGACTTTTACCCTAAGCTCTAGCTACATCATACACCCCTGGAATCAACTAGGCAGATATTTTAGCATCATTGTCGTGATGATCGTAGTAGAGGATGTAGATTAAATGTAGATGGAACGTCCATTATGCCCCAGGCACTCATTTAAACCTTAAAACTGTCAGGAGGCTGATGGAACTGCCCCCCCCCCCCCATAATTAGGCCCTTCAGTTAAAGCAGGGATGCTATTGGGACATCTCATTTATTCAGCAATTGCTTTTCTTGGGATCAATAACACAGAAAGGAATAGACTGGTCCACGATCAAAGACAGGAGCAGAGGCAGAATGAAGATCCAAGGTTGCCTACCATGAAAGGATCCCAAAAAATCTGGGGTAAGAGGTACTAGGAATGACCCAGACACAAGCTTGGCAGTTTGACCAAGATTGACATCCACTCACAATTGAGATACATGACTTTTATAAGTTTTCAGGGGCTGGCAGGAAGTTTTACATGCATAAGTTAGTCTGGGTTAGCCTGCATGTTTTGCAGATATAGCCTACATGATTTATGGGGTTAGCCTACATAACCAGAAAATGGAGGGGCTAGGTACAGGTAGGACCATAAAGTAGGAGCTGTCAAAACCATAGCCCAGATCAGCTTAACTCTTGTGCCAGGGTGATTTCAGCAGTGGGGGCAAGGCCTGTTTTCTTTAGGTTGTGAGATCTGGCATCTTAGAATGACCTCTGTCTTGAAAGGACAAGCCTGAAAGTACCAAAGCCTGAATGCTGGGGCTATCAGACAATAGAGAGACACTGATGATTTATGGAGAACCAAGAAGTGACATGGGAGAAATGAAGGAAGGTATTAGTGGATCGGATGAAGACTGTGGAGGACGGAGGTGCCTGCCAGGTGACCACAGCTAGCTTCTCTCTCTCTCCAGCATCATGGGAAGAGAGAATAAACTTTAATGATGTATTGAGCCTTCCAGTCACGATTGCAAAGAACCTCAAAGAAGCAGATGAATTCATCTGACATCATAGTTAGGCTCTTCAGTTAACTCAGGAATCCTGTTGTGATTTATAATCGCTTATTCAGCAAGTTATTTAATGGAACACTTTATGCATTGCTTTTATCAGGGGCGTAATCAGAACAAAAGCAAGATCAATCTCAAGGCTCACATTGGAGAGAAAAGCTATGAAACATCCATGTCCCCTCCCCCGCCTTGATATAGCCCCTTGCTTCATTCACTCGTTTATCCATCCATTCCTTCATCTATCCGTTTATCTATCTACACATCAGTGATAGACCCATCCATCCTTCCCCCAACTGTGTATCCACTCACTCATCAAGAGATGGGACGTGGAGGCATCGTTAGAAAATCAGCTTTTAATTACGTTAGTGGTCTCAGTTGAAAAAAAAAAAACCAAAAAACCAAAAACCAAGAGACTGATCACAGCAAAACAGGGTCTGACCTTAAGGTGGGATTCTAAAATGGCCCAGATGTGGAGGAAGGGAGAGGCTGGTTGGGGATGTAGCATAAGCATTTTGGCAGAGGCTGAACCACATGGCAGTCTCTCTGTCCTTCCTTCAAGGTCTCTGGGAAGGCTTACTAAGCAAGAAGGGGGGTGCAGGAGGAATGTCGAGTGTATGCATATTCAAGGACATTCCCTGGCCAATGTGGCTCTTTTCTGTTTTTTGTTTTTTTTTTTTTCTGGCTCTCAGAGACCCCTACCACGGATCTATCCATCCTCTGTGGATGCATCCGTCTCCCCACCCCCACTCATCACGCACACATCTGTATGTCCATCTGTCCATGTATCTATTTATCTATTAACTCACCACCCACATATACATGCGTCTACCCATCTGCCCGCCCATCCACTCACCCCCACCATGCACGTATTTACCCATCCATCCATCTACCTACTCATTCATCCCAGTCATCATTCTACCCCACATACATGTGCACATGTACAAATCCATCCATCCATCCATCCTTACTTACATTCATCCACCCATTCACCCATCCATCTGCTCTCCTCTCCCCTCACAGAGGCACTCATGTATTCATCTATCCACTTATCCATCCATTCAGTCCCCCAGCATGCACACATCTATCACCCTTACATTTGCATATATGCATACATACACCTACCCTCTCCTACCCTCACACACACAGGCACGCATGCATGTATCCATCCATCCACCCGCCCACCTACCCCCGACATGCATCCATGCATCCATCAATCACATAAAGCACTCGAGGGCAGTATTCTGGAAATAGCAACTGCTCAATGTTACGCAGCATTGCTACTCTGACAGCCATCAGTTTTTTAGGACACAAATACCTGTTCACGTGGCAGGCATATAAATGTACTTTATATATAGTTAACTGAAGCTGAGCATGGGTTTGCTGTGGAAACCATCTCTGTTCCGTCGGACTTGTGCAAACACTCAGCCTGTGACAACTGGCAGATCTCCTAGATTTCCCACACAGCCAGGGGTCCTGTTAATCCATCGACTCTGCCACAGCAGGCCCGGCATCAGGTGTGAAATCTCTAACAACATGGCTGCCACTGTCACTGCTGCCTGTGGCTGCTGATGCTCTCTGTCCTCAGCCTCCTGAGCAGTGGTTCTCCGCCTTCCTAGTGCTGTCACCCTTTAACACAGTTCCTCATGCTGTGGGGATTCCCAACCATAAAAATTTTATTTTATTGCTACTTTATAACTGTAATTCTGCTACTGTTATGAATCATAATGTACATATTCATGCTTTCGGATGGTCTTGAGTGACCCCCGTGAAAGGGTCATTTAATGACAAGGGGGTCACGACCAGCAGGATGAGAACCTGCCCTAGAGCAGACCTGCTGCTGTGAAATGGGAGAACATAGGTCTGCACCTGACTCCAAGTTCAGGTTCTCCTTCCTTCTCAGCCGTTTCCCCAAGTCTTGATCCAGTATCTGGCATTTGTACCGAGGACACACACATGCAAGTATGATCTAGACAGATTCCTCAACTCATTCACTGAGTATTTATTGAGACCTGGGAAAACAGAAGACCCTGTGGTCCCCAGGCTCACATCCTGGTCTGAGATGGGAGCTGGGTCCCCGCAGGCTGCTTGGGAGTTGTGTTTTTAAGTCTTTCACTTATTGGCTGCTTAGACAATTATAAGTCTGTCAAGAGTGTCCCAAAACCAACCATGCCCAAAAATAACCTCTGGTCTGCCCACCCAGATCACACTTTCTGGACTTTCCCTTGCCGTCGGGTCCATCATCACCCTATGAAGGTGGTGAGGCCACCTGGGTGGTCTCTCTAGGGACTCTTGAGAGCGTCCCTAGCCCAGGGTGTCCCTGCCTGACAGAGGTTAGGAAACCCAAAAGCGTAAGCCAGAGCTGATAGTCTCCCTAACAGCCTGAAAAGGTGGACACCAGAGGGCGCCTGAGGACCATACTTCCTGTCAAAGGAGGGCCAGGCTGGTGTCCTCACAAGCCATTTTTTGCTTTCAGGCCTTCCTGCTTTGAGTCAGTTAAAAACAGACGCCCCTGCCGCCCACCTCTTGCTTCACCTCAAAGTTCCTGGTGACGCATCCCTTTGATTTCAAGCTCGCAGAGATGTTGTACCACGGAAAGGACAAAGGGAGCGGGCAGTTACGGAGTTTCCTCTGCGAGACTCGCCCTGCGCAATGCTTATGCTGCCTTGTGCCACGCACCAGGCTCTTCTTGAACCTTAGGCTGCTGCCGGCACTCTGCAGATGGCAGAAGTGTGGTAGCTGTAGTTAGAAGAAAAATCTGCCTAGGAGCTTTACTCCTGGAGTAGCCGCAGGCCTCTCCCACTGAGAGGCCTTTAAGGGGCCTACCAGGGGGAGCTCTGCTCTTCTTGTTCTGACAGGAGCCCGAGGCAGCTGTGTATGCTCGCTGCTGACCTGCCTGGACACCTCTCCATCTGTTAGGTCCAGCTAACGCAGTCATACCGGACTGTCCTGATGGAGCAGCTGGTGCCCACTTCTTGAAGCGGGGAAGGACCTGGAGTGAGGACACCTCTTGGGAAGAGTTTGCCCTCTCTGGCCCTCAGATGCCTGACTATCAGAAAAGGGGACTGGACTAGAGCCGAGCCTCGGTTGATAGAGTGTTTGCCTAGCATACATGAAGCCCGGGTTTTCTCCCCAGCACTGTGTGAAAACAGCTGTGCTAGTTAACGCATGCAATCGTAGCACTCAGGGGGTGGGGGCAGGAGGATCAGAAGTCCATGAGTATTGTTGGCTACGTAGCAAGTTCAAGGCCAGCCTGGGCAGCATGAGAACCTGCCTCAAAAACCCCTTGGATTTTTGTTTGTTTGGTTTTTGTTTTTGTTTTTTAAAGTGAGGGATAGACAAGATGGATCTAAGGCTACTTTCCCATCTAAATTAGCCCTCACCAGTGAGGGCATTTTGAGGTCTGATGACAATGGGGACAGTATTTTTAGGTTAGGTTTTTTTTTTTTTTTTTCCTATGCCTCATAGTAAGCCATCTGGCCAGAAATGTTCCTTCCAGAGAGAACCAGTCTTGGATAAGAATGTAGACAAAAAGAGAAGCATGGCCCAGGCGTGGTGGCACACGCCTCCCACCTCAGCCCTCTGGAGGCAGAGGCAAGTGGGGTCTCCGATGCCTTCAGACTGTTGCTCATAGTGAGTTTCAGGCCGTGGACTGAGAGGCATGAAAGCGTGGGAACTTACTGTTGAGAAAACAAAAAAAAAAAACATGGTTTCCCTGCCGATGGGAGCCAGCATGGCGCTGTATGGTGTATGCAGCGACATACAGTGTATGCCCACTGTATGGCGGCGTTTAGCCTTGGGATAGGGACGTACAGTAGGACTGACTGATTGGGTGGGTGAATGAACGAATGAAAAGAAACTCCCATCTAAATTCCGGGAAGACAACGGAAGAGCTTATAGGGAAATATAATTCTCTTCTTCTTCAGAGGGAACAGATATCAGGGGACACTTAGTGGGTCCTGGGAGTGCTGAGGAGTCCCAGGGCTCCTGACTGAGGACTGAGTGTGGCCCCGGGAGGCTGGGGGCGGGGTTACAATCTCTAAAGGGAGGGATGGGTTTGGGTTTGCGGGGGGGGGGGGGGGGGGGGGAGGCGGGGGAGATTTGGGTTCCGTGCTTCTCTCCAGGCCTGGGACGGCAGCAGCCTGGGGTGGCTACGGAGATGAGCAGGGCCTCAGCAGGGTGGGGTGGGCCCGGTGCACAGCTTGTTGGGGTAGTGGGCATACTTCCGGTTATAAGTCCCCAGGTGGTGGCGAAAGCAGAGTGCGGCCCTCTTGTCACATTCACAGGTCTGCCGCTGGCAAGTGGTTCTACCAGCTGGAGGGGAACGGAAATAAGCCAGGGCCTGGGGTGCAGGCTGGGGGTGGCTCTGGCTGCTCTGTGGGTCCAGGTTCCCAGCCCCATCTTCACCCCTTTTCCTCTTCCTAGGAAAGCTCACCTCCAAGGAGATGTTTCATACTTGCCAATCAAGGGCTGGGTTGGGGCTGGCCTGCCCGGTCCAGGACACTCAGCAAGCCAAAACGTTGCCCTGGGTGTTTGCTTCCCCTCCAATCTCACTCACAGTCTTAGCCCTCTCCTGTCAACGAGGGGCTTCACAACTTCTCATCTTCCTCATGCCAGGGCCTTAACAACCCCTCTCCCCCAGGTGACAATATGATGGCCAGTATCCGGGCTGGAGGCTATTAAGCTAGTGCTTCGGCCTCTCCGAGCCTCAGCCTGTCTCTATCAGAGCAGACAGAACCTGCACCCAGCCTGGGCATCCTTCCATGCCATCCCACCTTCCCTAGAGCCAGATGGCATTAGCATGGTAGGTGCCAGCTGTCCAGAAGACATTCTTGAACCCACTGCCGTTGTCCATTTCTGTCCAGAGTGGCTCTGGCTCTTTTGTCCCCAGGAATACACCTTCTTGTCTAGAAGGGTCTGGTGCCTCATTTGCCCCTCAAAGACGAGCATTTCCCTTTGGGATTCCACCCTGCTATTTCAGCAGGACTTGAGGTCCTAACAGTGGGCAGCTGGGGAGATGGGCGTGGCTATCTCAGCATAACAGGCAAGGAATCACACAGGTTTTCCACAGCTCATTGCCTTGTTCAAAGTGTCACGGTGGGCATGAGGCAAAGGGCCTGTGTCCCTTCTGCCTGACTCCTCTCTCAGCACCATCCCAGCTGGGGACGATCCCACCTTGCCTGAGCCCTCAGTGACAGGACCTGACGCAGCTGCCCTGCTGAGCACTCCCCTGCAGGTGCAGGACAGTCAGTTGGAGCCAGTTCTGCCCCAGGGATGCTGGTCTTGGCTCACACTTTGGCTCAGACCTCTGGGTTCTGTGATAAGCCTAATCCTCTAACTGCCTGGGTCCTTCCTGTCTTTCCTTTCATCCTACACCCATTAGGCCTTACTCTCCTCCAGGCTGTACCTGGGTTTACACTGGGAAGAGAGTTGGATCCTCTGATCCGAAGTGCCCCTTGGGTATCCTTGACTTAGGCTGTTTCCCTAGATGAGGCCCAGAAGAAAGCCAATAGAGCCAAATAGGCATAAAACTTGGCAAAGCGGAGGAGGTGGGGCTATCCCAGCAGCCCCAGAGGGGAGAAACAGCTCATGAGAATACCCCCACACCCTCCTGACCCCCGCATCCCAAGTCACAGCTCCTCCTGGCGCCTCCTAGGGGAGGGTCGTGTGAATGATGCAGCCCTGGGTGTGACTCAGCTCAGTCCCTTCTGTTCACTCCCCAGAGGCTGGGGCAGAGCAAGAACTACACCGATGGGTCACAAGGCTGAGTAGGCCTGTAGCCCAGATGCCCAGGAAGAATAGGAACAGGTGGACATGCGTTTCTACTCTTATGAGATGATGGAGGGTGGGAGGGCTAATGGGTCTGGCCCTGTGATGAGGACCAAGGTCACCACCTGGAGGGACACCTGTCTGGGGGGAGGGTCACTCCGGGGTTGGCCACCTACCACAGAAGATGTTGTCGCGACTGACAGAGAAGAGGTACCTTTCCAGCTTCGGCTCACAGCCCAGCTTCTTCACGCGGTCATAGCAGCAGTCGTGGGCGTGGCAGCACCTGTGGGGTCAGAGTTAACCTGGAGGGGCTGTGAGTCGGGCTGGGCTGGACTGGAGCGGAGCCGCTGGGGCCCCAGGACCCAGGATGAAAGTGGAGCACGAATCGCTGCTGTCTGGGTACCCCCAGCTCCTCTTCCTCCCAGACTGCTTCCCCAGCTCTTCCTCCTCCACGTGGGTCCTCCTGCTCACCAGTCGGTCTGGTCCACTGGCCAGTTGGAGCCACCAATACCGCAGTAGCAGCCGTAGTCATTGTACTGCAGCGCAGGCTTTCCTGTCATCCTCTCAATCATCACTCCAAACTGGACCAAGTTCCCGCCAGCCAGGGGCACTACAGAAGAGAAGGTCCAGGCCACAGGGTCCCTCAGTGCCAGTGAGCATCCCGTCCAGGGCCCCGTCATCAAGTCCCTTCAGATCTGACATTTCCCCAACTCTTCAGTTAAGCTTCCTCCCCAAAGCACCCAGCTGTCAATAGCAATGATAGCAATGGCACCCTTTATGCCTTAACCTCCTAGGTCTCCCTCCCCCCCTCCCTCCCTCCTCTCTCTGTGTATGTGTGTCACCCACACATGTGACTCCATGGAGGCCAGTGGTTGGTATCAGTGTCCTTTATTCCTTTATTATTTTCCTCCTTACTTTTTGAGACATAATCTCTCAGCGAACCTAGACCTGCCGAGAGGATCCGCCCGTCTCTGGCCCCAGCACTGGGGAGTTCAGGTGGGAGCCACGCGCCTAGCTTCTTTACGTGGCTCTTGAGGATTTGAACTCAGGTGCTCATTCTTGTTTGCCTTTGCAGTTTCCCACCCACCTCAGGTTCCTCGCTCCCCTTCACTAGCTCATGCTGTGTCGGCACTCTCCACCGACTCTTTAAATTTCTCTCAAAAAAATCTTAATCTCCCCAGACCTCAGGCCCTATCTCCCCAGCGGCACTCTGCTGCCAACACCCCTGGGCCTGTTTCCTAGCCACCTTTATGGACCGCCCTAAATTCCTCCTTCTGACCCTTCTGATTCATCTGTGAGGAGGCATCCATCCCATGACCGCCCCCCCCCACCTCACTGCATTCTTCTCAGCTCTCCCCCTGCCCTCCCTCTCTTCCAGTCAGTGCTGGCTCGGGTAGCACAAGCCTCAGGATGGCTAGGTGGGTGGGGGTGGGTGGGCAGTTTCTAGTGCTTGGTACCCATGATGCCCTGTGCAGAGCCATGCTCAGGCATCCAGAAGCTTCCTATTGCCAAGTGGGGCAGGAAGGGGGGGAGGTCATGAAGCTCACTTACCCAGGAGGCAAAGGAAAGCCAGGTCGAGGGGAGGTTTCATCCTAGGGGAGGTAGGCAGGGGGTAGAGGAGCCTGCTGCTGTGGGAGGAAGTGAGCAGGGGCCTGTGATCTCAGGGCACCTTTCAATTAGTTAAATACACAGATCCTGTCCACTCCCCATCATTAACCCTCGAGTGCCCAGTGATGCAATAATTCTTCCAGCTTTGACACTTTGGCTAAGCTCCCAGGGGGAGGGGCCAGCTAGTGCCCAAGGGGCTCTGCTTCCAAACGGGTGTGGGAATGGGGACCGGGCAGTCTTACGGCCCTCTTTCCTCCTGCCTCCCTCTCTGCCCTGACCCCCATGTCTCAGAATTGTAAACCTTGCTCCTGGTGGCTGTGCCCTGTTTCCCCCTTGCTTGGTGTAACACTCACTTCCTTGTAACCAACTCGAGACCCAGTGCTGAAGCTCCCACAGGGCCGAGCTCCAAGTCTGTCCTGTTCCCACGGCAGAAGTGCCCCTCCCCAGCCTTCCCTGTTCATGACCCGAGACTGAGATAACTTGACCATCCGCTTCTGTCAGCACACGCAGGGCCTTCTCAGTCCTGGTTCCACCACGGATCTCGGGGCCACGGGCAGTCTTCCTGTCTGTGTTACAGAGGCACCCTGCCTCACCTCCTTCAAGAGGACTGGCCCTCAATGAGCATGTGTGTGTGTGTGTGTGTGGAGAGAGAGAGATGATGGGCGACTGGACAGGGGGACAGGGGGTGGGAGGTACCAACGACACAGGTGGGCCACTCATACACAAAGCCAAGGCAAGCCCTCTTGGGCTTCCACTATCCCCATGTGACAGAGAAGGGAACACACACACATACACACACACACACACATTGGGCAGCTCCAAAGGGCTTACCCAGGACCAACTTAGCCCCTTTACGGGAGCATAGTGATTCTCAGGTCATAGTTCACTATAAAATCAGAGGAATGAGTGTAATACAGCCAGCTATGTCTATATTCACACAAATATAAAGCCTGACTTCCCTATTCTTCTTTCAGCCTGGGGAAAAGCCCGTCATGGGAGCAAGTGCCTAGGGCACATGATCAATGACCCCTCCTTCCAGCTTCAAGCCTCAGCTGCTCATTTAGGGCTTGGGGTCTGTCTTCTTTGGGTGGCCCCCGCTGGGCATCAAGAGCAGGAATCCAGACACCCTGGACAGAGGCGTCAGTTCGTGGGGGAATGTCTCCATGGAGTAGGGAGGACAGAGAGCCGAGTAGCCCGACTCCCTGGGCTACATAACTTGGGATGAAAGGTTTTGAACACTGGAGGGAAGCCCTGTAAACAAGGGCCTCAGCCCCACCTCTAGCCCTGCCCATCCACTTCCAGCTTCTATGCCCCGCCTCCCCGCCACGCCAGGGGGGTGCCTCTGGGTACTGTAAGCTCTGACCCTGTTGCAGAGGTGATGGAGACTAGAAACGAGTCCTCCTGTCTTATACAGCCCTCAGCTGTGAGTCATGGTCTACTTAGAGAGGTCCCTTTCCTTGCTGTCTTCTTTTGATTTTAATGAGGGCTCCCCTGGCAGTCCCTGGCTGCTGGCCTGGCTCAGGAGGCCCCAAACCATGAGTCACACAGGAAGAGCTGCCTCCCAACAGCCCTGCAACCTGGCTTTAGTCCCTGAGAGGTATGCTCTTTAGCAGCACTGAGGAGCCTGCTTCTGAGATAGTTGCTTTTTGTGCGCCATTTTGAATCTTGGCCTGGCCAGGATGGGGACCCGGCAAGTTCCCATAGGTCTGTACCTGTGCTGGGGGAAATCTGGACTAGCTTCCTGGAGGAGTCTCCCCATTGAAGTTTGTTGTGCAATGCTTTTGGAGGCTGGACTTGGGTGGGGGGTTCACACATTCCAGAAAGGGCGCTGGTGTCAGGGCCTTCACGTCTCTGGTGCAATGTGGCAGAAATTACAGCAACCCAGGACTTGAATGCTAGCACCTTCACTTAGGGGCTTAGTGACACTGGCCAGTTTTGTCACCTCTAGGAGCCTAGCTTCCTCGTCTATAAAAATGGAAATAATTAGACTGATCTTTTGGGGCTATAAACCAGATGAAATGGAAACGAGACGGAAAGGTCTTTTGTAGGCAGCCTTGTCCCCAAAGGGAACCCACCAATATTGGTCCCTTCCTCTTCCTCACCCCTCTATGGGTCCAGGGGAGGCAGCTGCCGTGGGGAGCCAAAGGCACTCACTCCACAGGGGAAGAGATGCTGGCAGCCTGTGCTTCCAGCTTTTCTGTGGGACCATCATCCCTACTTGACAGTTGGAGTATGGGAAGGGTGGAGATACTGGGTGATGGCAAGACAGCATCGCATGGAGGTCAGGATGGAAATGTGTGAGGGAATGAAGAGCTCAGACCCTTGGCACCATTTTCTTGCTCGTGGTATAGACGTCTATCTTTGATAAGGGTGGGGATGCAGCCTAGTTGGTGCAAGACTTGCCTGGCATATTAGGTGCTCTGGATTTGCTCCTCCATGTGAATTGGGTATGGGGCAGTGGTGGGCGTACATCTGGAACCAGCACACAGTAGGCAGAGACAAGAGGATCAGAAACTAAAGTTCATCTTTGGGTGTGTAGGAGTTAAAGGCCAGCTTAGGTTACATGTCTAAAAACAACTAAAAGAAAAGGAGTTGGGGGTTTAGGGTTCAGTTGGGAAGAGTGCTTGCTGCATAAGCCTGAGGACCTGAGTTCAAATCCCCAGCATCCACATGGAAAGTCAGCTGTGGCTGTAGGTGCCTGTAACCTCAGAGCTGTGGAAGGTGGGGAGAGGAGGATCTCTGGACTTGCTGCCTGCCAGCCTGGCTTCAGGTGCAGTAAGAGAGCCTGCCTCAGGGGAATAAGGTGGAGCATGACAGAGCAGGACACCTGATGTCCTTCTCTGGTCTCTTCATGCATATTTATGGCTGTGAATACCTAGAAGTCCAGGTTCACAACACCACATACAAACACACACACACACACACACACACACACACCTCTTTTAGTTCAGAAGTCAATGCAATCATCATCATCAGATCAAAGGCTATGCTTTACTAGTTTCCTACAGAGCTGTGAGCACTGTGCTGCAAGCTCACCCTTCCCTTTCTGTCACAGGCTTCTGAGGTTTCCTAGAGTCTTAAGGACCCTGTGGCACTCTCTGAACAAAGCGGCCGTGTTAGTCACTTTTCTGATCACTGTGACAAAACACCTGACGACAGACACCTGAATTCTTTTATTGGAAGAGAAATGGTGAGGATGGGAAGAAAAGCCAGCAAGAGAAGATGTAAAGCCCAGGCTAGTGATGCAGCTCAGTAGGGGAGCACTTGCATAGCAGGTAAACAGCCCTCAAACAAAAACAGTGTGAGAGGGGCTGGGGAGATGGGTCTGCAGCTTAAAGAATTTGCTGCTCTTTGAGAGAACCCAGACTTGGCTCCCCACACTCACATTGAGTGGCTCACAACCATCTCAACTCCCGCTCCACGGGATATGTCGCCCTCTTCTGGCCCCCACATGCACTTGCACGCACATGACACACCCACACAGAGATGTGCGCACGAATAAACCAAAGTAAATCTTTTGTAAGTGTGAGAAGGCTGGAAATACAAAAGGCACACCTCAGAATGAAAGCCAACCGGTCCAGGAAAGCTTCCAACATAAATAAAGATGTTTCCAGAGCGGTAGGAACTGCAGAGTTGCCTGGAGATGTTCGGAATGGATTCAAATGCCTGATCACCAACCCTTTATTTATAAAGAGAAGAGACATTTGCTTAAGCAAATGTTTATGTCTCCGACACTGTTAGTTGAGAACATTAGAGATTCCCTGGTGATCTTGGGGGCACAGACAGGGAAACGAGTGTGCATCTGTGACAGAGGTGTGGTTCAGATCACGTTGACAGTCACAAGGAAGGGGACAATTCATGATCCTTGGATGCAGCCTCTATTAATTTTTTCACTGTCGTGACCAAATGTCTGACACGAAGCAACCTGAAGGAGAAAGGATTTATCTTAGCTCATGGTTTGGGAGGACGCAGTCCATCAGGCGGGGAAGGAATGGTGGGGGCAATTCCGTTCGAAATGGTGGGAGTTTGGCACGTAGCCTGTTGCATCGTGGATGACTAGAGAAGCAAGCGTAATGGGCTGGAAGCAGGACTGGGCTATAACCCACCATCCTGTTCTTCCACATTACCCACTCCCTCCAGGTAGGCGCCACCTTCTCAGTTCTGCAGCCTCCTGAAAGGCAGGTGGAGCACAGCCTACCTCAGTTCACTAATGAGGCTGACCCTGAAGTCACGTGGCAGAGACTACCTGGGTCCTTCTTTCACAGGGCTTAGGGGGTTAGCTCCTCCTTCCAGTTTGATCCCACCAAAATTTCTTTTAGACTAAGTTAATTAGAATAAGATGCTGTAACTTTCCAAGAATGAAAGCTGGTTGATGTTGAAATTGGTACCAGGAGGAGGGTTGCAGATGACAGGTTCTAAAGGAGATAGCGTACCTACAATAGGTTACTGTGCAGAGATAGTTGTCACTTTAGCTACCAACGGTACCCACAGGTGCAAAATAGCCACCTGGTTACCGAGGGCCAAAGCTTGCATGACTTGGTAGTTACAAGTGGACGACTTTAGAGATGGCTGAGGTCTACACAGGGAGTTTTTCTTTTTTTTACCAAGACCATATGCATTCTGGGTTTCTCTCCCCCCCCACCTCTCTCTCTCTCTTTCTCCTAGTAGAATAGGAGTTCTTTGAGGAAAAAAGTAAAAAAGGACAATGACCAAAAGGGCCACTGAAGAAACTGACACTGTTCTGGAGAGCGGGCAATGGTCAGAGAGACCACCGTCCTGATCTATGTGCTTAGGTAGATTTTATGGTATTTTTTTCCCCTTAGGGAGTTTATTTTTAATTATGCGAATATCTATGTGTATGTCTGCAGGGTTTATGTACATGGATGCAGTTCCCATGGAGGCCAGAAGAGAGCATCAGATTCCCTGGAGCTAGAATTATGGGAGGTGTGAGCTGCTGAATGTGGGTGCTGGGAATCAAACTCAAACTCTCTTAACCTCTGACCCAAGGTCACTAGCACAGGCCTGCTTCTTGAGCAGTGCTTTCTCTCTTGGTGATTGACAGGCCTATTTGGGTTAACTCTTAAGGGAGGGGATAATAGCCTGTCCTTGTTCTTAATCTGAAAGTCTTCTGCCATGAAGCAATATTAGGATCTTCCTGACAGCTCAGAAAGTCATGTCTCCACCCAGGGCAAGAGATACACACAGCTCACATCCCATCCTTCTGATTAAAAAAACAGAAAATCATGTCACAGAACAGATTTAAGCGAATTAAAGAAAGACAAAAATTAAATAAGCACATAAAAAATAGCTATGCTTGGGGCTGGACATGGGGAAACTGATGGCTGAGCAAGACTAGAGCTTGGATCCCCAGCACTCTCCTCTGAGCAGGTGTGGGGAAGTGTGTCTGCAATCCCAGAACTAAGGATGGGGCAGGTGGACTCTAGGGCTGGCTGGGTAGCCAGTTGTTGAGTTGAATGGGAGCTACTATGTATTCAAATGTTAATGCACCCCAATTTACATATTCAAAGTGCTCTTGTGTAAACTTTGCCTCCCAAATTATCCCTGATTGGCTAAACAAAGTTGCCTGCGGGCCTGGACTAAGCAGAAGAGAGGTAGGTGGAGCCAAGGTTCAAGAGCTTGGAGGTGGGAGAAAGAGTGAGGAGGAAGAGAGCAGGATGAGAAAGAACAGAGCAGGCAGCCATGGGTTAGCAGGAACTAGAAGCATACGGTCGGGAGGAGCTGGCTCTGTGGATTGGCGTGATGGAGAGAAGCAGCCTAAAAGGAAATAATGTGCAAGTATTTATGGGGGTTTGGGCTGGGAAGTAGACAAGACAGCTTGGAGGGTTAGTATCTGCCCAGCCCCAGTGCATTAAGGCTTATTAAAAACCTAACAGGTTTCTGTGTCTTTTATTTATATAATAGCAGGTTATGAAATAACTGCTCTCTTACTAATTATATGAATCAATATTAAATATTAATCATTCAACGGCCAGTGTAGCTGAACTGGTGAGCTCCACGTTCAGTGAGAAACCCCGTCTCAAGACTTAAGGTGGAAGAGCTATTGAAGAAAACATCAGGACATCAACTCTGGCCTCCATGAGTGCTAGCACAGGTAAGCTTGTGTGCAAGTGTGTATGTATGTGCATGTGCATGTGTGTGTAAGTGTGTTGTGTGTGTATGCACACAGAGTTAGGCTTTACTAGGATGCTCTGTTCTTCCCTTAATGGATCTCAGAAGAACCCCGCTGCCTCCATTTTCTTTCCTCTTGTTCAGTCTGTAATCTAAAGCTGTCCTTTCACATAGAATTTTAAATTTAAATTTTAGGATGACTGTCATGAGCCTGGTTCACTAGAAACCTAGATGGACACATCTGTGTCTTTCCATAGTGTCTGAATTTACTGATAACAGTATTGTTATTGAGTAACAATAAATTCACAGGCTGTGTTTGTTTCACTGGCAGCAGCTTACCAAGTAGTCCTGATCTCCCTGGAAAGCATGGCTGTTGTCTGAGTGGGTCAAGGGATAGACGGATGGACATACAGGGCAGGGCCCACTCCTTGTGCTGAGCCTTTGACACACACACACTAGGGAGCAGGGTGACAGGTTTGCAGGCCATTGATATTTTAGTATGTGCTGTTCTTTTTATGGGGCCCAGAAGAGGGTTCCCTGCCCTCTGTTAGCCCAGTGCTTTTGGTCAGTTTCTGATACAGATTTACTACATTCGTGCACCGATGCATTCTCAGTATACTTTGGTGAATATGTAGGTGGAACTTTAAAAAAAACCTTTTGGAACAAGTTATCATCTGTCCGTGTCTCCTGGGTGGCGCCGGATGGGGTGGTGTCAGCACGCATGTGATTCACTCACCTGTCTCTGCAGTCTCACTCAGAATGAAACTAAATGCTGTGCAGAGGGGACTCACCCGGGCAAATACACTCTGTCGAGCTGCTTTTTCGCCCAATAAGGAGAAACTTAAAACAGGACCCCACTGTGTCCCCACAGAGGACAGCAGGGATGTGCCCTCCCTCCTTTCACATCTAAGGAGAAGCAACTACGGCATTTCCTCTTAAGATGAGCGGCAGCAGGACACAGGAGTTGGGGGCAGAGGCTGATTGTGAAGGAGGTGTTCTTCCTCAAGGCCCTTCAACCCTGCTCATTTTCAACTACCCAGTCATAAGATGCATGGAAGAAGTAGTAATGAAATTCGTAGTCTGTATGTTAAAACGCTTTTTTTTTTTTAATTAGTTGGGTGATGAGGCTGGGCTCAGCAGCAAAGAGCACCGGCTGCTCTTCCAGAGGACCTGGGTTCAGTTCCCAGCACCCACACTGAGTGGCTTAGACTGCCTGTAACTTCAGTTTCCTGAAGACCTGATGCCCTCATCTGGTCATTTCAGGTACTGCACATAGATGTCCCTACATACTCAGGCAACACACATGCATATAAAATAGAGATGATATACTCTTTCAGAGCTGGGTTAACAGATTGACCTTCACTGCAGAAGCTTCATAACTGGGAAAGGTAAAGAAAACTCTGGAAGTGGCCGTGACATAGGAAGCACAATCTAAGTTTCCAAAGCAATGCAGCATAACTTAGCTTCCTATGCTACAACTTTGAAAATAAACTGAATTTCCTTAAGTCAGGAGGTGTCAACACTTATCACACTGACAGATAGAGAGCTGTGCCCTGAGATGAACAAAACCTCCACAAACAGAGATGGCAGGATGGCTCCCATTGGTTAAAACACCACAGGTACCAACCCCCAAACTACAGTCAGTCTGCAAAGGTGAAGGACATGTGGCCCGCACCCAGGAACTCACTGTGCTTATGAATGACAACCACGGGAGAAAGGACACCTCACAAAAGATATAGGCATGGGATCCCAAACACCTTAGCTGAGGGGGGAAAAAAAAAGAAAATTGCCAAGTGCTTTTATTTTTAAAAGGCACTTGGCCCTTATAATTTCACTGGAGACTTTCTGAAATATTATGGAGGGAAGTAAACTCGAAGCAAACGTTCAAGTTGTAGCAAGTGAAGGGTGTTTATTTATTTTGTTTTATGTGCATTAGTGTGAAGGTGTCAGATCCCTCAGAATTGGGGTATAGACAGTTGTGAGCTGCCATGTGGGTGCTAGGAATTGAACCTGGGTCCTTTGAAAGAACAGACAGTGCTGTTAACCACTGAGCCATCTCTCCAGCCCCCCCTTTTTTTTAATTGTTTGTTTGTATTGTTTTGAGTTAGTGTCTCATGTCTCATGTATCCAAGACTGCTTAGAACTCAATATGTCAACAAGGATGACTTTATACTTCTGATCCTCCTGCCTCTGCCTCCTGAGTTGTGGGGTCACAGCTGTGTGCCACCATGCCGCATTTTATAAGGCACTGGGAATCAAACCAAGGGCTTTGCGCACACCAGCGAGTCACATCCCCAGCCTGAGAGGACAGGTGCTCTTATGTGGGAATTCTTGTGCCCTGCTCATGATGTTTCCTTCTGATGTGTAGAACATCCATTGGTGTAACACCCCGGGTTCCCCGCTACCCAGTCCCTTATTCCTTCCTGATTTTTCCAAGAAGGATGGATTTGGCAGAGGACCCTGGTTATATGTCCAGCTCACCACCCACTCCCCTGGTGGTACATCGCTGCCTGCCTGCAGAGGGCACATCTCTGGGTCTCTTCGGGTTGCGTGGCCAGCTCAGCTGGACAGGGCTCTCACACTCTGCTCGCTCAGCCCAGCCGGTTAGTCATGTAATTCTAAGGAAGTGGGATTATGAAGTTTACTGCCTCCACAGTCATCAGCTACCTCCTCCAATTTAACCTGAGTCAATACTTTTTGAAGTTGGGAATAATTTGATCCCTATCTGAGTGACTCACTTGTCCCTTAATTGGTCCCACTCTAGAGAGGGAAGCATGGTGTTCCTTACTGACCTTGTCTCTGAACCCCTGAGCCGATGAAGGGGTGGACTCCATATGCCAAGTGCTAGTAGCATTTGAGGTAGCTTCCCAGACAACCTCAAGAGACAAAGCAGGGTCACGGGAAGGGGCATGGCAAAATGCGAGTGCCAGGGCCCAAGCACCGCATGGACTCCACAGGCTCGCATATTCGGGCCACTGTGGCTTGACCTTGAACTCCAGGGAGCTGGCCCGAGCACAAACCCAGGGGAGAACTGGAGTTGAAGACACCTGAAGAAGGGAGGTGTGAGGAACGCCTCTGGGGAAAGCTGGCCTTCTCTCTGCAGACACCACTGGGCGTGGGGCAATGACTTCAGACAGGCCTTCAAAGTCAACTAAATTCCCTAGAGCTTTATAAAAGGCAGCGCTGCCCGACGTGCAGTGGAGATCTTGTGAAGGACGTCCCTCCTGGTCCATTTGGTGTGAACTGAAGACTAAGATGTACAGCAAGCTATGTGTGCCAAGGGAGCAGCCCACACCCCACATCCCCCGCAAGACCTCAAGGAAGGGTCAGATCCTCTGAGGTAGATTTCCATCCTCACTACCAAGCGACCTTTTGCACTGACTAACTTCATCACGGGGCTCCTGAATTTCATGGGATTCTTAGCAATGCTCCCAGCCTGTCCCCAGCCATGTCAGTACCATTCTCCCAGTCACCACATACACGGTCCCCGGATATTTCCAAGTGTCCTAGGGTAGCCAGTCAGCCCTGGTTGAGAACAATGTTCTAAAGTATCGTTATCTTGGAGGCCACTCAACACAGCGGGCATGAACCCACATGCATGGAGCCATCTAGGCCTGTGATCGATTCTGCTAGGAATCAGAGGCTAGCCCTGAGAGCTGGCTCAGCAGGCCAGAGAGCTTGCTCAGTCACATAGCACTAGTTCCAAGGGACCCACACAGCACCTTCCTATACCCTTCTCGGTCACCCAGTGTGTACATACGGCCACACACATACATACATACACACACATATATTTTATCTATATTTTTACATTTTATGTGTACATACATAATTATATATATTTATTTTTTGAGGCAAGGTTTTGCTGTGTAGTCCTGGTTGTCCTTGAACTCACTCTTGTAGACCAGGCTGGACTCAAACTCACAGAGATCCTCCTGTCTCTGCCTCTCAAAGGCTGGGATTAAAGGTTTGTGCTGCCACCACCCAGCTACATAAATAATTGTTTTTTAAAGGCGAGTTCTGGATAGCTTGATTACAGAAGGTAGGGCACAACTAATTGCCAGATTCCGCCATGGAAAGTTAAAGAAAAAAAGTTAGGCATGATCTTTGTATAAATGCCGTTTGTCATCTTACGTTTAGGTTCCCATTGACTTGAGGGTCAGGAAGTAAAAACAGCCAATGTAACAATATTCTGTCCCCAGGATCCAGATTGCACGGGGAGCTTAAAAAGAAATCAGAATTACTTGAGAAGTGTGACTCAGTATACTTATTTTTTTTTCTTCTTTCTAAAAAAGAATCTGAGCAGGAACAGTGAATGAAGGAAAATGAGATAAATACAGGAAGATAGGAAGAGGGACCCACATGGTCCCCAACCAGTGGGGATCAACAGCAGCTGCTGTGCCGGTTCATCCTGTCAACCCCATCACCATGGAAACAAATGCTTGGGAATGTTGTGAGAGATTATTTACACTGATTGGGGTGAGAGGATGCACCTTCCTTGTGGGAGGCACCATTCCCTATGCCGGGGGTCCAAACTGAATACAAAGGAGGGCGTCAGCTGAGCACCAGTGCTCTCGTCTTTCTGCTTCCTGGCTGTGGACCCCATGTGACCAGCTGTGTCACGCTCCAGCGTCCATGCTTTCCCCACCAGGAAGAACCGCGTCCCCTGGAACTAGGAGCCGGAGTAAATTCTCCCTTCCTTAATTTGCTCATGTCAGGTGTTTTGATACAGCAACGAGATGAGTACGCCCAGGGACCTCGTAGAAAGGTAGTTTTTTTGGCCCCACCCAGACCTGCCTGATCAGAAGCCGTGTGGATTGGGGCCCTGGATGTAAAGTTTGCTGGCTCCTTTCAGTAATTCTGAGGCTCATCCAAGTGTCAAAAGAAAGGCTGATATACTAGGAGTGACAAGAAACAAGAGAAAGGGAGGTTGCATGTGTGTCCACCCTTGTGGGCCTGTATAGAGGCAAGACTTGATAATGAGCTATCTCCCTCAATTGCTCCGCCATCTTACTTTTATCTATCTATCTATCTATCTATCTATCTATCTATCTATCTATCTATCTATCTATCTATCTATCTATCTTTATTGGTTTTGGATTTTTCATGACAGGGTTTCTCTATGGAGACCAGGCTGCCTGGAACACAGAGGTCCACCTGTCTCTGCCTCCCGAGTGCTGGGATTAAAGGCGTGACCCACCACTGCATAGAAGCTGCTGGCTCTTCAAATACAATCTGAAGGCTTCACACAGCCTGGTGATGGGTGAACATCAGACAGTCATAGGACCCTGTTCTAAGACACACCCAGGTGGTAGAGGTGTCAGAGCCAGGGGAAGATGTTCGGTTCATGCTATGTGCATTAGGCAGATTTTCAGACTTCCCTCTCCTGTTGAGACCCGGATAACGGGAGCGGGATCAGGCCTGACTAGGGCCACACGCTGGTGATGGACTTTCCCCTGGAGTGCCTGCTCGTGTTATTTGACATGATCGCAGACCGTGAATCGGCCGTACTGGTCAACTCTGAGGACGTGGTCAGAAACTAGAAATAACAAATGGGTTGCCATCACAGCTTCCGGGTTAGGGTGACGTAGCTATGAATATGAGAGAGCCCAGGTAACGGTGACCTAAACAATCTGTAAGTATATGTATCCTCCTGGAGAGGGCTCAGTCGCTGACAGGACTTGTTGCCGAGCCTGAAAACCCAAGTTTGATTCCTGGGACCCACAGGACCCATGGCAAAAGGAGAGAACCAACTCCCCGCCTTCATATGTGTGCTGTGCATGTGCCCACTGCATACACATAAAATAAATACAACACTATTTTAAAAAAAAGAGAGGGAAAAGTCTGGGAAGAAAGTCGTGCACACAAAGGTGAGCTCACAGAACCCATGAAGGGCAGGGTCCTTTCTTTTACCCCTCTGTCGCCGCTGAAAGTGCAACGAATACCTCATGGTTCAGTATGGCTGCCTGAGAGCCAGCCATTGTGTCCACATTCCGTCTTAGGAAAGGATGTTGGGAGGGAATAGGATCTGGGGCCAAGCTTAAGGGAACTGGGCTTGAATAGGGGAGGAAGCCTTTCAGTGGAGATGGCATCGTGGTCACTGGGGTAGGAAAAGGACTGGTTCAAAAGGAGGAGGTGGGGCCTGGGGCTGTAGCTCTGCTGGCCAGGCATTCATGAGGCCCTCAGTCGATCTGCAGCACCACGTAATTGCAGTCCACGCCTGCAATTCAACCTCTGCGACATAGAGGGTTTGAGCCAGCCTCAGCTACCTGGGGCCCTGGCTCAAAGATGGGGGGGGGAGCTGAGAGCCTCGATGGAGGGGAGACCGGGGTCTCGGGCCAAACCTATCAATTTCTCGTCTTTAAAAATAGTCTATTTTTAAGATGTTACAACTAATTAATTAATTGTTAATTAGTTAGTTGGTTAGTTAGTTAGTTAATGTGTACTTGTCCATTTCTGCTTGAAGAGGTCAGAGGGCGTCACATCCCATGCAGCCGGAGTTAACGGCTATTGTGAGCTGCCTAATGTGGGTGTCAGGATTTGAACTCAGGTCCTGCACAAGAACAGGATATGTTAATCCATCTCTCTAGTCCCTGGAAAATTTCTATTAAAAGATTCACCCTGCTGCAGTTTTTAGCATCTCAGTCACAGCTATGGACTTTTTTCCCTTTTGGTTGTCATTGTGCAAACGGGCTCTATGGACTTGGAATATGCCTCAAACACATCAGACACACCTCCCTCTCAGGAGCCGCCCGATGTCCTTCAGTGGACCTCCGATCTCTTGTCTGTGTCCGTCCTGCCTCAAGTACCTGTGTCCCCAGAGGTGGCTGCACTTTCAGGGCTCTTGATACCAGAGGACCAGTTATTTTCTGCAGAGAAAGGCTGTCTCACTGGATAGCTGTGGCCCTTCACAGAGGGTCCCAGCTGCGGTTCCCTGTCCTCACTGCTGGCTCTGGGTCTCTTTTTCTTTTTTGGCTGGGTGAGAGTAATAGCTGTCTCGGTGTTTCGTGCTCCCTGGGATTCCCTGCACTCACCCACATTCTTACTCCTTACCTTAACTGAATCTCCAGCTGCCTGACTTGAAGGGACTCTCCTCCTCGCTGGAGACCTTGAATCATCTCCACCTACCAACCAGTCCGTCTTGCTCTGGGAAAGCCATCACGCTGCTCTTTTGAAGGTGGTGAGGGCCACACATGGTCAACGATCTTTCGGTCACCCTTACAGTTCTTTCCTTATAGGACCTCCCGCTCCCCACGCCCCCGAGGGCTCCCCTCCTGGTGCCCTAGCTGCTCAGGCTCGGGCCCCTCGAGCAGCCTTCCTCCTCTTCCCAGCTACTCCCCACGAGGATTCTCTGGGCTCCCTTTGGATCCTCTCTCTTCGTCTGTACTCTCTTGGAGGCAGCCATCTCTCACGGCTTTTAATACCACCTGAGGGTTGGCAGCTGTCAACTCCCGTGCAACCCAGATAACCTGTCTAGCAAGCATCTCACTTAACAAGATTAAGCCAGGCTGACCCTTCCTGCTGGTAGCACCACCTACTTTCCGGTGGCTTGGGCTGAAAACCTTGGAGCCATCCTGAACACCCAGCTCACCCTCACACCCCATATCCAATCTGTCAGCAGGTCCTCCTGGTGTGGTCAAAAGTCAAAAGGACAACAGCTTACTCTAAAGCTCTTCATTGGCCCTACTAGGGATTCTCAAACCAGCTACCCGACTGTTCCAGAAGACAGAATGTGGGTCTCACAGGCTGATCTGAGGTGGCCAGGTCTGTGATGGAGGAGGGTTGGGACAACAGAAAGGGGACAGGGTGACAACAGAAAAGTAACTGATTGGTTGCTCTCATCAGGCCATGTTAAGTCAGTTTTATTGGTAAGGCTGAAAGTGGAGGGAACGGTATGGCGTGCCGGCTAGACTGGTCTGTTTGGGAGATTTGCCTCATGTCTTTTTTAACTAATTCACTAAATTTAAAGTTTTTTAAAATCATGTATACATGTGTGTCTGTGTTTATATGCACAAGTGCAGTGCCACTGGAGGCCAGAGGAGGGCATAGGATCCCCTGGGGCTGGAGTGAACAGGTACTTTGAGCCACCTGCTATGAAGTGCTGGAACCTGAACCCAGGTCCTCTGCAAGAACAGCAACTTCTCTAATTGTTGAGCCATTTCTCTAGCTCCTTAAACGGTTATTGTTCTTTAAATGGTTATTGTTGTTATTACATCTATATATGCATGCACATATGTATGTGGGTATGTGCATGCAACCATTCATGCATGGAGGTCAGAGGACAAGTTACTAAGTTGGTTTTCTCCATCTATCATGTGGGTCTCTCTCAGGGATTGAACTCAGCTTGGCAGGTTTGGCTACAAGCTCCTTTGCCCTCTGAGCCACCTCACCAGCCCTCTCCTCACTTCTTGGAAGGGCAGATAACTCATTTCACTGTGGAACTTCAGCATGGGTGATCTCATTCTGGTTTTGAACTTGGTCTGTTGGGGCCAGTGCTGAAACCTAGGGCTAAACAATGGTGCCTGCGATTTCTACCTAATACACTCACTCTTTACTTCTCTCTTCCCTTGGTTTTTGGAGACAGGGTCTCCTGTAGCCTGGGCTGTCTTGAAACTTGCTCTATAGACCAGGCTGGCCTTGAACTCTGGGATCCACTTGCCTCTGCCTCCCAAACGCTGGGATTAAAGGCATGCACCACCATGCCCAGCTTAACACACTCCTTTCAAATTATGCACAGAAATTGGCCACTGCTCTCTGTCTTAGTTTAAAGCCCTAGTAGGGATTCTAGAAAAAGGTACCAGATTGTTCCTGAAAATAAAATGAGGGACTTACAGGCTGAGCAGAGGAGGCCAGGTTTGCAGCCAGAGGAGGGTTCTGGACAGCAGAAAGAGGACCAGACAGGACAATGACAGGAGTAAAGTTGGTTGGTTAACGCTAGGCAATGCTACGGCACTGTTACTGGTGAGGATGCTAAGCTGCCACGGAGTTGGAACTGCACGGCCATTCCCCTGTGTTAATGTGTAAGCTATGTCTCACTGTCTCACCTTGCTCAAGAGGTGGCTATCACAGTCCTGTGGGCACCCGCCGGGATTTGAGATTTTGTGGTCTCAGAGCAAGGATGATTGGGGCACGTGGGTCACAGTAGAAGTGGAGATGGTTATCAAACAATGGTGAGGCTGGGAGATAAGTGGATGGTAAAGTACCTGCTGTGTTCACACGGGCTGGGTGTGGTGACACGTTTATAATCCTATGACTGGGGGCTGAAGTCATTGGGACCCCCAGGGCCTGCTAGCCAGCCAGCCTAATCAGGAGTCCAGGCCGGGTAAGAAACTCCGCCTCAAAAGATGAGCTGGACAGTGCTTGCCAGGGCCATGCCACTCTTCTCCCCCCCCCCCCCCAGTTTCCTTTTTAAAAGGTTACATTTATTTTCTCTCTGAGCTCCAGGCCAACCTGGTCTGAAGCCAGAGCTACATAGCGAGTACTTGTCTCAAAACAAACCAAAACAAACAAAGGTTACCCCTATTTATTTGTTTGTTTGTTTGCATGCGTGCATGTGTTGTGCGTGAACACATGTGCGCGGCACAGTGGGCGTGTGGAGGTCAGAGGGCAACTTTCAGGGGTCATTTCTCTCCTTGTACTATGTGGGTACTGGGACTGAACTCAGGTTGTCAGACTCGGCGGCAAGTGCTTTTAACCGTGAGCCATCTCATTGGCCCCCTTATCTGCTTTCCTCCTCTCCTTTCTCCTCCTCTTCCTCTTCCTTTTCTTCCTCCTCCCCTTCACTTATATTAACTACCAAAATATTTAGATTTCCAGGAACCGTGGCTCTCCTGCGCTCTTTTGAGTGGATTAAGGGCACTCTGGGTCCTGGGATCTCAGTTTGCCTCCCTGGTCATTTCCTACCTGTTCATCCCCAATGCCCCTTCAATGCGGCGGGGTTAGAGACTGGCCGGCTTCTTCTCCTTCGAAAGCTTTTCTACCCGGGACCTGCTCCAGCATCAGCTGTCAATCAAGTACGGGCACATCCCTGTCTTCCTGGTCTTTCAGGCCTCCTGGACCTACCCCTGTGTCTGTCTGTCTTCATTTGCTGTGACACATTAACAAATTGTTACAAACTTGATGGCTTGAAATAACACCTATTGATTCTCTCACGGCAGTGGAGGTCAGAGCCTAAGATCGGTTTTGCTGTGTACAAACCAAGGTGTAGGCAGGGCCCCACCTCCTCAGGAGGTTCTCGGGGAAGAATCCATGCCCTTGTCTCTCTGGCATCCTCCATCCTCAGAGCCAGACATGTGGCATCTTGCTTCAGTGGAAACGCCACTTTCTTCCCCTGTGGCAAGCCTCCCTTTGCTTCTATCCTATAATAATAGACACCTTGTGGTCCATTTAGGACCCACCCTGCTAATCCCAGATAATCTCTTTATTGTGCCTCCCTTAATTTCCTCACTCCTGCCTTGCTCCCTGTGAGGCCACATTTACAGGTTCCAGGGATCCGGTCCTGGACATCTTGGGTACCACTTGGCTATCTTCAGAGTACTACAGCCTCTGTCCTCGTAACCTCCTCCAGGGCCTTTGACACCAGGTTTCTCTACATCCTTGACCCTTCCCCACATCTCTCATGATCCTAGGGGTGCCGGAAGGCTGTGCTTGCTGCCAGTCTTCCTATGAGGGGCTGAGAGCCCCAGGACTCCTGAGGAGTGGGAGCCTCTCCCACATCCTGTTTAATAAACTTTCCTCCTTAAAGCCTTCACCTTCATCAGTTCAGCCATGTGACAGAGCTTCTGCTCCTGTTGGTTAAAGCATCTATCTTGAAATCTTCACCACACATCTGCCCCTCCCCCACTGTTTCTGCCCCCACAGAAAAGGCATCTCAGCTGATGGAGGGGCCCACCTTGGACTTGTGCTTATAGGCTTGTCACTGTATTAGAGAACCCCTGGCCTATTTCTGGGAGTGTTTTTCTATTTGAGTGTGGTGGAGGTCTGTTTAGCCCTTTCCAACTTCTCTCATGCATACCTCCCCCCAGCCTTTCCACATACCGGCTCCCACCCTCCGCTGCCCCTGTGGTGGAGGCCAGAAGCACCACATGCACTCCTGGCTCCTCAGGAGCCCCACACAGGAAGGCAGCCATCTTGGGAGGGCTGTGCCTGTCCCCTCTGTCTCCTCTCAGAGTGGAGCAGTTATAGAGTACAAATCCCCTTCGTGGAGCTGTTGACGTGCTGTTGACGTCCTCTCTTAGCACAAATGATGTCCATTGCACATTCTTTCCTCATAAAGCCTCTGATGGAGGAGGAAAATGAGGAAGGGCACAGAAGACCGTCTCTGTGAGTCAGTTTCCAGGCTCTGTTTCCTGATGGCGCCCCAGCCCTGGGAGACGGTTCTCTCAAAGTTGATGAGGCATTGTTACACTTTTCTTCTGAGAACTCAGGCTCAGAGAAGATAAGTAAGCTGTTCTGCAGTATTTTTTAAAGATTTATTTTATTTCTCTGTGTGTATGTGCATGTATCTGTGTCTTTGCAGGTGCACACGTGTGTGTCAGCGCTTGCAGAGGTCAGAAGAGGGCGCTGGAGCTCAGTTCTGCTTTGGCAGCAAGCAGCCGCGTTTGCTGTGTAGCTTCTTCAAGGTCTGGGTAGGGTGTTCAAAGTTTGCATTGAGTATTGCTTAAGGCAGCCAGGGCACCAGGGAATAGTCTAACAGCTGTCAATTAGGGCATCAAATCATCCGAACCCCCAGAATTGTAGTTTATTTGAAGAAGCATAAAAAAAGGAGTGCTAACAATAAAGACATCATTAACGCTAACAGTGTTCAACAGCATTTTCAGCGCTCTTGCCTTCTGCCTGGAGATCTCAGAGAGTGGTGGGCCCCTTAATCTACCTCACTTCCTCTGCAAACGCTTCTCTCAGGGAAACTATCTCCAAGGCTGGCACAGGAAGGGGGCACTCAGAGCCCCGGACAGGAGGACAGTGCTCCCACTACGGTCAGCGCTCATGACTTGTGGTTAAGGACTGAGCTATGACTCCCTCCACATCTGGATTCCCACTAGGAGGCTGTGATGGAGAGGTAAGATGGTGATTGAGGAGATGGGTTCAGGGCTTCAGGAATCTTCTCTAGTTCTGTGGTCAATGCATGGGAACCTGTTAGGTGTCTTACAATGTCATCAGAAACAAGCAAGTTAGCTGTTTGGCTTTAGGCTTCTATGACTACAATTAGGTTAGGAGACCATGAAGAGACCCAGATGGTGGCTGGCATAAAATAAAAATTGTATTTTTAAAGAAATAATAAAACGGCCTTTTCTGAGTCACGGACCAGTGAGCATGGCCTTGGGAACACAGGTGCAAGTTACCCTGAGCGGCAAACCCTTCTGCCCACAGGGAGACCATGTTGTCTGAGCTTGGCTGCTCGCACAGTAGTGGGTGGATCAGGAAAGAGCTCACTGCAGAGGCAAATGGACAGTCTTCTGGTCCACACGCTATCTCTCCCGAGGCAAGAAAGTCTCTGCCAAGCCACAGGTTGTCACCTTAGTTTGAGGTTTGCTGAAAGCTAAGAACTGTATGTAGTGGCCAGTGTGTATGTGTGTGTGTGTGTACACACGTTATATGTAGGCGAAGCTGCATGTGGATGTCAGTACATATGTGTGCCAGATCCGAGGGTCACTGCTCAGGCACTGCCCACCACTGTGACGGTCTTTCACTGACCTGAAGCCCCAGGGCTTCGGCTGTCTATACCTCCCTGGGCCTGGGGTTACAGCTTTGTGCCACCACACTGGATTCCCATCCCTCAAATCAACTATGTCTTTATTTTTTATTTTTTAAGGTTAATTTAGTTTCGTGGGAAACTAAAATCAGAATATACTCAGCCCAGACGATGATTGTGTGGGCAGACCTACGCAGGCAAACAGATAAGCTTAAGATTATTTTTGAGCACAGGTTCAGCACTGGGGGAGGTGGCTGAAACAACGGCCACAGCAGCCCAGCATCTATCATGTGGCTCAGGGTTCTGGGCATTGAACTCAGGTTGTCACGGTTGGACAGTGTGTTCCTGGCTGGCTGAGCCATCTCTCGACTTTGGCTTCTGGATCTCTCGAGTCACAGAGCTCTAATGAGCACAGATCAAGCACGCTTCAAGCCCCCAAGCACAACTACAGCCTCTTAGGAACACCCCATTTCACTCACACGGACACTGTGAGAAGTCGCTGTGGGCTAGGGTCCATCTTTCGGGGAACCCACTCCTGGAGCTGAGTCTGAAGAAGCCTTGGTGAAGGTGGTGTTTGTGGCTTGGTGTGATAAAGCCAGGTTGCTGAGCTTGGGAGAGAGCTGGTAAATGGTGAACGGAAATACTTGTTTTTGAGGAAGTTCTCTTGTGAATAGTAGAAGAGAGAGCATGGAAGGGGCTGGGAAGTTATTGCTAGTCTGAGACAGATAATTGAGAGTGCCTGTTGATAGAACGCATAGTTAAGATATAGGGGTCTTTAAGGTTTTCTATCTCTTACTGGAGCTCCTCCAATTCAAGGACAATTCTCAGTGTTGGACTGCATCTTAGACAACAGGAAGAGAGGCTTTGTCAGGGTAGGGGCTGTCTTCCATTGCAGCAGGAGCACCACTGAAGAGCCACTGTATCTCTACTATAAGATGTATCCGTTTGTGGCCAGGCACCTCTCTGCTTCTCTTGTATCTATTTTTGTGGTTTTAAAGGGCAACAACTCCTGCCAGGAGGCAGCCTGGGATCCTGATGGGGATGTTGCCTTGCTGTTTCCTTGACAACATCAACACCTACAACAAGACTGTAGGTGGCTGATGTTTTGAATGTTTTCCCCAGCTGGTAGTGCTATTTGGCACGGGATCTTTAGGGGCTAGCTGACAGAAAGAAGCCACTGGGGGTGGGGTTGGGAGGACTTTGATGACAGATCCCATCTCTCCAACCATGCCCTGCTTTTGCTTCCCCCTCTGCTTCCTGGCCTGCTGTGGTGTGAACAGCCTTCACCTTAACAGTCCGGCCATCACGATCTGAGATTCCCTCCAGAGGGATCCAAACCATCCAAAACCGTGAGCCAAGATAGGCCTTTCCTCCTTTAAGCTGTGCACGTCGGGCAGTCTGTCTCAGAGACATGGAAATAATACAAAGACACTGGGCTCCCACTCCCACTCCTGGGTAGAAAGCTGGTCTCCCAATGCCAAGCGACCTTTCCCCTCCAATAAAATACACATCATACTCTCTGTGGCGGTTTGAATGAAGAATGTCCCTCTTAGGCTCCTGTGTTTGAACACTTGGTCCCAAGTTGGTGGTGTGTTGGGGGTGGTTATGGAACCTTTGGGAGGTGTAGCCTGGCTGGAGGAAGTATGTCGCCGAAAGTGGCCTCACCCAACTTCTCCCTCCCTCCCCCTCTCCTTCCTGCCAGGATGGACTCTTTTACTCTGGAGCTGCAAATCAAAATAAGGTCTTTCGTTCTTAAATTGCTTCTTATCACGATGTCTTATCATCATAACAGCAAAGTAGCTAATATACTGTTACGGTGTTAGGTCCATATACTTGAGTAACCACCTTCGTAATTTATAGAATTATAAGCACATAGAGGGCTGGAGAGATGGCTGCCCCTCCAGAGAACTGAGCTTCAACTTCCAGGCCACATGGTAGCTCACGACTGTCTGTAACCCTAGGCCTGGGGGGGTTCTGATGCCCTCTTCTGGACTCCTTGGCCACTAGGCGTCCATGTGGTATGCATAAATACATGCGAGCAAAGCACCATACACAGAAAATAAATACATTTCAAAACAACATACAGAACACATTCCTGATTTGTACAGGGCCTATATTAATTCCGTTCTCCCAAATTCTGAAGAATTCAGGCGTGAAGAGTCTATTAGTGGCAAACTAACCTAGGATGGATTTTCTAGAAATAGTGCCTTTCTGTGCGCCTGTGCCCCCCTCCGTTTATATGTTCAAGTCCTCACCCTACTGTTTCAGATGTAACTATCCCCACGACATCCCAGCAGTAGGGAGGCGGAGGCAGGAAGAGCAGGAGTTCTACACAGCAACTTCGAGGGCAGACTGAGCTGCTTGAGATCAAAATAACCTGCGGCATGTTTGGAGGTTAGGGATTTAAATAGTGATCGAGTTAAAATGAGGCCAGTAGGGGGAGCCTCTACCAGCATGGCCGCTGTCCTTGTAGGAAGAGGTCGGGACGCAGAGGGAGGACAGTGGGAGGACAGAGAGAGAAGGTGGGCATCTGCAAGTTCCCCGGAAATCCCTCAGGAGAAGCCCACCCCTTGCCAGTGCATTGGTCTCAGACCCCATACTCAGCCTTCCTGTTTTCCAGATAGGATCTATTTCTGTTACTTAAGCTCTCAAGTTTGTGGTACTTCGCTCTGGCAGCCTCCGGGAGAATCTTATACTTTTGTGTTGCTCTGGCAACCGTTTTAAATTAAAGCTGGACTTGCGCAGATTCAGGGCACAGCCAGTCTCCAGTTAATACCTCCTCCAGTTCCCCAAATGGTCAGTTCAGATATAGGCCTTCAGTCTCTTCCTCCTAGCGGCCAGCTCCCCACTTTTCTGACTCACCCCTCTCCTTCCCCACAGCCTCTATGAGCCATAGATACAAACCTCCTGAGTGCTGGGTCACACGGATGAGTGTCCTAGTTTGCTTTTCCGTTACTGCGATTACCATCACCGACAAAAGCAATTTGGGCAAGGTCAGGGTTTATTTCAGCTTACAGGTTTCAGTCCACCCTCAAGGGTAGGAGGGGTATTGCTTGCTAGTTTGCTCCTCATGACTTGCTCAGCTGCTTCTCTCTCTCTCTCTCCCTTTCCTCTTTGGTGCGTTTGAGACAATTTTTTTTTTTATGTAGCCCTGACTGTCCTGGAACTCAAAGGTTCACCTGCCTCTGCCTCCTGAATGCTGGGATTAAAGGTGTGCACCATCACAGCCCCACTACAGCTGTATATGTATATGTGTATGTATGTGTATGTATATGTATGTATGTATATAAAATCTCCCAGGCTCACCTGCCTAGCGATGGCAGGGCCCACAAAGGGGTGGACCTTCTTGTATCAACTTACAATCAAGAAAATGCCCTTCAGGTATGCTTACTCCCTAACATGATGGAGGCAGTTTTTCAGCTGACATTCCTTCTCTCCAGGTAACTCTAGGTTTGTGTCGAATTGACAGTGGAAGCTATGACAGGCTTGGTTACTTAGAGAAGATTCTTAGGTCAAGTTAGTCTTAGAACAGGTGGTCATGTTAGCCATCATCCTCAAGCAAAATGCACACTGATGAACACAAGTGCAACCACTTGCGAGTGAAGACTCGACCAAAGTCGGAGGAATTCAGTGGTTTACTCTCTGATACACCTACCTTTTACTTACACTAACAGTGACAACAACAACAGCTTCTCAGGAAGCTACAGATCCAGGGATCACCAGGGTCTAGGGGAGATGGCCACTGAGAGGAAAGCCTAGACTGAGAGATCGCTTAGCTCACATTTAGCCTGTGGGCATGTCTGTAGGAGAGTGTGTTGACTGTTGATTAGTGAGGGAGGGCCTAGCCCAGTGTGGGCGGCACCATTCCCTAGGCTTACGGTCTTGGACTGTGATAAGAAAGCTACCCAAGCACGAGCCTTCCCGGTGTGCTAGGAAGTGTGCCAGCAAGCAGTGCTCCTCTAGAGTCCTGCCCTGACTTCTCCTGGCATTGGATTGGGGCTGTGAAAGTGTAAGCTAAGTAAATCCTTCTCTCCTCCAAGTTGATTTTAGGTCAGAGTGTGGTATCATGACAACAGGAAGGAAATTAGAATACAGGGCAAGGGGTGGAGTCAATATATGTCTACCGCACTGTACTTTAGTTACCGTATGTCTATCACATTGTCCTTTAGTTGATATATGTCCGCCATACGTCCCACCTCTGTCTTCTGATTGCTTAGGGGCTTAGATAAATGTGCTGGGGAAGAGAGGGTGATGAGTTCACGGGGGGGGGGGGGGGCTCTCCCTAGGAAGCCTGCCACTTCGCTGTAGCAGGAAGGAAAGGAAGAGACCACCACAGGTCACCACTAGCCCAGACCTAATATGGGACCCTAAAATTGGTGATAAAAGCATATGACTGAAACAGGTGAATTCAGGTAGAGAGTCAAGTTGCAAGACTCTCGTAGCTGCAACTTGGAACATTCCAGAAGGACCAGACTACTCACGCAAGAGTGTCACTTTTGGAGGTGTGTGTGTTGGGGGGGAGAGAATCCCACACCTTAGAAACAATGAAAATGTCTTTTATTATTTTTTTTTGAACGCAGAAGCTTCTAAAAGTATCGCAGGATTGGAAATATTGACTCTAAAAGATTCCTTACGAGAAGGAGAATGGAAGCCAGGCAGCTCAGGCGTGGAAAAATTCCAACCCTGTAAACAGAAAAATGATGAATAAGTGTGGAGAAGGCGAGATTAGCACTGTTTAAAACAGCCCGTGGGGCTGGCAAGATGGCTGACGGGGTAAGGTCGCCGACAAGCTCAGTTTGATTCCTGGAACCCACATGGTGGAAGGAGAGAACTGATGCCCATGGCTGTCCTCTAACCTCCATACAGGTCTGCACACACACGCACACACACACACACACACACGCACACACACACACACACACACGCACACACACTCACAATAAATAAATAGGGAATATTTGAGTATAAGAACAGCCTGTTGTTTCTGTATGGATTACAGGAAAGATCCCAAGACATTTCAAATGTGATTCTAATGGACCGGAGGTCAGAGGGAAGGAGGGGAGGGAAGTTTGCCAGTGAACTGTGCAGATAAAACCAAAAGTTTCGTGCTTCCGAGTGTACATTGACGATTATGACTTCAGCCCTATCATGGCTGGCTGCCAGGGCCACGGAACCCTGTCTGCTTATGAACTCTGAACTCCAGCAGGTCCACAAACGACAGTTGCTTTTCCATCTGTTTGGAAGGTGTCAGGTTCAAGAGGGACAGTGAGTCAGACTGACCCTTAAAAACTTTGTGTGTGTGTGTACATAACACTCAGGGGACAACCGTGGGAATCGGTTCTCCTATCTTGTGGGTCCCTAGGATTTAACTCAGGTAGTCATGCTTAGTGGCAAGCACCTTACCCACTGGGCCACCTTGCCAGCCCCAGACTGCTCATCTGGGTAACAGATTTATTAGAAGCTACGTAATGCTACAAACACCATGGCAGGGGTTCTAGAGAGAAGGTTTGGTACCGTAAGGCAAAGTGGGGTTCCCCTCTTAGGGTTTCAGAGAGCAGAGGCAGATTCCATGCCGTGTCATGGAGTACCCGCTTATAACCGGGCCACCTCTGCTTCTGGGGGACATGGTGCAAGGTCACAGAGGGCCACCTGTCTGTATCAGCTGCTGGGATGTGGCTTCCTCTGTGGGACTGTAGGGCCTGTGTAAAAGTAACCTTTATTCTCCTGTGTCAGCTGTCATCTCAGAGACTACCGCCTTCTTCTTCTGCTAACCCAGGCCTAGTCCTGGAAGCTTCTAGCCTCCGTACAATCTAACTTAGGCCTAGAACATTTCAGCCTCTGAGACTTACTCCTTAGCAAGCTCTCCCTTACTTGTTCTTACTGAGCTCCAGGCTGGTTGATTCAGCTCAGCTGTTCTGGCTCAAATTCCTCTCCCAGCTGACTGATTCAATCCCACTTCTCTGGCACTTCCTGAATTGCCCTGCTTGGCTTCAAACTGATTCCAGAAGTCTGCTCCAGCCTTTTGGCTCATTCTCTGGCTCATTTGGTCTTCACCTGAGTTCCCTCTCTCTGCAACCCGGATCTCTATAACTGTCCTGGTAAGACTGCCTCCGTCTCTTTCTGCATTGCCCCTTAAGTAGCTTCCTTTACCTCTCTCTTCTCCTGAGAGTTGGGCATATCCTCTCCTGTCAAGTCTTCTCTTATTTGTCACTGTTTCTGCTACTCAGACATCACTTTCAAATATGGGTGCTTCCTTCTACAAAATAACTTTACCTTCATTGTTTGGGATTAAAGGCTTGTACTATCACACCTGGATCTAAGCTTTTCCTGACTGGATACTTGCTCTATACAAGGCTGGCCTTGAACTCAGATCTACTTGCCTCTGTCTCTTGGATTAAAGATGTGTCTGTATTCCAGCCAGATCACACGAGAAGGTCTTTGGATGTGATCTCTTGCCAGAGCAGCCATGTTCTGAATCAAAATTCCTCTACAGTCAGGACCCATCACTTCCTTACTAAAGTTTCCGCCTTCCCATTATCCCCCTCCCTTCTTTCTTCTATTTACCCTTTGAAATGAGAGCTCACTTTGTAGCCCAGACTGGCCTCAGACTGGCAACCCACAAGCCTCCGAATCCTGGGATTACTTGGGGCTTGGAGGGTAAGCGGCGTCTCTGCCTCTCTTATCTGTCTCTGCCTCTCTTATCTGTAGTCAACGCAAGCTCCTTGCAAACGTCTTAACCCCAAACCTATCAGCGTGCCTTTAGCTCTGGGTCTGTGGACAGCTCTCTGCTGATGCTAGTTTGTAAAGATTTCTGCCTCAGTGCTTCTCAACCCTCTCAGTGCTGAGACCCTTCAGGACAGTTCCTCATGTTGTAGGGACCCCAGCACAAAACTACTTTTGTTGCTACCTCAGAACTGTAATTTTGCTGCCGCTATGAATTATAATGTAAATATGTGGTATGCAGGATATCTGACATGAGACCCCCAGGAAAGGACCATTCAAACCCCCCCAGGGGGTCACGACCCACAGGTTGAGAACCTGGGTCCTTTTCTCTTGGCTAGCATCTGAAAAGGCCCAGTGAAACCTTTCGCTGCAGGTATCCCTCAGCCCACTGGTTTTGCATCCACAGTTCAGAATCCAGGCACTAGAAATTACTGGAAGGAAGCATGATATGTTTTGTGTCCTTGGAGAATCTCAGGGACACCTGGAAGATAATTCACAGCCCCCCCCCAGCTGCAGGAATGTCCAGAGCCCAGTAGATGGCAGCATAGGAGAGGCCAGCCTCATCTAATCTTGGGCTCTGTCCGAGGGTGAAGATCGTGGGCTGTTTTGGCGTTGGCTTTTCTCTCATCCCCACCTCCCTTTCTGTTGTTGCTAAGGTTGGTTGTTTGCTTTTAAAGTTACTCAAGCCAACAGCAGAGGGACAGTTCAAAGCTGCAGGTGACCAAACAGCTTTTCTCAAGAGCAAACCTGCAGGCTGCACTTTACCGCTTCCAGACACATGGCACCAATCAAAAACAGCTAACCTTTTTTTTTTTATAACAATGTCATTCGTCCCCTGTGCGGAGAGGAAGAGAAGGAATTTGTCTCAACCACAAAGCAATTCAGCAACTAGGCTTATTTTGTGAAGGAAAGGGCAGTGGTCTTGGGGGTTCTGTCCCCAGATAGTCAACGTGTCACCGCAGCAGATCCAAAGCCTGAGAGTCAGGCAGGATTGCATGTGCTGGTACGCCGCTGGGAAGCAGACACGTGTTCTCCGGTCAGCGTGAACTTGTGTGTTAGCTGCTGCCCACAGCACAAAGTAACTTGTCTGCTGACGTCGGAGGGTCACAGCCATCTTTGTCTCCCTCGTCAGGAGACAAAGTTTCCAGGTCGGGAAACTTCTCTTTTGGGAAGTGGCACATGATAAAGGGATCAGAAGAGCACCTAGCCCTCCTCAGTCTAAAACGGCTCACTGAAAAACAAAACGTTTTTATTTGTAAAGGAACCTCCTATCATGCCGTTTGGCTCCTTCTGTTTGCTGGTTGAGACAGTTCTCATCTGCCTGCCTCTGCTTCCTGGGCCCTGAGATTGAAAGTGTACATGGCCACACCAGGCCAAAGCCAAATATTTAACACACAAGTTGATCTTAATAGAAATAGAAATCCAGGTGGAGTGGCTCAAGTCTGTAATTCCAGCTCTCAGGAGGCTGAGGCAGGAGAATCAAGGCCAACCTGGACTACACAGTGGGATTTTACAGCACCTCCCACCCCCAAATAAAGAGGAGAATTATCCTTCAAGAGAGTTTTATTAGGAGAGTTACTAATGCCATAGGCAGACAGGACCCTAGTGCAGCTAGGGTGTGGAGAGAGAGAGAGAGAGAGAGAGAGAGAGAGAGAGGCTGCAAGCATGGTCCTTCACTCAGAAACAGTGAGGCCTCACTCTTAAAGGATCCTGAGAGACAGGGTTTTGGGTCCTGCCTCAGGAAGCAGCAGACCTAGCTGACTGGTGGCAGCAGCGCTGTGTGCCCGAGTCAGGCGCCCCGGTTCAAGAATGGTAGGGGAGCAGTCCACTCCAGTGAGTGGTGAGGGGAAGGTTGCGAGGCAGACGCCGCTGGGAGCCCTGAAATAGAGGGGGTGGAGCCTGAAGGGTGGAGGGGCCCCTCCGTGGGACAGCAGCCCTGAGACCCAACATGCCAGGCTTCCCAGCACCATTGCTGAAAGGACTCGATTGTCCAAGGCAGGTGTTTATGTGAGAAAGACCCAAACCTTCCCAAACGGTAGGCTGTCTGCTCTGCTTCCCTGACAGGTGCCTGGGCTTCTGCCAGCATCATGTCCACATTCCAGCCCTGGAACGCATTTTTAATGAGGCACAGCGGCGCCTCCTGCTTCAGTCTTTCTGCTTGAGATGACTTTGGCTGTTTGGTATTAGTGTGTGCATCTTGTGTGCTTGCGTGTGTGCACATATGTGCATTTCTCTATGTGTATGTGTCTGTGTATGGATGTGTGCATGTGTATGTTTGTGCATCCACATCTGTGTCTCTGTGTTGTGTGTGCCTGTGTGCATGCATGTGTTTGTGTATGTCTGTGATTGAGTATGTACTTGCTGAGTTTGTGCACTTGTGCTTGTGTGTCTCTGTGTGTTTGTGTGTGCTTCTGCTTGTGTGCACATTTTCATTTCCATGCATTTTATGTGTGTGCGTGTTTGTGTGTTTATGTTTTCCTTAAGTTTGTATAAGTATGTGTGTTTGTGCATCTGTGCTTGTGTGTTCATGTGTGTCTGTGTCTGGTTGGTGTCTCTCTGCCTTTGTGTGTGCATACACGTGTATGCACATTTCGTGTGTTGTATTTGCATGTGTGCACATTATATTCATGTGTTGTGTGTGTCTCTGTGTGCAGTTATGTGTTTGTGTGTGAGTTTATGCTTGTGCATATGTGTAGGCCCATGTGTTTGTGTATATACATGCATGTATGTGTTCACATGTAACAACATTTGCTTGTATGCTTTTGTGGACTTGGCATGCGCACACACGTGCATGTATCTTGTGTGCATATGTGCATTTCTTTTGCATGCATCTATGTTTGTGGTTTTTGTTAACATCTGCATGTTGGTTTCTATGTGTTTGTATGTGTGTGCTGATGTGTGTGCTTATGCATGTATATTTTGTGTGTTTTTGTGTTTGTACTTGTGTGTACATGTGAGTTTTTTGCATACACTTGTGTATATATATATGCCTATGTGTGTGTTTTTATATGCCCATGTGTTTGTGCTTGTGAGTTTGTGTATACATTTAGGTATGTTTGTACATGTATATGTGTGTTGGTGTCTAAGACACATGTGTTTGTATCTTCTCACTTATGTGTTTTGTCTTCTTGTGCATATGTAGGGGAACATGTGTATTTGTATGTGTTTGTATGTGTTTCTGCATGTTTGTACATAGGTATACACACGTGCAAAGAGAGACTAGAAGTTGATATGAGCTCTTTTTCCTCAATTATCCTCTACTTCTTTGCTTTTTCAGTCTGGGCCTCTTGATGGAGTGGCTGGCCCTGGGATCCTCCTGTCTCCGTAACCCTTAGATGTTGGGGTTACAGGCAGGCCTAGATTTTCACGAGGGTGCTGGGCATCCAGACTCAGCACTTTGCCCAGGGAGCCAGCCTCCAGCCCTGGAGTCGGTGTCTGCCAGTGACCACACAGGATGAGCGGGTCACTTTGGGTTGCTCGGGTCTGTGAGCAGCACGAGGTTTCTCCTGCTCCCTCATCCTCTGCACTCTCTTCAAGACTTCTGTGTTTCATAGTTTCCATTTTAGAGCTCTCACCGAGTCATTCCTGGGGATTTAGGTTTTGTCACTACAATGAATGATGGCTTCCTTGGTTTCTAGTTTAAATACGTCACCGCTGGTAGTTCTGGTTTTGTTGTTTTGAGACAGGGTTTCTCTGTGTAGCCTTGACTGTCCTGGACTCACTTTGTAAACCAGGCTGGCCTTGAACTCACAGAGCTCTGCCTGCCTTTGCCTCCCCAACGGCTGGGCTACAGGTGCCAGGCTCACTGCTGGTGTTCTTAAAACTATGTTTTTTCTCTCTTAATTTTGTATTCTGCCACATTAAAATTTTTTTTTCTTTGTAGAGTCTTTGGGGTTTCCCTCCTGAAAGAGAGTGACGTGTTCATTCTGACAATCTAACAATCGCACTTTTTCTGTCCTGGTTTGGCTCCCCTTAGTTACCTGAGTGACTCTTGATGTTTTTTTTTTGCTTATTGTTTTGTTTTTGCCTTTCATATATTTTACCCAGTTATTACCACAAGGCTTGCAAAAAAAGCTTCTTTTGGTCAGAACAAGCTGTTTTGGAATGATAGCAACAGAGTATGTCTGTAAAGATAGGTGAAAAAGAGAAAATAGTGTCACTTTCCAATAGAATTAGTATATTTTCTGCTTTTATTTCTCTCCTTGTCTTTATAAACATGCAAAGCAGCTGTCATTCCAAACTAGCTTGTGATGTTCACCGAATTTCTTGACTTTAGTCTGCCAAAATAATATTTTTTGAGACAGAGTCTCCTGTAGCCAGGATTAGCCTCAACTCACTGTTTAGCTGAGGATGACCTTGAACTTCTGATCTTGCTGCCTTTACCTCACAAATGCTGGGATTATAGACATGAGCCACCATGCCAGGTTTCATGTGGTGCTGGATCTTGAACCCAGGGCTTTGTGCATGGGAAGCAAGCACTCTACAACTGAGTCACATCCCCAGCTCAGGTAAAACATTTAAAGTGGGGCTGATAGTGTATCTTAAGGCCTGGATTTGATCAGCAGTGCCAAGGGCTTTGCTTGTTTTTTTGAAATCATGATAATGAAGCTGAGATAATGCCTGGACTTTGAGGTCCTCTGTAAACAACAAAAAAGCCCCAAATAAATAGTAATAAATAGTAAAGAGACCCTGCAGTTTAGTCAGTCTCTCATTGTGGCTTTCTATGTATTTTCATTTCTGACTTCCTCAAATATTTTATAAACTCTTTCCTCTCTTGTACCCTGTGGTAGTTTGAATGTACTTGGTCCCCATAGACCCCCAGGGAGTGGCACTAGTAGGAGGTGTGGCCTTGTTGGAGGAAGTGTGTGTCACGGTGGGGGCGATCACATATGCTCCAGCTCTGCCCAGGGTGGTACACAGCCTCCTTCTGCTGCCTGTCAAGATGTAGAACTCCTGACTCCTTCTCCAGCACCGTGTCTGCCTGCACGCTGCCATGTTTCTCTCTCTGGCAATATTGGACTAAACCTGTAAAACTGTAAGCCAGCCCCAATTAAATGGTTTCCTTTATAAGAGCTGCCATGGTCACCATGTCCCTTCATAGCAATAAAACCCTAACAAAGACACCTCTTCAGTGATGCTCTAAATCTTTCATAGTCTTGAGCTGCTTAGTTTGTGTACAAATCAAACTTGCTAGACTTTATTTTATTTTTTGTTTTTCAAGATAGGGTTTCTCTGTGTAGTTCTGGCTGTACTGGAAGTTGTTCTATAGACCAGGCTGGCTCAAACTCAGAGATCTGCCTGCCTCTGCCTCCCAAGTGCTGGGATTAAAGGAGTAGGCCACCACTGCCTGGCTTAAATCTGAGTTTTAAGTTTTACACTGATTTTTAAACTCTTCCAGATCTGGCCTGGGGCTTGGTGCTACCCCTTGGCCTAGCACCTTCCTCCCAGCATCCTGAGAGACCGCAAAGCTGTCACAGGTCCCAGTAGAGCTATAAGCACAATCCAACACATTTGTACACCACCATAAAGTGCCTCAGTGCCAGTCAGTGAGACGCCCCTGGATGTAGCATGTGCTGGGTGGAGTGGAGGGGCAGGAATGGGTCGGAGGGACTAAAGGCTGGTCTCTGTTGGGTACAACTTCCACGTCTGTTACATAGGTTCTTTCAGCCTCACGTGTCTCCTGAGCACTTAGAGAGAAAGTGGTCAGGCGGGGAAAACCATCTGTGTGACACCATGAATGAGCCAGGCTCGAGTCCACCGGTGGCTAAGTTGCCTTTGCCCTAAAACCAGAGTGAAATAAAATGGAGTCTTGTGTTACCACTGAGCTCAGAGCTGAGACGACAGTGGGAAAACGGCCTCCGCCCAGCTAGGTGGTTGAACTCCTCAGTGGCCCAGCAGGCTGCTTTGGGAGGGGACACTCAGAGACCAGCCATCGCTCTAGAAGGCTCCTGTCTTGACTCTCACTCTTCCCGACACTCGCCGGGTATCACTGTGTCTTTGTGTGCCCTGTGACTGCGCATCTAGAGCCATTTTCGACAAGGAAGGTTGCTGAGTCCAGGGATAAATGACTTCCTTTTCTTTAAAAAAATCATTACTAAATTTATTTATTTATTAATTATTGAGGTGAGTGTGTCCCTGAGCCCTGGTATGGGTGTGGAAGCTGAGGCTGGTTAGCAAAAGTTTCTCTCCTTCTACCATGTGAGGTGCTGGGGATCGAGCCTGGGTCCAGGCTGGACAACCGGCATTTTTACCTATTGAGCCATCTCGCTGGCCCCTAGGCACCTTCTAACTGACCAGTCCTTAGCCCTCCTGCCAGCGCGCTCTCTTCACAGCATGCCATTCCCACCCGAGGGTGGAAAACACTGTTTTGTGTTATTGCATTCCTTTTCCTCTCTTCCGTCCACCGCTGGAGCTTATTTGGATGTATGGTTTATTTGTTTATTTGGATGTATGGCTCCTTGAAAAGGACTCAGTGTTTATGTAACTCTGCGTGTGCTTTCAAATTATACACAGGAGCCTGCACGGTACACTCCCCCTCCCATCCCCCCACCCTACCCTTTTTTTTTTTTTTTTTTTTTTTGTGCCAAGACTGCAAATTAGCAGAGGCTCCTGGCTCCTTTGCCAAACCCAGTCTGGCAGAATGACAGACCCAAGAGAGAAGCCTGGATCTGAGGAAATAACAGAAGAGTCTATGCCAAGCCTTGTAGGAAGCTGGGGCAACCTGGGCCAGAGGGTGTAGTTGTGGGGGGCTGAGCCAGTGGGTCCTGGAGCAGAGGATGAGTGGGGTCAGACAGTGGGGGAGGGGGGTAGAGGCAACCGCGCTTTTTTTTTTTCTTTTCTTTTCTCTCATTATGTAGCCTAGGCTAGTCTCAAATTCAGCCTCCTCTCCTGAGCCTCCAGGATGCTGGAATTACAGGCTTGAGCTACTACACCTACCTAGAAGACTTTCTAGGTAGTGTTTTTTCGTCTGCTTGCTCTTTGATCCTGAGATGACCAAGCTCCAGAGGTGTGATGATGTCACCAGAGCCCTTAGGGTCAGAGGCTGGACCCTGGTAGCCCTAACAAGCCAGGCTCAGCCTCCAGGGCTCAACAGGCCAATTAAATGGAAGCAACAGAGAAAAGCAGAAAAGCTATGTGTCCAACATAGCCACGGTGGGGAGGGGAAGAGACAGAGAGGTCCCATGAATCCCGAATCCATCTCCTCGACACGACGTGGCTCCTGGACACGAAGAGGGCAAGAGGCACGGGTCAAGGAGCCATGTCATGTCAAGGTGCCACCTCTGCTCTCATCTGTTGAGCTTGTCAGACCTCCGAGGGTGAGGGGCTTCCACTGGCTGACACCAGGCTTTAGCTTTCTCCTTCTCTCGGTGTGAGGCTCCCGGTGAGAACTGCAATTTCTTGGGACCATCTTTGAAGGGTGGGGCACAAGGGTCTGTGGAAGAGATCTTCATTTCTGCCACAGTCACGGCCATCCCAAACCACCCTCCGGTGAGGAATGATGAAAACCAATGCAGGCAGTCTCCTGCCCTCGGAAATTTGCCCGCCCTTTCTCTTCTTGCGTCCTTGTACCCGGCATGGCAGGCCACACCTCCGGGTGAGGATCTCAGCCAGTACTGTCTCTTTGGGTGCTTGGTGACAAGGTGCTGAGCAGAGTACCTGCCTATGGTGGCAGCAAAGGGGACGATGACACCTCTCTGTCCCCTACCCAGAGTGACAGATACCAGAAGACAGGACATTTACTGGACAGCAAAGAATGTCTGATTTATTTCTGCCAGATACAGGAAGATGTCAGCTGTACCAGGCAAGGACACGAATCCGCCTGAAAACCCAAGAGTATAAATGCTAATTACGAAGAAGGTAATTACTGACACAGGCCGGCTCACTGGGCATGAGGGGGCACGCCTGTAGTCCCAGGGTAACGGAACTCAGAGGGTTAGCATCTCAGCAGCTGTCTTAGTTTCTTTTTCTTTTGCAGTGACAAAAAAATACTTCAGCAGAAGCAACGGAGAAGAGATAGTGTTTGTCCTGGCTCACAGTTCAAGGTAAGCCTGTCGTGATGGGGAACGGGAGGTGGCTGGTCGTGTTGTATCCTCAGTCAAAAGAAGAGAGTAAAGAATGCACCCTAGTCCTTAGTTTACTTTCTCTGTTTTATAGAGTCCCGGGCCCTAGTCCAGGGAGTAGTGCCAGCCACAGTGAGGGCGGCTTTTTCCATGCCAGTAAACAGAATCACGATAATCTACACAGACATGTCCAGAGGCCCTGCTGCCAGGCTGAGTCTAGATTCTGTCCAATTAACACAGTGAGGATGACCTTTCCCAGCCCCTACCCCCTGAGACAGGGTTTCTCTGGATAACCCTGGCTGTCCTGGAACTCTGTAGACTAGGCCAGCCTTGAACTCACAGAGATCCACCTGCTTCTCCCTCCTGAGCACTGGGATTTAAAGTATGGGCTACCATGCCTAAGTTTTTATTTTTTAACAGTTATGCCTAGGCTTTTTTTTTTAAGACTCAGTAGACAAGCAGCACCGTTCACAGGTATCCCTGTGTCAAGGAAAGACAGGAAAAGTTGAATTGCTGGACTTGCACGCAGGAAGCAACAGCTGCTGTATTTAGGTCCAACTTCCATGCTTGTGATCTTAAGCATCCACAGAGACATGAACATTTCCGCCAGCAAGCCCAGGGCAAAAAATACATGCGAACAGCTACTGAGATGGTTATGCTTTTATTTTTACCAAACTATTTAAAGCCCTCTTAGTTATCAGTGATTCGCTAAAGTCATGTGAGTTAAAAAACATTGTGATAACTATTTTGGTCAGCATAAGTGAATAATGACAGACCTATAAGCCGACTAGAATGTTATGATGTCTCTATGTAGGCCCAGCACGCATGTAACATGCATGTATGTGGACAGCCCTAAACACACATACACAGATCTTGTTTCTGTGATAGGGAAATGACTTTCTGTGCAAGCTGGAGGACCCGAGTTCAGATCCTTAGCAGCCGTGGAAATGCTGGGTACTAATGGCACACATCTATACTTCCAGTGTGGGGGATGTGCAGGGGCAGGAGCTTCTGTGGAACTCTGGCGAGTCGAGCTGAAGGTCAGCGGAGGTCCAGGTTCAGTGAAAGCCTCAGTTCTCAGAAAACTAAAATGGAGAATGACTTAGACCTTCAGCCTCTGACTTCTACATGTACACACATGGGTGAGCACAGCTGCACACACACACACACACACACACATATGCACGTGCGCACACCCATATTTGTATTGTGTTTGTTTGTGGATCCTGACTTTGGGGTAAAGCCATTCCATCACAGCTGGGGCTAAAGCATGTCTCCTTTCCTAGAGCCTGTTCAGTCCTGAACGGGTTTGGGGGGGAGGACGCTCAGATGTTTCCATGTTAGCTAGCACACTGCCCAAACATCCTGAATTTAATTACAATAATAGCAATGAAATTGCCTTTTAAAAACTCTGTATGTGCATTTGTATGTATAGATAATGTATGTGAGTGTGGGCACACAGGTGCCTGCCACTACACACATGTGTGGGTCAGAGGACAACTTTTCCCCTTCCACCATGGGGGTTCCAGGGATCCAACATGGGTTGGCAGGATTGTTTAGTAAGATTTTACCTTCTCAGCCAAGCCATCTTGCTGGCCTGCTAACAACCCTGAGCCTTCCCTCATCCCTTTTTTTTTTTTCCTTTTGCTGGGATGGTTTACTTGACTCATGAGTTAGGACAGGAAGCACTTTTGGGAATGAGTTTTGAGAGGTCCTTGGCGGTGTTTGTGGGGGTATGGTACATGAAGCTGATTTTTCATGCCAGACAGAGACCTTAGTATTGTATAAGACTCAGACTTCGGCATCGGGGTGATATGAAAGGGCAGAACACCTTCGTGAGGCTCCGCAGTTCATACTTCGAATCCCGAGTTTTCATTCCCAGGAAGGGTGCCTTAGGTGACAGGGGTTGCCGAGACTCTCTGTAAGTTGTGAGATCATTATTCGGGGGTGGGAGGAAATACAAATCTTTTCTTCTATTGGCCAAAATGTCAAAAGAAAAATTCTTATCTGTGGGTTGGCATGTTTTGCTTTTTTTTTTTTTTTTTAATTCCAGTTTGTCTTTATCTTAACATAAGCGAAAAAGTTAACAGATTCAAAATAGGCAGAGGGAAACAGCAGAGCTGGCCAACCGAAAGCATTTCCTCGTAGGCCCTGCACCCACGGCCCGTACCCAGAAGTGTGGGATGATCTCACTGGTTTCTGACTGCTCCTTCACAGGCATAGAGAATCCTCGGAGCTGTCAGGGAATTTTAAGGATTGCTGCAAAGCATCTGAGTTTGACGAGCACACCCGGCTCAGGTTTCTATTTCTGCTCAGGGGCCAGCTTCGCCCACACCACGGCTCTGTCAGTCTCCGGGAGTGGGTCTGTGTTAGTTGTGTGAGCCCAAATGTCATCCTCCACAGTCTCTGTTTTCTTTAAGTTCAGCGTGCTGGAGCCTTGACAGAAGGAACTCCACTTTCTCCTGTGGGCTTCCACATCCTCCAACAGGCCAGGAGAATGGCTCTGGCTCGGGGGCCGGGAGAGGGTGGTCTGCCTGTCACAGAGACGGCGGCTGTAGGCAGGCTGGACAGGGCTTGACATCTCTTGCCCATCTTGATTCTCAAACAAGCCTTAGCAAGAGGCTCTGACAGGCGTCTCCACCTGGAGAATCAAGGCTTGAGGGCTGGACCCAGAGGGACTGACCCAGAGGCTTGTTCTCTCGTGTGCGTGTGTTTATGTGTGTGTGTCTATATGTGTGCCCATGCATACATGCAAATGTGGGCGTGTGTGTGTGGAGGCTATAGATCAAGCTCAGGGTTGTTTCTCAGGACACCATCTACCTTGGTTTTTGGTTTTTTTTTTTTTTTTTTGGAGGCAGGGTCTCTCACAGGCCTGGAACTTGCTGATTCACCCAGCCTGGCATTGAGCCCCAGGCCTTCACCTGCCTTAGTTCCCCCAACTCTAGGATTGTAAACAGGTGTGAGCTTTATGTATGTGGGTTCTGGGCTTGAGCAAAGGTCCTTATGCTTTTTCGGTAAGCACTTTCCTGGTTGAGGCACCACCCCAGCCTCAAGGCCAGTACTTCTATCGTGCATACTTTATATCTGTCTCATTTGGAGTTAAGAGAACACGTGCATGATTGTTGATGAATTACTTTATTTTCAAGAGTCCCCAGGACTCTCTTAGGTAGTACAAGGCAGGAAGTTAGTTGGATGTAAAGGGGAAGGTGGAAGGAAATTTGTTGGTTCATGGTATGAGGTGTTGGGGAAAGATCAGTCTGACTCAGTCTGGGCCTCATTCTGGGTGAAGACAGAAGGGCTCCCACCTTGCTCTAGGTTGGGAGAGGGGTGTTTTCCTAATCTCTGGGAAACTTGATTCAGCTGGGAAAGGTGTTAGAAGAGGCCTGTGTTGAGGTATCCTGGAAGGCGGCTCTCTCAGCACTTGGGTGACTTCCCACTGCAAAACTTGTTGGGGTAGAATTGATACTTTAAACTGTAGCTTTTCCGGTTCCGGGCAAAACATTCAGCAGCGACTTTATCACACTGGCACAGCTGTTTCCTACAGGAGTTCTGGTTTGCTGGAATTAGGGGAAAACAGATACTGAGCTGATGGTTGTTAATACCCTATGGCCATTTGTGAGGATCTGTCTCTTCTGACAAGCACTAGATCTGCCTGGAAAAGCAGATCTCCATCTGATGGGAACACACAGCAGTGACACACAGCATTGCCAGGGTTTTCCCTCACTTCCTAGCCACGCTATTCATTCATTCATTCATTCATTCATTCATTCATTCATTCAAGACAGAGTCTCATGTAGCATAGGCTGGCCTTGAACTCTCTAAATAGCTGAGGATGACCTTGAACTTCTGATCCTCCTGAAAATGGCCCAGTTCAGACACTGCTGGGGATGGAACCCGGGCCCTCCTTTATGCTAGGCTAGCACCCTGTCAGCTGAGCTCTATCTCTGGCCCTGCCTTCTTGCTAATAGGCCTGCTTGTGTTAGTAAAGCCCCAGCCTCAGAAGCCTCAGGGCAGATGGACTTGGTGAAAGCTTGCACCATCCACCGTTTACCTTGGCTGGTCTTAAGGAAGCATGCAGCTTTATTCTGACTCAAGTGCTCAAAGAGGAACTCCACAGGGGCATTCTGGGATGTGTTCATTTCTCCTCTCATCTTAGAGAGGAAAGCCGCCTGTGGTTGGAGGCCAGGGTTCTTAGAGGCTTAGTGGGTCTTATGGTGTAAGCGTGGATGTTGGCAGCATGCTGGAGCTGAGGAGCCGGGCTCATCCTGCCCTGTAGAACTTGCCCATACCTGGCACCACACTCCTCTGGAATTCTGATATGTCCAATCTGACCATGGCTGTCTTACACCCTGCTGCCCATCCCCTCTGCAGCCAGGGCGCGCCCTCTTTTTGCAAATGTGCTGCTTGCTGCTGCACTAAATAATAGGTCCCTGTTGTTGGAGCTCACAGACCTCAAGACAGTGGCCAGGAAAACCTGCCTTAACCTTGTCGCTGCCTTTTCCCCACTGCTCAGACTCATCCTCCTCTCACTCATTCACTGGGCAGCACAACGCGGCCAACAGTCCTCTTGGACCCTTCGGGGCCATTCTGTGTCCTGTTCGGGGGTGATGGCCGTGTGTGCCCTGTTTTAGGTGTGTGCTTCACTGACTCTCAGAATCTTTTAGGACTCAGCTTAGATACCTCCGCTAACAGGACCCACCTCAAGCATCAGGCTGGGCGGTGCTTTCTGCCTTCTCCACCACCCTCTTCACCAGCTTTCTTGCTTCCTACTCAACTGTGAGGTTCTTAATAAATCCATCTCCTCTGCCGCCCCACCCTGACACCAGCAAAGGGCCCAGGAGGCGCATGCTCAACAAATGTGTGAAGGAAGCCTGCTGGCATCTTTCTTACCAGCACAGGTGATTTTGCCCCCTCGGTAGGAGAACTTGTAGCTCAGAAATTTCGTGCCACATCCACGTTTCTCCAGACGGTAGTAGCAACAGTCGTGAGCAACACAGCACCTGTTCGGGGGGACACGTCCTATTGAGGCTGCCTTCTCACAGCCCTGGAGTCCTGGGGCCCCAGCATTTCTCTTGACCTCTGACCCTGAGCAGAGAGACTCAAGAACTTTAGAGTGGTCCAGAGCAGAGTTTCCAGTATGCTGACCTTTGCTGGCCAGGATCCACCAGGACACTGAGGCAGTGGGCACCAGCTCTGACCTAGTCACATCCCAGCCAGAGTGACAGAGGATAGGGAGGAGGGGGGCGGCCTCACCGGTCTGTGGCATCCTTGGGGGATCCTCTGCCACCCACACCACAGTGGCAGCCATAGAAGGCATAGCTACTCTCCGCTCTCTTCCCCGTCTTCAGCAGGATCATTTTCCAGAAATCCACAATGCTCCCCTGGATCTGTATTGGGCCTGAAAGGAAGTGGAGAAACGGCCTGGTGAAGCAGGATGAACCCTATGCGGCATCTTCGCATGGCATCTGTCTCTGCTTCCTTCTCTCCCCACAATTGGCTTCCTTCTTCCTCCCACCAAGAGAGGACTAGGGCAACAGGAAGGAAAGCAGAGGGATAGGGCGCCACCCTCCTCAGATTGCCCCCCATCATGCCCAGTTCAAGATCAACTCTTACCAAGGGCCAAGATCACCATTGCTAGCAGCAGGAGGACCTTCATGCTGTCAGCTCTGTGAAGGACAGGTACCAATGGACCAGCCTTTCCCCCCAGGATGTCTCAGCTTCTGCCCCAGCTGCCCCCCTTTCTGTGTCATCTCTTGTCCCTTCCTAGCTCTGTGGAATGATTCCTCATACAGGAAAGATATAGTAATGGGACCCACCTTTGTACCGTCTTCATTCCTTCTGTGTTGGGGGTTGGTCTGGTGCTATGCATTTTAATGCTAATTATTGAGCACATCAGCCCATCCTCACATAGGCCTGTCCTTATGTAAACCTTGCCTAAGAAATCATTTCTGTTTGACCAATAAAAAGCTGACACCTGGGCAAGACAAAGGTGAAGTGGGCAGAGCTAAGGTTCTGGGGTGGGGGCTTGGAGGACAGAAAGGCTCTTGGGAAGGAGGAGACAGACAGGAAGAGAGGAGGAAGGAGGAAGCCACTGTGGGTTAGGTGGAGAGAGAACCGTGTGGGCTGGGAGGAAGGGCTCCGAGAATGGCGCAGATAGAGACAGCAACCCAGATGAAGAATAAGCCAGTATTTACGGAATTATGGATGGCAGGTGGGTCAGAGAGGAATGGTTAGCACAGATGGCATGGGGTGGGGGATGGAAGGTATGAGATAGCGTGGGTGGAATTACCTGCCCAGCCCAAGGTAAATAAGGCAGTTATAAGATCTAGCAGGTGTCTGTGTCGTCTGTTGGTGATGACAGCGGGTTGGATAATGCCACTGTAATAATTATAGGGCTAATAATAAACATATTTAGCCCAATACCTTTTATTTTCAGCAACGCTTCAGGGAGACCAGACTCGTTCCACAGAATGGGCAAGTTGACGGCAACGCCTCCTTTCACTAGATACCCCATCTCCATCCTCATGTTGGAGTCAAGGCTTGGGCACCCGTCCGTGGAGGCTGGTCCCCAAAGTTCTCCTCCCCAACTAAAACCTCACCTTCTCTTTGCGAAGCCTTTCTAACCCTGTGCCGATGATTACACACATACACAAATGCTTTTGAATCCTCCCTCAGTACCCTCACAAACCCATACAACATACTTGCCCATAAATACTGTCTTGTACAGAATTACCTGACGGGGGCTCACACCCATGTCTGTATGCATACACATGCTCCCATGCACCCGAATTGTCACTCAGATGCAGCCAAAGGGCAGGAGTCTCTGGGCATTTACCTCTCAGATGCTGCTGCAGTTTCTTCTCCAACGGCCTGTCTTGTTTTCCCTGAAATCCAACTGCCCTTAAATAGCTGTTCCTTCCTCGGGGTTGGGGGTGGTGAGGTCCAGCCAGGGAGTAGGAGGCGTGGCCAAATAGTGGGCTCATAGATGGGCATACCCAAACGCCCTGGGTAATTCCCCTTTCTTCCCCTCATCATCTGGCAGGACAGCCTCGAGACCTGGAAAATCCTTCATTTCATGGGTTGATGCCATAATAAATTTCAGCTGATTTTGAAACCTCGCTCAGCTGCTGAAAAACAGGGCTGAGCTCCTGACTCGGAAAGTTTCCGTAAGCCCATCTGGGTGTGACCACCATCACCTCCCATCAGCCACTTCAAAGAGCGGGCAAGGACTGTGTACAGCAGAGGGAATGAGGGTGTAAGCCTGGAATGTTCCTTTCTTCTGATAAATTGCGACACTTGGGAAAGGGAAAGTTGATTCTGTATGGTTTGTTCATTTTATCCACCGTTGGTTCACTCGATCACAGAAGGGACATTCTAAGCCTCTGTGAAGTTCCAAGGCTGCACAAACTTCTTGGGGGTCCCCATAGTCCACTCCAGCATGGGAAGGATCCGATGAGGTGGATTCTCTGTCACCCCTAAAGGCCAGCACTTTTAGGTTTCTTCTTCCGCCTCTTCACTCTCCTCCTCCTATCTCATCCCATGATTTCCTTCTCTATGTGTTTATGTGTCTGTGGTTGTTCCTGTGTGTGCAGGTGCATGCATGTACAGGAGCACATATGTGAAGGTATGTGTGTGTGCACGCATGTGGAGTTCAGAGGGCAACCTCGGATATTGTTTTCAGGAGCGGTCTGCTCTGTCTTTTGAGACAAGGTCTCTTGTTGACCAGGAGTTCACAAAGTAAGCTAAACTGGCTGCCCAGCAAGTCCCAGGCATCTGGCCATCTTGACCCCATCCCTCGCCAGCACTGGGGTTAGATATGCATGCTATCACACCTGGCTTTTTTCACATGGGTTCTGGGGACTGAACCCAAGTCCAAGACTGCAAGACAAGCGCTTTACTGACTGAGACATCTTACCATAAGAGTTTTTTAGACCTGGGAACACTTTACTGACTGAGACATCTTACCGTAAGAGTTTTTTAGACTTGGAAAAATCTGGCAACTATTCTCCATTTTCCCCCCAAACTGCTGCCTCCAACGTTTCTGCTTGTTTGGCGATGGGCCTGTTAATGCTTCCTTGGGCCCGTGATTCCAGTCTTCAGGAATATATTAACTGTAGCTTTACTTCCTAAAGGAAACATCTTTCCTCCCTGCTCTCCAACCCATGCTAAGAATTTGGTCTCCATAGCCTTAAGTGAACTACCCGACAGCAATCCTTCAACGCTTCTATCGTAGAGGCTGTGGGGTGCCTGAACACCCCATCTGTTCCTCGCTCTTCCTTGCCGATGGCAGATGATTACCATAAACCTGCTTCAGACATAAGCGTTGGTTCAAAGGGTCAGTTCAAAGGATCACATCCAGGGAGGAACACAAACCAGATACAACTCGTGCCCTTTCTACGTTCCTCTCGGGAAGATCATGAAGGTGATAGCAGCCTTCCAGGACACTGAGTCATGGAATGAAGGAGAGCTATTCTGGAACACTCTGCTGCCCTCAGAGAACCCAGTATGAGTAAGAAGCGAAATATTTTTATATTAAGCTATTGATAAATGAGATTGGTAATCATTGCAGCATTATGCAGTTTATACTGTGAGTCATTCAAGCAGATGTCCTCCTGAAAAATTCAAATTTACATCATTTGCTAAAACGCAGATTTTCAGCTGGGAGGTGGTGGCACATGCCTTTAATACCAGCAGGTGCATCTCTGAGTTCGAGGCCAGCCTGGACTACAGAGCAAGTTTTAAGACAGCCCAAGGCCACGCAGAGAAACCCTGTCTTGAAAAACCAAATAATAAAAAAAAAGCAGATTTTCTTCCAATACGTTGTTGGTTGAATTGTGTCCCCCTTTCATATTTCATAATCTTGCTTCCTGTTCACGTCTTGGATACTTAGAATATGACCTTATTTGGAAATAGGGTCATTGCAGATACTAGTTAGATGAGGTCATTAGGACCCTGACCCTATATACCTTGATGTCTTTACACAAAAGGGAAATGTGGTTTCAGAGAGGTGCTCACAAGACAACATTTCTAACACCCAAGGAGTCCAAGGCGCCAGCATTGTACAGAAGGCAAGAGAGTCCTGGACAGACTCTCAGCCCCCACAAGGACCCAACTGTATAGTCACTTCTGATCTCTGCCTCAGAGCCTTGAGCCAACCAAGTGAGGGGGCTGGGGCCAGCACCCCAGGAAGTGTAGCCTGGAGAGTTCCCTTTCCCACTTAGAGTTTGCACTCAGGTAAAGCTGGGTTCTTGGCTTTGCTGTGGAAAACATCTGAGGACAAGCCAGCATGAAGCAGAGCTCAGTAAAGAACTTTTAGAGCATAGATCTTAAGCACAGAGCTTAACAGAGAGGCGTTCAGGGCAAGAGGGAGACATCCTCCAGTGTGGGTACTGGCTTCTCAAGGATGAATCACTCCTTGGCTCTGTGGCTTTCTAACTTCCATCACTCGGTGTAATGCACAGCAAGTTGGGAGGTTAAAGGATTTTCTTTTATAAGCAAACTTGTAAAGTGGATTTATGAGGGCTACTACCGGGAATAAGAAGTGCTAAATAAAAAAAAAAAAAAAAAAAAAAAAAGGTTAGAAATCATTTTGGCCCTAATTAGGCATGGCTTAGTTTGTCTTTAATGTTTTCAGTTGAGATGTCGTTAGGAAAAACCCCATCATCTCTGCAGGCAATTCTGGCGTTATCAGAAGGGTGTGGGGCTTCCTGGCTGTGCCAGCAGGAAAGACAAACCCAACCGTGTCACTCCAGTTTTTGGTCTTTCTATCTCACCTCCTTTAGGCTACTCATTTTGGGGAGCTTTGCTGTTATTAGAAAGCCACAGTGAACACTTACCCAGCAGGGGAGATACCAGGATCTTAAAGATGGTTTTCCCTGGGCAAGACTTATCCATTGCACTCTGGACCAGCTGTTCTCAGCGATTTACCCAAACATGGGGAACTCGACTATAATTTGTGGTAGTGGCGGGGGGGATTTGTGTGCTCCCCCCTTAAAAGAAGAAAAAGAGAAAAAAGGAGAAATAAATACAGAGAAATAGATAAATAGAGAAAGGAAGGAAGGAAGGAAGGAAGGAAGGAAGAAAGAAAGAAAGAAAGAAAGAAAGAAAGAAAGAAAGAAAGAAAGAAAGAAAGAAAAGAAAAGAAAGCCACAACAAAGCGATGGGGCTTCCAAAGCTGTCTGTGAGCCCCTCATGCCCCTCAGCCCACGGTCCTCTGCTGAGCAGCTGGTGTGAAGCTGGTTCAGGGAGATCTCATCCCCTCCAGTGGGCCAATCCCCTTCCGTCCAACCTCTCAGCCTCTGGAGTACTTGCTACATAGTAGAGTAGGCAGAAGCTGCCTCTCCCTCCATACGTCCTGGCCACCACACCAGATCCAGGATTTAAGACTGCATCCATTCTAAGAATCCTGGAGACAGCAGGCAGGATTTCTTCATCTCTCATTTCTTCAGGAATTTTTTTTCTCTCAAAATTCTAACTTCTTGGTTATGCTTTTCCCACTGTCGTCTGACCTAAGGCCTTGGACATCATTGAACAAGACATGATGTCTGCTCACGCAGGAATCACATGCTGGTTGAAGGTGAGGAAGACCAAAATGTGCTCTCTGGTAAACAGACTCAAAAACCCTCAGCAACATCCTCCCCAAACAGATGCAACAGTACGTTAAGAAGGCCACACCAGGATCAAGTGGGATCCATTCCCAGAATGCCAGGATGTTTTGGTATCTGCAAATCGATGGAAGAATATATTGTGTGCCAACAGTGATGCAAAAGCCATTCAGCCATCTCAACAGATGTAGAGCAGGCATTTCATATGATACAATCTATTTGTATGATTAAGAAAACTCTTCACAAATCAGATATTAAAAGAACATACCTCAAAATCCTAAAGGCTATGTAGAAAACCCCTTAGCTGAGCCAGGTGGCACACGCCTTTAATACCAGTACTGGGAGGCAAAGGCAGGCAGATCGCTGTGAATTCCAGGCCAGTCTTGTCTACAAAATGAGTCCAGGACAGCCAGTACTACACAGAGAAACCCTGTTTTGAAAAACCAATAACCAAACAAACACCGCAAAACAAAACAACCCTTCACCAATGTCCTGACTAAGGGAATTTGAAACTGTTTCTAAGACAAGGATTTGCCACTCACAATGAGGCAGAACAGAAAGGAAATTGAGAAGGTGGGAGAGGGAAAGGAAACCCTTCATCCTGAGAGCTGGTTGGTTTGTCTTTCCTGCTGGCAGAGTCAGGAAGTTCCATACGCTGCCGATAATGCCAGAATTGCTCTGGAGATGATAGACGCTTGGATGCTTTCTTTAAGATATCTCAAAAACAAACAAACAAACAAAAAAAAACAAAAAAACAAAAACCATTAAAGATAATAAGTAAACTAAAAGTAAATGAGCCTACTCAGGGCCCAGGGAATTTCTAATCCTGACTTTTGGCACTTCTTATTCCCAACAACAGCCCTAATAAATCAGCTTTGTCTATAAAAGGAAACTCTTTAACTTGCTGTGAATGACATTCTCCCAGTGATGGGAATAGAAAGCCACAAGATCCTCTGTGCAGCCATTGCCAAGACAAGGAGTGCCTCTCCCTTGAGAAGCACACACCCATATGTGGGTATATCTCACTGTCCCCTGGGCACCTCTCTTTGCTTAAAATCCTCATCACATATGC